>NC_060178.1:10049739-10302239 GCF_021184085.1 Oncorhynchus gorbuscha | reverse complement strand
TGGAAGAGCTAAGTGCTACAGCCAAACTGCTGCTCTTCCTTTTACAACCCGAGTGAGCTCATACTTATCGAGACGAATCAACGCGACGATGCGATAGGCCGGGATGGACAGTTTCAGCTCCACTTACCATTTGACCTGCAGGGTAACACAAAAGGATGAGCCAGTCAGAGGCTCCCTGCAGTTACAACAACTAAAAGTCATTCAGTGTAGGAGTCATTCAGCGTAGGAGTCATTCAGCATAGGAGTCATTCAGCATAGGAGTCATTCAGCATGGGAGTCATTCAGAGTAGGAGTCATTCAGAGTAGGAGTCATTCAGAGTAGGAGTCATTCAGCGTAGGAGTCATTCAGCATAGGAGTCATTCAGCGTAGGAGTCATTCAGCGTAGGAGTCATTCAGCATAGGAGTCATTCAGCGTAGGAGTCATTCAGAGTAGGAGTCATTCAGCATAGGAGTCATTCAGCATGGGAGTCATTCAGAGTAGGAGTCATTCAGAGTAGGAGTCATTCAGAGTAGGAGTCATTCAGAGTAGGAGTCATTCAGAGTAGGAGTCATTCAGCGTAAGAGTCATTCAGCGTAGGAGTCATTCAGAGTAGGAGTGTATGTGCACATTCATGTCCTCATCTCGTCTGCTGACATCCAAACAGAGGATTCAGTAGCCAATCTTGTTTAGTTCAGAATGTCAGTCACTCTGCAATCTTGTAAAGTTCAGAATGTCATTCAGAAGCCAATCTTGTAGAGATCTGCAGAGCTTGAAAGAAACACTCAGCTCTCATCCAATGGAGATGCTTCTTCTTCTTCCAGAAACACAGATTGTGCACAAATCAGAGATGACTTTAAATAACAGAGATCCTCAACACGGGTTAGAATCTTCTCAAAAATCGGAACGCCATGAGGACATACACAGACACGCAGACTTTCCCCCACCTCCCTCCTTCACTGCTGCCCTCCTTTTCGCTCTCTGTCTCGCTCTCCCTCAACCCTCTGTCCCAGGCAATGACAGGGAAGTGAGAATTTGTGTGTGGGGTTTGGCAGCTGAGCTGGAGGAAAGGAGGTAGAGAGGAGAGGAGAGGAGAGGAGAGGAGAGGAGAAGAGGAGAGGAGAGGGGGAGGAGAGGAGAGGAGAGAGGAGGAGAGGAAAGGAGGAGGAGAGGAAAGGAAAGGGGAGGAGAGGAGGAGGAGAGGAGAGAGAGGAGGGAGAGGAGAGGAGAGGAGAGGAGAGGAGAGGAGAGGAGAGGAGAGGAGAGGAGAGGAGAGGAGAGGAGAGGAGAGGAGAGGAGAGGAGAGGAGGAAATGTGGAGGAGAGGAGAGGAGAGGAGAGGAAAGGGGGAGGAGAGGAAAGGAAAGGGGAGAAGAGGAGAGGAGAGGAAAGGGGGAGGAGAGGAGAGGAAAGGAAAGGGGGAGGAAAGGGGGAGGAGAGGAGAGGAGGAGGAGAGGAGAGGAGAGGAGAGGAGAGGAGAGGAGAGGAGAGGGAGGAGAGAGGAGAGGAGAGGGAGAGGAGAGGAGAGGAGAGGAGAGGAGAGGAGAGGAGAGGAGAGGAGAGGAGAGGAGAGGAGGAGGGAGGAATGGAGGAGGAGAGGAGATGAAAGGGGGAGGAGAGGAGAGGAGAGGAAAGGGGGAGGAGAGGAGAGGGAGATCTGTTGTTTCCTGAAATCTGATCGCAGCAGAGAGGGAGGGAGACAGTGTGGTGGGACGAGGAGGAAAGAGAGACGGGAAAGAAGGAAATTGTGTCCGTTTGAGAATGTGTGTGTTTGAACGTCTGGCACGTGTGTGTGTGTTTGAACGTCTGGCACGTGTGTGTGTGTTTGAACGTCTGGCACGTGTGTGTGTGTTTGAACGTCTGGCACATGTGTCTGTGTTGCAGTCTGCATATGTGTCTGTGTTGCAGTCTGCATTTGTGTGTTCGCAAGAGTAAAAAAATGTATGCACACGTATGTGTGTTTGTGTGCATGTGCGCTCGTGTGTGTCTGTACACACCCCCACATCCCAGCTGGTGGATAGATCCGGGGAGGAGTGAGTGAGTGACAGAGACAAGGTACAGAGACAAGGTGCAGAGCAACACAGCAGCCTTCCCCTGGTCTGCTAACACAATCTACAGGAGAGATGATCACCCTGGTCTGGTCTGGTAACACACTCTACAGGAGAGATGATCACCCTGGTCTGGTCTGGTAACACACTCTACAGGAGAGATGATCACCCTGGTCTGGTCTGGTAACACACTCTACAGGAGAGATGATCACCCTGGTCTGGTCTGGTAACACACTCTACAGGAGAGATGATCACCCTGGTCTGGTCTGGTAACACACTCTACAGGAGAGATGATCAACCTGGTCTGGTCTGGTAACACACTCTACAGGAGAGATGATCAACCTGATCTGGTCTGGTAACACACTCTACAGGAGAGATGATCACCCTGGTCTGGTAACACACTCTACAGGAGAGATGATCAACCTGGTCTGGTCTGGTAACACACTCTACAGGAGAGATGATCAACCTGGTCTGGTCTGGTAACACACTCTACAGGAGAGATGATCACCCTGGTCTGGTAACACAATCTACAGGAGAGATGATCAACCTGGTCTGGTCTGGTAACACACTCTACAGGAGAGATGATCACCCTGGTCTGGTAACACACTCTACAGGACAGATGATCAACCTGGTCTGGTCTGGTAACACACTCTACAGGAGAGATGATCACCCTGGTCTGGTCTGGTAACACACTCTACAGGAGAGATGATCAACCTGGTCTGGTCTGGTAACACACTCTACAGGAGAGATGATCACCCTGGTCTGGTAACACACTCTACAGGAGAGATGATCAACCTGGTCTGGTCTGGTAACACACTCTACAGGAGAGATGATCAACCTGGTCTGGTAACACACTCTACAGTAGAGATGATCAACCTGGTCTGGTAACACACTCTACAGGAGAGATGATCACCCTGGTCTGGTAACACACTCTACAGGAGAGATGATCACCCTGGTCTGGTAACACATTCTACAGGAGAGATGATCACCCTGGTCTGGTAACACACTCTACAGGAGAGATGATCACCCTGGTCTGGTCTGGTAACACACTCTACAGGAGAGATGATCACCCTGGTCTGGTAACACACTCTCCAGTAGAGATGATCACCCTGGTCTGGTAACACACTCTACAGGAGAGATGATCACCCTGGTCTGGTCTGGTAACACACTCTACAGGAGAGATGATCACCCTGGTCTGGTAACACACTCTACAGGAGAGATGATGACCCTGGTCTGGTAACACACTCTCCAGTAGAGATGATCACCCTAGTCTGGTCTGGTAACACACTCTCCAGTAGAGATGATCACCCTGGTCTGGTAACACACTCTACAGGAGAGATGATCACCCTGGTCTGGTAACACACTCTACAGGAGAGATGATCACCCTGGTCTGGTAACACACTCTACAGGAGAGATGATCACCCTGGTCTGGTAACACACTCTCCAGTAGAGATGATCACCCTGGTCTGGTAACACACTCTACAGGAGAGATGATCACCCTGGTCTGGTAACACACTCTACAGGAGAGATGGTCACCCTGGTCTGGTCTGGTAACACACTCTACAGGAGAGATGGTCACCCTGGTCTGGTCTGGTAACACACTCTACAGGAGAGATGATCACCCTGGTCTGGTAACACACTCTACAGGAGAGATGATCACCCTGGTCTGGTAACACACTCTACAGGAGAGATGGTCACCCTGGTCTGGTAACACACTCTACAGGAGAGATGGTCACCCTGGTCTGGTAACACACTCTACAGGAGAGATGGTCACCCTGGTCTGGTCTGCTCTCTAGCTGGCATGGGCCACTTCACAGCTCCACTATGAGTAGCATCCACCCAAACACTCCCTCCCTCTCTGCTCTACCTAAACACTCCCTCTCTCTCTGCTCCACCTAAACACTCCCTCTCTCTCTGCTCCACCTAAACACTCCCTCTCTCTGCTCCACCTAAACACCCCCCTCTCTCCACCTAAACACTCCCTCTCTCTACTCCACCTAAACACCCCCTCTCTCTCTCTCCACCTAAACACTCCCTCCCTCTCTCTCCACCTAAACACTCCCTCCCTCTCTCTCTCCACCTAAACACTCCCTCCCTCTCTCTCCACCTAAACACTCCCCCTCTCTCTCTCTCCAACTAAACACTCCCTCCCTCTCTCTCCACCTAAACACTCCCTCCCTCTCTCTCCACCTAAACACTCCCTCTCTCTACTCCACCTAAACACCCCCTCTCCACCTAAAATCTCCCTCCCTCTCTCTCCACCTAAACACTCCCCCTCTCTCTCCACCTAAACACTCCCTCTCTCTCTCCACCTAAACACTCCCTCCCTCTCTCTCCACCTAAACACTCCCTCCCTCTCTCTCCACCTAAACACTCCCTCCCTCTCTCCACCTAAACACTCCCTCCCTCTCTCTCCACCTAAACACTCCCTCCCTCTCTCTCCACCTAAACACTCCCTCCCTCTCTCTCCACCTAAACACTCCCTCCTTCTCTCTCCACCTAAACACTCCCTCCCTCTCTCTCCACCTAAACACTCCCTCCCTCTCTCTCCACCTAAACACTCCCTCCTTCTCTCTCCACATAAACACTCCCTCCCTCTCTCTCCACCTAAACACTCCCCCCTCTCTCCACCTAAACACTCCCTCCCTCTCTCTCCACCTAAACACTCCCTCTCTCTGCTCCACCTAAACACTCCCTCCCCTCTCTCCACCTAAACACTCCCTCCCTCTCTCTCCACCTAAACACTCCCTCTCTCTACTCCACCTAAACACTCCCTCTCTCTACTCCACCTAAACACCCCCTCTCCACCTAAAATCTCCCTCCCTCTCTCTCCACCTAAACACTCCCCCTCTCTCTCCACCTAAACACTCCCTCTCTCTCTCCACCTAAACACTCCCTCCCTCTCTCTCCACCTAAACACTCCCTCCTCTCTCTCCACCTAAACACTCCCTCCCTCTCTCCACCTAAACACTCCCTCCCTCTCTCTCCACCTAAACACTCCCTCTCTCTCTCCACCTAAACACTCCCTCCCTCTCTCTCCACCTAAACACTCCCTCCTTCTCTCTCCACCTAAACACTCCCTCCCTCTCTCTCCACCTAAACACTCCCTCCCTCTCTCTCCACCTAAACACTCCCTCCTTCTCTCTCCACATAAACACTCCCTCCCTCTCTCTCCACCTAAACACTCCCCCCTCTCTCCACCTAAACACTCCCTCCCTCTCTCTCCACCTAAACACTCCCTCTCTCTGCTCCACCTAAACACTCCCTCCCCTCTCTCCACCTAAACACTCCCTCCCTCTCTCTCCACCTAAACACTCCCCCCATCTCTCTCCACCTAAACACTCACTCCCTCTCAACCACACGACCCACACCACCACGTCTTAACGGAGTGACTGCATTAGAGAAAGCCCACAGTGGGGTATTGCATCCATTTAAGCCCCTCTCCTCCCAGTATCAGACACAGTCTCTAAGGCCCCCCATAGAAGCTCTCTCTCTCTCTCTCTCTCTCTAAGGCCCCCCATAGAAGCTCTCTCTCTCTCTCTCTCTCTCTCTCTCTCTCTCTCTAAGGCCCCCCATAGAAGCTCTCTCTCTCTCTACGGCCCCCATAGAAGCTCTCTCTCTCTCTCTAAGGCCCCCATAGAAGCTCTCTCTCTCTAAGGCCCCCATAGAAGCTCTCTCTCTCTCTAAGGCCCCCATAGAAGCTCTCTCTCTCTACGGCACCCCATAGAAGCTCTCTCTCTCTTTCTCTCTCTAAGGCACCCCATAGAAGCTCTCTCTCTCTAAGGCACCCCATAGAAGCTCTCTCTATCTAAGGCCCCCCATAGAAGCTCTCTCTCTCTCTCTCTCTCTAAGGCCCCCCATAGAAGCTCTCTCTCTTTCTCTCTCTAAGGCACCCCATAGAAGCTCTCTCTCTTTCTCTCTCTATCTAAGGCCCCCCCCATAGAAGCTCTCTCTCTCTTTCTCTCTCTAAGGCACCCCATAGAAACTCTCTCTCTCTTTCTCTCTCTAAGGCCACCCCATATAAGCTCTCTCTCTCTCTTTCTCTCTCTAAGGCACCCCATAGAAACTCTCTCTCTCTTTCTCTCTCTAAGGCACCCCATAGAAGCACTCTCTCTCTATCTAAGGCACCCCATAGAAGCTCTCTCTCTCTTTCTCTCTACGGCCCCCATAGAAGCTCTCTCTCTCTCTTTCTCTATCTAATGCCCCCCCATAGAAGCTTTCTCTCTTTCTCTCTCTAAGGCACCCCATAGAAGCACTCTCTTTTTCTCTCTCTAAGGCACCCCATTGAAGCTCTCTCTCTCTCTACGGCCCCCCATAGAAGCTCTCTCTCTCTTTCTCTCTCTAAGGCACCCCATAGAAGCTCTCTCTCTCTCTCTATCTCTCTCTCTCTCTCTCTCTCTCTCTCTCTCTCTCTCTCTCTCTCTCTCCTCTCTCTCTCTCTCTAAGGCTCTCTCTCTCTCTCTCTCTCTCTCTCTAAGGCCCCCATAGAAGCTCTCTCTCTCTCTAAGGCACTCCATAGAAGCTCTCTCTCTCTAAGGCCCCCCATAGAAGCTCTCTCTCTCTCTCTCTCTCTCTCTCTCTCTAAGGCACCCCATAGAAGTCTCTCTCTCTCTCTCTCTCTAAGGCCCCCCATAGAACTCTCTCTCTCTCTATCTAAGGCCCCCCATAGAAGCTCTCTCTCTCTCTCTCTACGGCCCCCCATAGAAGCTCTCTCTCTCTTTCTCTATCTAAGGCACCCCCATAGAAACTCTCTCTCTCTTTCTCTATCTAAGGCACCCCATAGAAGCTCTCTCTCTCTTTCTCTATCTAAGGCACCCCATAGAAGCTCTCTCTCTCTTTCTCTATCTAAGGCCCCCCATAGAAACTCTCTCTCTCTTTCTCTATCTAAGGCACCCCATAGAAGCTCTCTCTCTCTTTCTCTATCTAAGGCACCCCATAGAAGCTCTCTCTCTCTCTTTCTCTATCTAAGGCACCCCATAGAAACTCTCTCTCTCTCTCTCTATCTAAGGCACCCCATAGAAGCTCTCTCTCTCTTTCTCTATCTAAGGCACCCCCATAGAAGCTCTCTCTCTCTCTCTTTCTCTATCTAAGGCACCCCATAGAAACTCTCTCTCTCTTTCTCTATCTAAGGCACCCCATAGAAGCTCTCTCTCTCTATCTAAGGCACCCCATAGAAGCTCTCTCTCTCTTTCTCTATCTAAGGCCCCCCATAGAAACTCTCTCTCTCTTTCTCTATCTAAGGCACCCCATAGAAGCTCTCTCTCTCTTTCTCTATCTAAGGCCCCCCATAGAAACTCTCTCTCTCTTTCTCTATCTAAGGCACCCCATAGAAGCACTCTCTATCTAAGGCACCCCATAGAAGCTCTCTCTCTCTCTCTGTCTCTCTAAGGCACCCCATAGAAGCTCTCTCTCTCTCTTCTAAGGCCCCCCTCTCTCTAAGGCACCCCATAGAAACTCTCTCTCTCTTTCTCTCTCTAAGGCCACCCCATAGAAGCTCTCTCTAAGGCACCCCATTTCTATCTCTAAGGCACCCCATAGAAACTCTCTCTCTCTTTCTCTCTCTAAGGCACCCCATAGAAGCTCTCTCTCTCTTTCTCTATCTAAGGCCCCCCATAGAAACTCTCTCTCTCTCTCTCTCTCTAAGGCACCCCATAGAAGCACTCTCTCTCTTTCTCTATCTAAGGCCACCCCACTCTAAGGCACCCCATAGAAACTCTCTCTCTTTCTCTCTCTAAGGCACCCCATAGAAGCACTCTCTCTCTATCTAAGGCACCCCATAGAAGCTCTCTCTCTCTTTCTCTCTACGGCCCCCCATAGAAGCTCTCTCTCTCTCTTTCTCTATCTAATGCCCCCCCATAGAAGCTTTCTCTCTTTCTCTCTCTAAGGCACCCCATAGAAGCACTCTCTTTTTCTCTCTCTAAGGCACCCCATTGAAGCTCTCTCTCTCTCTACGGCCCCCATAGAAGCTCTCTCTCTCTTTCTCTCTCTAAGGCACCCCATAGAAGCTCTCTCTCTCTCTCTCTCTCTCTCTCTCTCTCTCTCTCTCTCTCTCTCTCTCTCTCTCTAAGGCCCCCATCTCTCTCTCTCTCTAAGGCCCCCATAGAAGCTCTCTCTCTCTCTAAGGCACTCCATAGAAGCTCTCTCTCTAAGGCCCCCCATAGAAGCTCTCTCTCTCTTTCTCTCTCTAAGGCACCCCATAGAAGCTCTCTCTCTACGGCCCTTTCTCTCTCTAAGGCACCCCCATAGAAGCTCTCTCTCTCTCTCATCTTCTCTATCTAAGGCCCCCATAGAAGCTCTCTCTCTCTTTCTCTATCTAAGGCACCCCCATAGAAACTCTCTCTCTCTTTCTCTATCTAAGGCACCCCATAGAAGCTCTCTCTCTCTTTCTCTATCTAAGGCCCCCATAGAAGCTCTCTCTCTCTTTCTCTATCTAAGGCCCCCCATAGAAACTCTCTCTCTCTTTCTCTATCTAAGGCCCCCCATAGAAGCTCTCTCTTTCTCTCTCTAAGGCACCCCATAGAAGCTCTCTCTTTCTCTCTCTAAGGCACCCCCATAGAAGCTCTCTCTCTCTCTTTCTCTATCTAAGGCACCCCATAGAAGCTCTCTCTCTCTTTCTCTATCTAAGGCCCCCCATAGAAGCTCTCTCTCTCTTTCTCTATCTAAGGCACCCCATAGAAACTCTCTCTCTCTTTCTCTATCTAAGGCACCCCATAGAAGCTCTCTCTCTCTATCTAAGGCACCCCATAGAAGCTCTCTCTCTCTTTCTCTATCTAAGGCCCCCATAGAAACTCTCTCTCTCTTTCTCTATCTAAGGCACCCCATAGAAGCTCTCTCTCTTTCTCTATCTAAGGCCCCCCATAGAACTCTCTCTCTCTTTCTCTATCTAAGGCACCCCATAGAAGCACTCTCTATCTAAGGCACCCCATAGAAGCTCTCTCTCTTCTCTCTCTAAGGCACCCCATAGAAGCTCTCTCTCTCTTTCTCTCTCTAAGGCACCCCATAGAAACTCTCTCTCTCTTTCTCTCTCTAAGGCCACCCCATAGAAGCTCTCTCTCTCTCTTTCTCTCTCTAAGGCACCCCATAGAAGCTCTCTCTCTTCTTTCTCTCTCTAAGGCACCCCATAGAAGCTCTTTCTCTATCTAAGGCCCCCATAGAAACTCTCTCTCTCTCTCTCTCTCTAAGGCACCCCATAGAAGCACTCTCTCTCTTTCTCTATCTAAGGCACCCCATAGAAGCTCTCTCTCTCTCTTTCTCTCTACGGCCCCCCATAGAAGCTCTCTCTCTCTCTATCTAAGGCCCCCCATAGAAGCTTTCTCTCTTTCTCTCTCTAAGGCACCCCATAGAAGCACTCTCTTTTTCTCTATCTAAGGCACCCCATTGAAGCTCTCTCTCTCTAAGGCACCCCATAGAAACTCTCTCTCTCTTTCTCTCTCTAAGGCACCCCATAGAAGCTCTCTCTCTCTCTCTCTATCTCTTCCACCTCACTCTCTAAGGCACCCCATCTCTCTCTCTCTCTCTCTCTCTAAGGCCCCCATAGAAGCTCTCTCTCTCTAAGGCACCCCATAGAAGCTCTCTCTCTCTCTCTAAGGCACCCCATAGAAGCTCTCTCTCTTTCTCTCTCTAAGGCACCCCATAGAAGCTCTCTCTCTCTTTCTCTATCTAAGGCACCCCATAGAAGCTCTCTCTCTCTTTCTCTATCTAAGGCACCCCATAGAAACTCTCTCTCTCTTTCTCTATCTAAGGCACCCCATAGAAGCCCTCTCTCTTTCTCTATCTAAGGCCCCCCATAGAAACTCTCTCTCTCTTTCTCTATCTAAGGCACCCCATAGAAACTCTCTCGCTCTTTCTCTATCTAAGGCCCCCCATAGAAACTCTCTCTCTCTTTCTCTATCTAAGGCCCCCATAGAAGCTCTCTCTTTCTCTCTCTAAGGCACCCCATAGAAGCTCTCTCTTTCTCTCTCTAAGGCACCCCCATAGAAGCTCTCTCTCTCTCTTTCTCTATCTAAGGCACCCCATAGAAACTCTCTCTCTTTCTCTATCTAAGGCACCCCATAGAAGCTCTCTCTCTTTCTCTATCTAAGGCACCCCATAGAAACTCTCTCTCTCTCTTTCTCTATCTAAGGCACCCCATAGAAACTCTCTCTCTCTTTCTCTATCTAAGGCACCCCATAGAAGCTCTCTCTCTCTCTCTAAGACACCCCATAGAAGCTCTCTCTCTCTCTTCTCTCTCTCTCACCCCATCTCTCTCTCTCTCTCTCTCTCTAAGGCACCCCATAGAAGCTCTCTCTCTCTTCTAAGGCACCCCATAGAAGCTCTCTCTCTCTCTCTAAGGCACCCCATAGAAGCTCTCTCTCTCTTTCTAATGCCCCCATAGAAGCTTCTCTATCTAAGGCACCCCATAGAAGCTCTCTCTCTCTCTCTCTCTCTCTCTCTTCTCTCTCTAAGGCACCCCATAGAAGCTCTCTCTCCTTTAAGTCACCCCATAGAAGCTCTCTCTCCCTTTAAGTCCCCCATAGAAGCTCTCTTTCTCTATCTAAGTCACCCCATAGAAGCTCTCTCTCCTTTAAGGCACCCCATAGAAGCTCTCTCTCTTTCTCTATCTAAGTCACCCCATAGAAGCTCTCTCTCTCTTTAATGCACCCCATAGAAGCACTCTCTCTTTCTCTTTAAGTCACCCCATAGAAGCTCTCTCTCCCTTTAAGTCACCCCATAGAAGCTCTCTCTCTCTCTTTCTCTATTAATCACCCCATAGAAGCTTTCTCTCTCTCTCTTTAAGGCACCCCATAGAAGCTCTCTTTTTCCCTTTAAGTCACCCCATAGAAGCTCTCTCTCCTTTAAGTCACCCCATAGAAGCTCTCTCTCCTATCTAAACACCCCATAGAAGCTTTCTCTCTCTCCTCTAAACACCCCATAGAAGCTCTCTCTCCATCTAAGGCACCCCATAGAAGCTCTCTCTCCCTTTCCCCCATAAACTCTCTCTCTCTTTCTAAACACTCCCTCCTATCTAAGGCACCCCATAGAAGCTCTCTCCTCTAAGGCACCCCATAAACTCTCTCTCCCTTTAAGTCACCCCATAGAAACACTCTCTCTCTCTAAGTCACCCCATAAAGCTCCCTCTCTCTCTAAGTCACCCCTAAAGCTCTCTCTCTCTAAGTCACCATAAACTCTCTCTCTCTAAGTCTCCCCTAAACACTCCCTCTCTCTAAGCTCACCCCTAAAGCTCTCTCTCTCTAAGTCACCCCATAAAGCTCCCTCTCTCTAAGTCACCCCATAAACACTCTCATCTCTAAGTCACCCCATAAACACTCACTCTCTCTCAACCCCCCCACACCACCAGCTCTTCTCTGACTGCATCTAAGGCCCCCATAGAAGGTATTGCATCCATTTAAGCCTATCTCTCCCTCTCTCTCTCTCTAAGGCCCCCCATAGAAGCTCTCTCTCTCTCTCTAAGGCACCCCATAGAAGCTCTCTCTCTCTAAGGCCCCCCATAGAAGCTCTCTCTCTCTTTCTCTATCTAAGGCCCCCCATAGAAGCTCTCTCTCTCTCTAAGGCACCCCATAGAAGCTCTCTCTCTCTTTCTCTATCTAAGGCCCCCCATAGAAGCTCTCTCTCTCTCTAATGCACCCCATAGAAGCACTCTCTCTTTCTCTCTACGGCCCCCATAGAAGCTCTCTCTCTCTTTCTCTCTACGGCCCCCATAGAAGCTCTCTCTCTCTTTCTCTATCTAAGGCACCCCATAGAAGCTTTCTCTCTCTCTCTCTCTAAGGCACCCCATAGAAGCACTCTCTTTCTCTCTCTAAGGCACCCCATAGAAGCTCTCTCTCTCTCTACGGCCCCCCATAGAAGCTCTCTCTCTCTATCTAAGGCCCCCCATAGAAGCTTCTCTCTTTCTCTCTCTAAGGCACCCCATAGAAGCTCTCTCTCTCTTTCTCTCTCTCCCTTTAAGTCACCCCATAGAAGCTCTCTCTCCCTTTAAGTCACCCCATAGAAGCTCTCTCTCCCTTTAAGTCACCCCATAGAAGCTCTCTCTCCCTTTAAGGCACCCCATAGAAGCTCTCTCTCCCTTTAAGTCACCCCATAGAAGCTCTCTCTCCCTTTAAGTCACCCCATAGAAGCTCTCTCTCTCTTTAAGTCACCCCATAGAAGCTCTCTCTCTCCTTTAAGTCACCCCATAGAAGCTCTCTCCCTTTAAGTCACCCCATAGAAGCTCTCTCTCTCTAAGTCACCCCATAGAAGCTCTCTCTCTCTTTAAGTCACCCCATAGAAGCTCTCTCTCCCTTTAAGTCACCCCATAGAAGCTCTCTCTCCCTTTAAGTCACCCCATAGAAGCTCTCTCTCTTTCTCTATCTAAGGCACCCCATAGAAGCTCTCTCTCCCTTTAAGTCACCCCATAGAAGCTCTCTCTCCCTTTAAGTCACCCCATAAAAGCTCTCTCTCTTTCTCTGTCTTCTCTTTCTACCACTCTCTCTCTCTCCATTCGCTGTGGCAGCTAGGGTTGGGCGATATTACGGTAGCATCGTATATCGACGATGATTGACAGCCATCGCCGATGGTGATGACTTCATGATGTCACAAAATATGGTTAAGCCTTTCCATTTGAACAGAGTCGGTCAGCACGGCGACATGCCAAATGGCCTATACCATATACCATACCTATACAATATACCTATACCATATACCATACCTATACCATATACCATACCTATACCATACCTATACCATATACCATTCCTATACCATATACCATACCTATACCATATACCATACCTATACCATATACCATACCTATACCATATACCATACCTATACCATACCTATACCATATACCATACCTATACCATATACCATACCTATACCATACCTATACCATATACCATATACCATACCTATACCATATACCATACCTATACCATACCTATACCATATACCATACCTATACCATATACCATACCTATACCATATACCATACCTATACCATATATACCTATACCTATACCATATACCATACCTATACCATATACCATACCTATACCATACCTATACCATATACCATACCTATACCATATACCATACCTATACCATATACCATACCTATACCATATACCATATTCCATACCATATACCATACCTATACCATATACCATACCTATACCATATACCATACCTATACCATACCTATACCATATACCATACCTATACCATATACCATACCTATACCATATACCATACCTATACCATACCTATACCATATACCATATTCCATACCATATACCATACCTATACCATATACCATACCTATACCATATACCATACCTATACCATATTCCATACCATATACCATACCTATACCATATACCATACCTATACCATATACCATACCTATACCATATACCATACCTATACCATACCTATACCATATACCATACCTATACCATATACCATACCTATACCATATACCATATTCCATACCTATACCATACCTATACCATATACCATATTCCATACCATATACCATACCTATACCATATACCATACCTATACCATATACCATACCTATACCATACCATACCTATACCATATACCATACCTATACCATATACCATACCTATACCATATACCATACCTATACCATACCTATACCATATACCATACCTATACCATATACCATACCTATACCATATACCATATTCCATACCTATACCATACCTATACCATATACCATATTCCATACCATATACCATACCTATACCATATACCATACCTATACCATATACCATACCTATACCATATACCATACCTATACCATATTGGCCAGAGACTAAATGTTGAATACATATATTTAACATAATGCAGGAGAAGAGCTACAAAGGTCAGATGGGATCAGACGTGTTTTTCCCCTCGTCTCTAATGTCTGATGTCACAGTTCTTTTTCAGCAGACACTCAGTGTTTTAAAATATATATATATTTAACTAGACAAGTCATTTAAGAAAAAATTCTTAATTACAATGACGGCCTAGGAACAGTGGTTTATCTGCCTTGTTCAGGGGCAGAACGAAAGATTTCTACCTTGTCAGCTCGGGGATTCGATCTTCGAAGATGCAGTAGATGATATAGAGTACAGTATATACGTATACATATGAGATGAATAATGTAGGGTATGTAAACATTATATTAGGTAGCATTGTTTAATGTGGCTAGTGATATATTTTACATCATGTCCCATCAATTCCCATTATTAAAGTGGCTGGAGTTGAGTCAGTGTGTTGGCAGCAGCCACTCAATGTTAGTGGTGGCTGTTTAACAGTCTGATGGCCTTGAGATAGAAGCTGTTTTTCAGTCTCTCGGTCCCAGCTTTGATGCACCTGTACTGACCTCGCCTACTGGATGATAGCGGGGGGGGGAACAGGCAGTGGCTCGGGTGGTTGTTGTCCTTGATGATCTTTATGGCTTTCCTGTGACATCGGGTGGTGTAGGTGTCCTAGAGGGCAGGTAGTTTGTCCCCAGTGATGTATTGTGCAGACCTCACTACCCTCTGGAGAGCCTTACGGTTGTGGGCGGAGCAGTTGCCGTACCAGGCGGTGATACAGCCCGACAGGATGCTCTCGATTGTGCATCTGTAGAAGTTTGTGAGTGCTTTTGGTGACAAGCCAAATTTCTTCAGCCTCCTGAGGTTGAAGAGGCGCTGCTGCGCCTTCTTCACGATGCTGTCTGTGTGGGTGGACCAATTCAGTTTGTCTGTGATGTGTACGCCGAGGAACTTAAAACTTACTACCCTCTCCACTACTGTTCCATCGATGTGGATACGGGGGTGTTCCCTCTGCTGTTTCCTGAAGTCCACAATCATCTCCTTAGTTTTGTTGACGTTGAGTGTGAGGTTATTTTCCTGACACCACACTCCGAGGGCTTCACCTCCTCCCTGTAGGTCGTCTCGTCGTTGTTGGTAATCAAGCCTACCACTGTTGTGTCGTCCGCAAACTTGATGATTGAGTTGGAGGGCGTGCCCACGCAGTCGTGGGTGAACAGGGAGTACAGGAGAGGGCTCAGAACGCACCCTTGTGGGGCCCCAGTGTTGAGGATCAGCGGGGTGGAAATGTTGTTGCCTACCCTCACCACCTGGGGGCGGCCCGTCAGGAAGTCCAGTACCCAGTTGCACAGGGCGGGGTCGAGACCCAGGGTCTCGAGCTTGATGACGAGCTTGGAGGGCACTATGGTGTTAAATGCCGAGCTGTAGTCGATGAACAGCATTCTCACATAGGTATTCCTCTTGTCCAGATGGGTTAGGGCAGTGTGCAGTGTGGTTGAGATTGCATCGTCTGTGGACCTATTTGGGCGGTAAGCAAATTGGAGTGGGTCTAGGGTGTCAGGTAGGGTGGAGGTGATATGGTCCTTGACTCGTCTCTCAAAGCACTTCATGATGACGGAAGTGAGTGCTACGGGGCGGTAGTCATTTAGCTCAGTTACCTTAGCTTTCTTGGGAACAGGAACAATGGTGGCCCTCTTGAAGCATGTGGGAACAACAGACTGGGATAGGGATTGATTGAATATGTCCGTAAACACACCAGCCAGCTGGTCTGCGCATGCTCTGAGGGCGCGGTTGGGGATGCCGTCTGGGCCTTCAGCCTTGCGAGGGTTGACACGTTTAAATGTTTTCCTCACGTCGGCTGCAGTGAAGGAGAGTCCGCATGTTTTAGTTGCGGGCAGTGTCAGTGGCACTGTATTGTCCTCAAAGCGGGCAAAAAAGTCATTTAGTCTGCCTGGGAGCAAGACATCCTGGTCCGTGACTGGGCTGGTTTTCTTTTTGTAATCCGTGATTGACTGTAGACCCTGCCACATACCTCTTGTGTCTGAGCCGTTGAATTGAGATTCTACTTTGTCTCTATACTGACGCTTAGCTTGTTTGATTGCCTTGCGGAGGGAATAGTTACACTGTTTGTATTCGGTCATGTTTCCAGTCACCTTGCCCTGATTAAAAGCAGTGGTTCGCGCTTTCAGTTTCACGCGAATGCTGCCATCAATCCACGGTTTCTGGTTTGGGAATGTTTTAATCGTTGCTATGGGAAAGACATCTTCAACGCACGTTCTAATATACTATACTACTATACTATACTATACCACACCATCATGTACTATACAGTACTATACTATACTATACTATACTAAACTGTACTATCCCATACTGCACTATACAGTACTATACTATACCATACTGTACTATACTACACCATACTAAACCGTACTATCCCATACTGTACTATACAGTACTATACTATGCTGTACTATACCATACTACACCATACTGTACTATACCACTCTAATAATGGAGCATTATTCTTCTTGGATACTCTTCTCTGCTTCTTAATGGTTACAGACCTTTTCCCGTAACACTATAACATAAATACTGTACTATACAGTACTATACTATACCATACAGTACTATACTATACCATACTGTACTATACTATACCATACTAAACTAAACTGTACTATCCCATACTGTACTATACAGTACTATACTATGTACTGTACTATACCATACTACTACATCCCATACTGTACTATCTATACCATACTGTACTATACAGTACTATACTATACCATACAGTACTATACTATACCATACTGTACTATACTATACCATACTAAACCGTACTATCCCATACTGTACTATACAGTACTATACTATGCTGTACTATACCATACTACACCGTACTATCCCATACTGTACTATACAGTACTATACTATACCATACAGTACTATACTATACCATACTGTACTATACTATACCATACTAAACCGTACTATCCCATACTGTACTATACAGTACTATACTATGCTGTACTATACCATACTACACCGTACTATCCCATACTGTACTATACAGTACTATACTATACGATACTGTACTATACTATACCGTAACACTATAACATACTATACTATACCGTACCACACCATGCTGTACTACACCGTACTATACCGTACTATACTATACCGTACTATACTATACCGTACTATACCGTACTATACTATACCGTACTGCACTATACCGTACTATACCGTACTATACTATACCGTACTATACCGTACTATACTGTACTATACTATACCGTAACACTATAACATACTATACTATACCGTACCACACCATGCTGTACTACACCGTACTATACCGTACTATACTATACCGTACTGCACTATACCGTACTATCCCATACTGTACTATACTGCACTATACCATACAATAATATACAGTACAATACTATATCATGCAATACTATACCGCACAATACTAAACCGTGCAGTACATTACATTACATTACATTTAAGTCATTTAGCAGACGCTCTTATCCAGGCGACTTACAAATTGGTGCATTCACCTTATGACATCCAGTGGAACAGTCACTTTACAATAGTGCATCTAAATCTTAAAGGGGGGGGTGAGAAGGATTACTTATCCTATCCTAGGTATTCCTTAAAGAGGTGGGGTTTCAGGTGTCTCCGGAAGGTGGTGATTGACTCCGCTGTCCTGGCGTCGTGAGGGAGTTTGTTCCACCATTGGGGGGCCAGAGCAGCGAACAGTTTTGACTGGGCTGAGCGGGAGCTGTACTTCCTCAGTGGTAGGGAGGCGAGCAGGCCAGAGGTGGATGAACGCAGTGCCCTTGTTTGGGTGTAGGGCCTGATCAGAGCCTGGAGGTACTGAGGTGCCATTCCCCTCACAGCTCCGTAGGCAAGCACCATGGTCTTGTAGCGGATGCGAGCTTCAACTGGAAGCCAGTGGAGAGAGCGGAGGAGCGGGGTGACGTGAGAGAACTTGGGAAGGTTGAACACCAGATGGGCTGCGGCGTTCTGGATGAGTTGTAGGGGTTTAATGGCACAGGCAGGGAGCCCAGCCAACAGCGAGTTGCAGTAATCCAGACGGGAGATGACAAGTGCCTGGATTAGGACCTGCGCCGCTTCCTGTGTGAGGCAGGGTCGTACTCTGCGGATGTTGTAGAGCATGAACCTACAGGAACGGGCCACGGCCTTGATGTTAGTTGAGAACGACAGGGTGTTGTCCAGGATCACGCCAAGGTTCTTAGCGCTCTGGGAGGAGGACACAATGGAGTTGTCAACCGTGATGGCGAGATCATGGAACGGGCAGTCCTTCCCCGGGAGGAAGAGCAGCTCCGTCTTGCCGAGGTTCAGCTTGAGGTGGTGATCCGTCATCCACACTGATATGTCTGCCAGACATGCAGAGATGCGATTCGCCACCTGGTCATCAGACAGTATACCGTACTATACTATACTATACCGTACTATACTATATTATACTATACCGTACTATACTATATTATACTATACCGTACTATACTATATTATACTATACCGTACTATACTATATTATACTATACCGTACTATTCTATACTATACCGTACTATACTGTACTATACCGTACTATATTATACTATACCGTACTATACTATACTATACCGTACTATACCGTACTATACTATACTATACCGTACTATACTATACTATACCGTACTATACTATATTATACTATACCGTACTATACTATACTATACCGTACTATACCGTACTATATTATACTATACTATACTATACCGTACTATACCGTACTATACTATACTATACCGTACTATACTATACTATACCGTACTATACTATACTATACTATACCGTACTATACTATACTATACCGTACTATACTATACCGTACTATACTATATTATACTATACCGTACTATACTATACCGTACTATACTGTACTATACTATACCGTACTATACTGTACTATACTATACCGTACTATACTGTACTATACTATACCGTACTATAATATACTATACCGTACTATACTATATTATACTATACCGTACTATACTATACCGTACTATACTGTACTATACCATACCGTACTATAATATACTATACCGTACTATACTATATTATACTATACCGTACTATACTATACCGTACTATACTGTACTATACTATACCATACTATACTGTACTATACTATACCGTACTATACTGTACTATACTATACCGTACTATACTATATTATACTATACCGTACTATACTGTACTATACCATACCGTACTATACTGTACTATACCATACCGTACTATACTGTACAATAACATACCATCCTAAACTATACCATACAATACTATACCGTACTATAATATAGCGTACTATAATATAGCGTACGATACTGTACAATACTATACCGTACTATACTATATCATACTATACTGTACTATACCATACCGTACTATAATATAGCGTACGATACTGTACAATACTATACCGTACTATACTATATCATACTATACCGTACTATACTATAGCATACTATACCGTACTATACTATATCATACTATACTGTACTATACCATACCGTACTATACTAGAAAAGCTATAACACTAAGAGTAAATATTTTCTCATCTCTGTACCAGAGCAAATACAACAGAATAGAATACATTCCTTGACTATGGCCTCTACCTCCATCCAAGTATGCTGATAAGTCAGTTACCATAAGGCAACATACACAAAGAGATACTGTATGTAAACAGTCCTTTCAACAAATGGCAAGAATCATCACAGACATGAAAACCGTTTCTATTTCTCCATCAGTTTCCTGTTCGCAAAACCTAATGTTCAGTTTCGTGTCATTCACTGAGTTTGGGCCATACTCATAGTCCATAATCAATATCAGTCCACCTTCAAGTCACTTTCCTTTTCCAGTTGCTACATGTTGACCCAAAGCAGCTCCGACCTGAGCAATACTTTTGGACAGACAGCTGCTCATGCACAAATTGTATACTAGAATGAATGACCAGGCCAAGCCATTTGGAGAGATCAAAGGAAACCAAATCTGTCCCTAATAACAGCCCTCTGTGTTGGACAGGGCAGAACCAAACATGTCATGACCTGCAGGATGTGTGTGTGTGTGTGTGTGTGTGTGTGTGTGTGTGTGTGTGTGTGTGTGTGTGTGTGTGTGTGTGTGTGTGTGTGTGTGTGTGTGTGTGTGTGTGTGTGTGTGTGTGTGTGTGTGTGTGTGTGTGTGTGTGTGTGTGTGTGTGTGTGTGTGTGTGTGTGTGTGTGTGTGTACATCGCAGATACACTACATCAGTGGTACACTACATCAGTGGTACACTACATCAGACGCCTCAATAATGAGTAGCCTCAAATACCATTGGGCACTGTGCATCAAGAACAACAACCATCCTGTCCACAATAACTATCCGTGGCGTGCCGTTTCAAAGGATGGAATTTAACAGTCAGAAGGGGGATGAAAAGCAACAGGACATTTACTCCTAAGGTGTTGACCTGTTGCACCCTCTACAACCACTGTAATTATTATTTGACCCTGCTGGTCATCTATGAACGTTTGAACATCTTGAAGAACGATCTGGCCTTAATGACCATGTACTCTTATAATCTGGCAACCCATCAGAGCCTGGTTTCTTCCTAGGTTCCTCCCTTTCTAGGGAGTTTTTCCTAGCCACTGTGCTTCTACATCTGCATTGCTTGTTCTCTGGTGTTTGAGGCTGGGTTTCTGTATAAGCATTTTGTCACAACTGTTGATGTAAAAAGGGCTTTATAAATACATTTGATTGATGTTGAATTGCGTGTTTGTCCCCACATTTCGGGCCCCGTCTCTGACAGTGGGAGTTAAACTTCTGAGAGAACACGCAACGACATCTAAAGAAACACGTTCAGACGCTGCAGCATTTCTCGTCTCTGTGGGCTTTGTGTTACGCTTCAGACAACAAAGGCTGGATGAGTGGACATTACAGAAAGAAGGCAGGCAGGCAGGCAGGCAGGCAGGCAGGCAGGCAGGCAGGCAGGCAGGCAGGCAGGCAGGCAGGCAGGCAGGCAGGCAGGCAGGCAGGCAGGCAGGCAGGCAGGAAGGAAAATAAAAATAGACATTACAGAAGGAAGGAAGGATGGATGAGTGGACGTTAAGGAAGGAAGGAAGGAAGGAAGGAAGGAAGGAAGGAAGGAAGGAAGGAAGGAAGGAAGGAAGGAAGGAAGGAAGGAAGGAAGGAAGGATGGATGGATGAGTGGACATTATGGAAGGAAGGAATGAAGGATGAGTGAGTGGACGTTATGGAAGGAAGGAATGAAGGATGAGTGAGTGGACGTTATGGAAGGAAGGAAGGAAGGATGAGTGAGTGGACGTTATGGAAGGAAGGAAGGATGGATGAGTGGACGTTATGGAAGGAAGGAAGGATGAGTGAGTGGACGTTATGGAAGGAATGAAGGATGAGTGAGTGGACGTTATGGAAGGAAGGAAGGAAGGATGAGTGAGTGGACGTTATGGAAGGAAGGATGAGTGAGTGGACGTTATGGAAGGAAGGAAGGAAGGAAGGAAGGAAGGAAGGAAGGAAGGAAGGAAGGAAGGAAGGAAGGAAGGAAGGAAGGAAGGAAGGAAGGAAGGAAGAGTGAGTGGACGTTATGGAAGGAAGGAATGAGGAATGAGTGAGTGGACGTTATGGAAGGAAGGAAGGAAGGATGAGTGAGTGGACGTTATGGAAGGAAGGAATGAAGGATGAGTGAGTGGACGTTATGGAAGGAAGGAAGGAAGGATGAGTGAGTGGACATTATGAAAGGAAGGAATGAAGGATGAGTGAGTGGACGTTATGGAAGGAAGGAAGGAAGGAAGGATGAGTGAGTGGACGTTATGGAAGGAAGGAAGGATGAGTGAGTGGACGTTATGGAAGGAAGGAATGAAGGATGAGTGAGTGGATGTTTATGGAAGGAAGGAAGGATGAGTGGACGTTATGGAAGGAAGGAAGGAAGGATGAGTGAGTGGACATTATGGAAGGAAGGAATGAAGGATGAGTGAGTGGACGTTATGGAAGGAAGGAAGGAAGGATGAGTGAGTGGACGTTATGGAAGGCAGGAATGAAGGATGAGTGAGTGGACGTTATGGAAGGAAGGAAGGAAGGATGAGTGAGTGGACATTATGGAAGGAAGGAATGAAGGATGAGTGGACGTTATGGAAGGAAGGAAGGAAGGATGAGTGAGTGGACGTTATGGAAGGAAGGAAGGAAGGAAGGAAGGAAGGAAGGAAGGATGGATGAGTGGACGTTATGGAAGGAAGGATGGATGAGTGGACGTTATGGAAGGAAGGAATAAAGGATGAGTGGACGTTATGGAAGGAAGGAATGAAGGATGAGTGGACGTTATGGAAGGAAGGAATGAAGGATGAGTGGACATTATGGAAGGAAGGAATGAAGGATGAGTGGACGTTATGGAAGGAAGGAAGGAAGGAAGGAAGGAAGGAAGGAAGGATGAGTGGACGTTATGGAAGGAAGGAAGGAATGAAGGATGAGTGGACGTTATGGAAGGAAGGAAGGAAGGATGAGTGGACATTATGGAAGGAAGGAATGAAGGATGAGTGGACATTATGGAAGGAAGGAATGAAGGATGAGTGGACGTTATGGAAGGAAGGAAGGAAGGAAGGAAGGAAGGAAGGAAGGATGAGTGAACGTTATGGAAGGAAGGAATGAAGGAAGACAGGAAGGAAAATAAAAATAGACATTACAGAAGGAAGGAAGGATGGATGAGTGGACGTTATGGAAGGAAGGAAGGAAGGATGAGTGAGTGGACGTTATGGAAGGAAGGAAGGATGAGTGAGTGGACGTTAAGGAAGGAAGGAAGGAAGGAAGGAAGGAAGGAAGGAAGGAAGGAAGGAAGGAAGGAAGGAAGGAAGGAAGGAAGGAAGGATGAGTGAGTGGACGTTATGGAAGGAAGGAAGGATGAGTGAGTGGATGTTATGGAAGGAAGGAATGAAGGATGAGTGAGTGGACGTTATGGAAGGAAGGAAGGAAGGATGAGTGAGTGGATGTTATGGAAGGAAGGAATGAAGGATGAGTGAGTGGACGTTATGGAAGGAAGGAAGGAAGGATGAGTGAGTGGACGTTATGGAAGGAAGGAATGAAGGATGAGTGAGTGGACGTTATGGAAGGAAGGAAGGAATGATGAGTGAGTGGACGTTATGGAAGGAAGGAATGAAGGATGAGTGAGTGGACGTTATGGAAGGAAGGAATGAAGGATGAGTGAGTGGACGTTATGGAAGGAAGGAAGGAAGGAAGGATGAGTGAGTGGTCGTTATGGAAGGAAGGAAGGAAGGAAGGAAGGAAGGAAGGAAGGATGAGTGAGTGGACGTTATGGAAGGAAGGAAGGAAGGAAGGATGAGTGGACGTTATGGAAGGAAGGAAGGAAGGATGAGTGGACGTTATGGAAGGAAGGAAGGAAGGATGGATGAGTGGACGTTATGGAAGGAAGGAAGGAATGAAGGAAGAGTGGACGTTATGGAAGGAAGGAAGGAATGAAGGATGAGTGGACGTTATGGAAGGAAGGAAGGAATGAAGGATGAGTTGACGTTATGGAAGGAAGGAAGGATGAGTGGACGTTATGGAAGGAAGGAAGGAAGGAAGGAAGGAAGGAAGGAAGGAAGGAAGGAAGGAAGGATGAGTGGACGTTATGGAAGGAAGGAAGGATGAGTGGACGTTAAGGAAGGAAGGAAGGAAGGAAGTGGTCAGCAAAAGATAGAGTGAAGATGGTTTGGAAGGTATCAGACTGTTCTCTCATACACTGTAATGAACATCCAAGGTCATTCCACATGCACAAGAGAAACATGCATTTTGTCCCTATGAGCCACTGCACATAGCAACTAACCCAACACAACATCTACAAATTACACTCTACTTACATAGGTCATTCTAATGGCATTTCAAAAGGCTGTGTTTTGTACGTTGGACTCACTAACAAACCCAGTTTCATACGAAATCCAAAGTCATCACTTGTAGTCCAACCTTCCCCTGGAGAGGCCAGTGGTTTGTTAATAAGAGGAATACGACTAGACCAGACGTCCCTGCTCCAACAGGCTCCGTTATGGCCTTGTAAACACGACTAGACCAGACGTCCCTGCTCCAACAGGCTCCGTTATGGCCTTGTAAACACGACCCGACCAGACGTCCCTGCTCCAACAGGCTCCGTTATGGCCTTGTAAACACGACTAGACCAGACGTCCCTGCTCCAACAGGCTCCATTATGGCCTTGTAAACACGACTAGACATCCCTGCTCCAACAGGCTCCGTTATGGCCTTGTAAACATGACCAGACATCCCTGCTCCGTTATGGCCTTGTAAACACGACTAGACGTCCCTGCTCCAACAGGCTCCCTTATGGCCTTGTAAACACGACTAGACCAGGCATCCCTGCTCCAACAGGCTCCGTTATGGCCTTGTAAACATGATTAGACCAGACATCCCTGCTCCAACAGGCTCCATTATGGCCTCGTAAACATGACCAGACATCCCTGCTCCGTTATGGCCTTGTAAACACGACTAGACGTCCCTGCTCCAACAGGCTCCCTTATGGCCTTGTAAACACGACTAGACCAGGCATCCCTGCTCCAACAGGCTCCGTTATGGCCTTGTAAACATGATTAGACCAGACATCCCTGCTCCAACAGGCTCCGTTTATGGCCTCGTAAACATGACCAGACATCCCTGCTCCGTTATGACCTTATAAACATGACTAGACATCCCTGCTCCAACAGGCTCCGTTATGGCCTTGTAAACATGACCAGACATCCCTGCTCCAACAGGCTCCGTTATGGCCTTGTAAACACGACTAGACCAGACGTCCCTGCTCCAACAGGCTCCGTTATGGCCTTGTAAACACGACTAGACCAGACGTCCCTGCTCCAACATGCTCCATTATGGCCTTGTAAACATGATTAGACCAGACATCCCTGCTCCAACAGGCTCCGTTATGGCCTTGTAAACATGACTAGACCAGACATCCCTGCTCCAACAGGCTCCATTATGGCCTTGTAAACATGACTAGACCAGACATCCCTGCTCCAACAGGCTCCGTTATGGCCTTGTAAACATGATTAGACCAGACATCCCTGCTCCAACAGGCTCCGTTATGGCCTTGTAAACATGACTAGACCAGACATCCCTGCTCCAACAGGCTCCATTATGGCCTTGTAAACACGACTAGACATCCCTGCTCCAACAGGCTCCGTTATGGCCTTGTAAACATGACTAGACCAGACATCCCTGCTCCAACAGGCTCCATTATGGCCTTGTAAACACGACCCGACGTCCCTGCTCCAACAGGCTCCGTTATGGCCTTGTAAACACGACCAGACATCCCTGCTCCGTTATGGCCTTGTAAACATGACTAGACATCCCTGCTCCAACAGGCTCCGTTATGGCCTTGTAAACACGACCAGACATCCCTGCTCCGTTATGGCCTTGTAAACACGACCAGACATCCCTGCTCCAACAGGCTCCGTTATGGCCTTGTAAACACGACCCGACCAGACGTCCCTGCTCCAACAGGCTCCATTATGGCCTTGTAAACACGACCAGACATCCCTGCTCCAACAGGCTCCGTTATGGCCTTGTAAACACGACCCGACCAGACGTCCCTGCTTCAACAGGCTCCATTATGGCCTTGTAAACACGACCCGACCAGACGTCCCTGCTCCAACAGGCTCCGTTATGGCCTTGTAAACATGACCAGACATCCCTGCTCCGTTATGGCCTTGTAAACATGACCAAACATCCCTGCTCCGTTATGACCTTGTAAACATGACTAGACATCCCTGCTCCAACAGGCTCCATTATGGCCTTGTAAACACGACTAGACGTCCCTGCTCCAACAGGCTCCATTATGGCCTTGTAAACATGACTAGACCAGACATCCCTGCTCCAACAGGCTCTATTATGGCCTTGTAAACACGACCAGACATCCCTGCTCCAACAGGCTCCGTTATGGCCTTGTAAACACGACCCGACCAGACGTCCCTGCTCCAACAGGCTCCGTTATGACCTTGTAAACACGGCAGCGACGAGAGGGAAATATCCGGACCTCGACCTCTTGACACGTCACATAGCCACATGGGCTCTCTTCTCATTCATTATACAGTATTCTACAGAATGGACACGCTAGGTGTTTCCTTAGTAAGATGCATATTGATTGTTGACCTTGTGAGGGATGCTGTATTTGCGGAGGTGTTGGCAGGTCAGGTATGATTCACCATTGAGAGAAGAACGGTAGCGAAAGGCATCCTATTCAGGTCAGGATTGTTTTTCTGAAGCCTACATGAGACCTAGCCTGGCTTCATTTTCTCTCTCTTCTCTTCCTATCTATAATACATGCACAGCGGTGGACAAAGTAGCCACTTGTCCTACTTGAGGTAAAGTAAAGATACTTTCATAGAAAATGGATCAGGTAAAAGTCAGTTACCCTGTAAAATACTACTTGATTAAAAGTATTTAAGTGTTTGGTTTTAAATCTACCAACGTATCAAAGTAAATGGAATTGCTAAAAATATACTTAAGTATCAAAAGTAAAAGTATAATTAATTTCAAATTCTTTAAATTAAGCAAACCAAGACGGCACCATTTTCAAGTTATTTAAATTTACGGACAGCCAGGGGCACGCGCCAAAACTCAGACATCATTTACAAATGAAGCATTTGTGTTTAGTGAGTCCAGCAGATAATATGCAGTAGGAATGACCAGGGATGTTCTCTTGATAAGTGTGTGAATTGGACCATTTTCCTGTCCTGTTAAGCATAAAAAATGTAACAAGTACTTTTGGGTGTCAAGGAAAACGTATGTGAAAGGTACATACATTTTCTTTAGGAATGTAGTAAAGTAAAAGTAGTCAAAAATATAACTAGTAAAGTATACTACTTAAAGTATTTTTTTTACTTAAGTACTTTACACCACTGTCCACACTTCCAAACGTACAAGAGACAAAGAAGTGTTTTAAGGAAATAGCCCTACAGTCAGGCTCCACTTCTCCCCTTTGGTAGCCTCCCCCTATCCCCCAGAACAATGACTCTGGTAAGGGAAGTTGAAGACCTACTCAGGGTCCTCTTATATTTCCGCTACAGCGTGACAGTATGTAAACCACTCTCCCTCACTTACACGAAATTGTCACGCAGCACCATAGTGACACATTTGGCTCTTTTGTAATTTCCTGCAGTTGTGAGGTCTATGAACGGAACACTAGCCAGGTCTATGAACGGAACACTAGCCAGGTCTATGAACGGAACACTAGCCAGGTCTATGAACGGAACACTAGCCAGGTCTATAAACGGAACACTAGCCAGGTCTATGAACGGAACACTAGCCAGGTCTATGAACGAAACACTAGCCAGGTCTATGAACGAAACACTAGCCAGGTCTATGAACGGAACACTAGCCAGGTCTATGAACAGGGAACACTAGCCAGGTCTATGAACGGAACACTAGCCAGGTCTGAACGGAACACTAGCCATGAACGGAACACTAGCCAGGTCTATGAACGGAACACTAGCCAGGTCTATGAACGGAACACTAGCCAGGTCTATGAACGGAACACTAGCCAGGTCTATGAACGGAACACTAGCCAGGTCTATGAACGGAACACTAGCCAGGTCTATGAACGGAACACTAGCCAGGTCTATGAACGGAACACTAGCCAGGTCTATGAACGGAACACTAGCCAGGTCTATGAACGGAACACTAGCCAGGTCTATGAACGGAACACTAGCCAGGTCTATGAACGGAACACTAACCAGGTCTATGAACGGAACACTAGCCAGGTCTATGAACGGAACACTAGCCAGGTCTATGAACGGAACACTAACACTAGCCAGGTCTATGAACGGAACACTAGCCAGGTCTATGAACGGAACACTAGCCAGGTCTATGAACGGAACACTAGCCAGGTCTATGAACGGAACACTAGCCAGGTCTACGGAACACTAGCCAGGTCTATGAACGGAACACTAGCCAGGTCTATGAACGGAACACTAGCCAGGTCTATGAACGGAACACTAGCCAGGTCTATGAACGGAACAAGCCAGGTCTATGAACGGAACACTAGCCAGGTCGGAACACTGAACGGAAGCCACTGAACGGAACACTAGCCAGGTCTATGAACGGAACACTAGCCAGGTCTATGAACGGAACACTAGCCAGGTCTATGAACGGAACACTAGCCAGGTCTATGAACGGAACACTAGCCAGGTCTATGGAACACTAGCCAGGTCTATGAACGGAACACTAGCCAGGTCTATGAACGGAACACTAGCCAGGTCTATGAACGGAACACTAGCCAGGTCTATGAACGGAACACTAGCCAGGTCTATGAACGGAACACTAGCCAGGTCTATGAACGGAACGGAACACTAGCCAGGTCTATGAACGGAACACTAGCCAGGTCTATGAACGGAACACTAGCCAGGTCTATGAACGGAACACTAGCCAGGTCTATGAACGGAACACTAGCCAGGTCTATGAACGGAACACTAGCCAGGTCTATGAACGGAACACTAGCCAGGTCTATGAACGGAACACTAGCCAGGTCTATGAACGGAACACTAGCCAGGTCTATGAACGGAACACTAGCCAGGTCTATGAACGGAACACTAGCCAGGTCTATGAACGGAACACTAGCCAGGTCTATGAACGGAACAAGCCACTAGTCTATGAACGGAACACTAGCCAGGTCTACGGAGCCAGGAACACTAGCCAGGTCCAGGTCTATGAACGGAACAAGCCAGGTCTATGAACGGAACACTAGCCAGGTCTATGAACGGAACACTAGCCAGGTCTATGAACGGAACACTAGCCAGGTCTATGAACGGAACACTAGCCAGGTCTATGAGTCTATGGAACACTAGCCAGGTCTATGAACGGAACACTAGCCAGGTCTATGAACGGAACACTAGCCAGGTCTATGAACGGAACACTAGCCAGGTCTATATGAACGGAACACTAGCCAGGTCTAACGGAACACTAGCCAGGTCTATGAACGGAACACTAGCCAGGTCTATGAACGGAACACTAGCCAGGTCTATGAACGGAACACTAGCCAGGTCTATGAACGGAACACTAGCCAGGTCTATGAACGGAACACTAACCAGGTCTATGAACGGAACACTAGCCAGGTCTATGAACGGAACACTAGCCAGGTCTATGAACAGAACACTAGTGAGGTCTATGAACAGAACACCAGTGAGGTCTATGAACGGAACACTAGTGAGGTCTATGAACAGAACAATAGTGAGGTCTATGAACAGAACACTAGTGAGATCTATGAACAGAACAATAGTGAGGTCTATGAACAGAACAATAGTGAGGTCTATGAACAGAACAATAGTGAGGTCTATGAACAGAACAATAGTGAGGTCTATGAACAGAACACCAGTGAGGTCTATGAACAGAACACTAGTGAGGTCTATGAACGGAACACTAGTGAGGTCTATGAACAGAACACCAGTGAGGTCTATGAACAGAACAATAGTGAGGTCTATGAACAGAACACTAGTGAGGTCTATGAACAGAACACTAGTGAGGTCTATGAACGGAACACTAGTGAGGTCTATGAACAGAACACCAGTGAGGTCTATGAACAGAACACTAGTGAGGTCTATGAACGGAACACTAGTGAGATCTATGAACAGAACAATAGTGAGGTCTATGAACAGAACAATAGTGAGATCTATGAACAGAACACCAGTGAGGTCTATGAACAGAACACTAGTGAGGTCTATGAACGGAACACTAGTGAGGTCTATGAACAGAACACTAGTGAGGTCTATGAACAGAACACTAGTGAGATCTATGAACAGAACAATAGTGAGGTCTATGAACAGAACAATAGTGAGGTCTATGAACAGAACACCAGTGAGATCTATGAACAGAACACCATATCATCCTCTTCTCATTGCTCTCAGACTTCTCTGACCTACGGTGACAGTTCAATCAATCAGATGTATTTAGCCTTTATCGACAGTCCTCACATAGTGCTTTACAATAACCTGGTCTAGACCCCTAAGAGATATTCTAAGGTCCTGTACAATAACCTGGTCTAGACCCCTAAGAGATATTCTAAGGTCCTGTACAGTAACCTGGTCTAGACCCCTAAGAGATATTCTAAGGTCCTGTACAATAACCTGGTCTAGACCCCTAAGAGATATTCTAAGGTCCTGTACAGTAACCTGGTCTAGACCCCTAAGAGATATTCTAAGGTCCTGTACAGTAACCTGGTCTAGACCCCTAAGAGATATTCTAAGGTCCTGTACAGTAACCTGGTCTAGACCCCTAAGAGATATTCTAAGGTCCTGTACAGTAACCTGGTCTAGACCCCTAAGAGATATTCTAAGGTCCTGTACAATAACCTGGTCTAGACCCCTAAGAGATATTCTAAGGTCCTGTACAGTAACCTGGTCTAGACCCCTAAGAGATATTCTAAGGTCCTGTACAATAACCTGGTCTAGACCCCAGAGATATTCTAAGGTCCTGTACAGTAACCTGGTCTAGACCCCTAAGAGATATTCTAAGGTCCTGTACAATAACCTGGTCTAGACCCCTAAGAGATATTCTAAGGTCCTGTACAGTAACCTGGTCTAGACCCCTAAGAGATATTCTAAGGTCCTGTACAGTAACCTGGTCTAGACCCCTAAGAGATATTCTAAGGTCCTGTACAATAACCTGTTCTAGACCCCTAAGAGATATTCTAAGGTCCTGTACAGTAACCTGGTCTAGACCCCTAAGAGATATTCTAAGGTCCTGTACAGTAACCTGGTCTAGACCCCTAAGAGATATTCTAAGGTCCTGTACAATAACCTGGTCTAGACCCCTAAGAGATATTCTAAGGTCCTGTACAGTAACCTGGTCTAGACCCCTAAGAGATATTCTAAGGTCCTGTACAGTAACCTGGTCTAGACCCCTAAGAGATATTCTAAGGTCCTGTACAATAACCTGGTCTAGACCCCTAAGAGATATTCTAAGGTCCTGTACAGTAACCTGGTCTAGACCCCTAAGAGATATTCTAAGGTCCTGTACAGTAACCTGGTCTAGACCCCTAAGAGATATTCTAAGGTCCTGTACAATAACCTGGTCTAGACCCCTAAGAGATATTCTAAGGTCCTGTACAGTAACCTGGTCTAGACCCCTAAGAGATATTCTAAGGTCCTGTACAATAACCTGGTCTAGACCCCTAAGAGATATTCTAAGGTCCTGTACAGTAACCTGGTCTAGACCCCTAAGAGATATTCTAAGGTCCTGTACAGTAACCTGGTCTAGACCCCTAAGAGATATTCTAAGGTCCTGTACAGTAACCTGGTCTAGACCCCTAAGAGATATTCTAAGGTCCTGTACAGTAACCTGGTCTAGACCCCTAAGAGATATTCTAAGGTCCTTGCTTTTTTCAATATTTACTAATGACATGCTTTGAGTAAAGCCAGTGTGTCTATGTATGCGGATGACTCAACACTATACACGTCAGCTACTACAGCAATTGAAATGACTGCAATACTTAACAAAGAGCTGCAGTTAGTTTCGGAATGGGTAGCAAAGTTAGTCCTAAATATTTCCAAAACTAAAAGAATTTCAGCAGTATTTGGGACAAAACATTTACTAAACCCTAAACCTCAACTACATCTCGTAATGAATAATGTGGAATTGAGCAAGTTCAGGTGACTAAACTGCTCGGAGTAACCCTGGATTGTAAACTGTCATGGTCAAAACATATTGATACAACAGTAGCTAAAATGGGGAGAAGTATGTCCATAATAATGCTCTGCACTGCCTTCTTAACAGCACTATCAATAAGGCAGGTCCTACAGGTCCTAGTTTCAACCTTCTTAACAGCACTATCAATAAGGCAGGTCCTACAGGTCCTAGTTTCAACCTTCTTAACAGCACTATCAATAAGGCAGGTCCTACAGGTCCTAGTTTCTACCTTCTTAACAACACTATCAATAAGGCAGGTCCTACAGGCCCTAGTTTCTACCTTCTTAACAGCACTATCAATAAGGCAGGTCCTACAGGCCCTAGTTTCTACCTTCTTAACAACACTATCAACAAGGCAGGTCCTACAGGCCCTAGTTTCTACCTTCTTAATAGCACTATCAACAAGGCAGGTCCTACAGGCCCTAGTTTCTACCTTCTTAACAGCACTATCAATAAGGCAGGTCCTACAGGCCCTAGTTTCTGCCTTCTTAACAGCACTATCAACAAGGCAGGTCCTACAGACCCTAGTTTCTACCTTCTTAACAACACTATCAACAAGGCAGGTCCTACAGGCCCTGGTTTTGTCGCACCTGGACTACTGTTCAGTCATGTGGTCAGGTGCCACGAAGTGAGACTTGGGAAAGTTGCAGTTGGCTCAGAACAGGGCAGCACGGCCTTAAAAGTACACAGAGAGCTAACATTAATGACATGCATGTCAATCTCTCATGGCTCAAAGTGGAGGAGAGATTAACCTCATAATTTCTTGTTTTTGTAACATGCTGACCACACTGCTCGCGTCACGTGTGCGAGCGTTGCAAAATAAATGTACACATACATGTTATTCAATCATTACACGCGCCAACGAGTGTCTGCGTTTCCAAGCGCTAAAATAGAAGTCAGTTCTATTTCTGACACTGAACACAGTGCAAGTCCTGCCTCTCCCATCTCCTCATTGGTTTATAGAACCAGATACCCATGTGCCATCTCCTCATTGGTTATACAAACACGGGATTGAAAGACGAACTGAGGTCGGTCGTGGTAATACAACTTATAATGAAAGTTACATTTACATTTACATTTAAGTTAGATGCCAATCGCCACAAAGTCCAAAGAAGATAAAGCCTGGAAGGAGGAGAGATGACTAGAAAAGGTTAGAAAAGTGGTGTGTGCATATGTATTCACCCCTTTGCTATGAAGCTCCTAAATAAGATCTGGTGCAACCAATTACCTTCAGAAGTCACATAATAATTTGAATAAAGTCCATCTGTGTGCAATCTAAGTGTCACATGATCTGTCACATGATCTCAGTATATATACACCTGTTCTGAAAGGCCCCAGAGTCTGCAACACCACTAAGCAAGGGGCACCACCAAGCAAGCGTCACCATGAAGACCAAGGAACTCTCCAAACACGTCAGGGACAAAGTTGTGGAGAAGTACAGATCAGGGTTGAGTTATAAAAAAATATCAGAAACTTTCAACATCCCACGGAGCACCATTACATCCATTATTTCAAAATGGAAAGAATATGGCACCAAAACAAACCTGCCAAGAGAGGGCCGCCCACCAAAACTCACGGACCGGGCAAGGAGGGCATTAATCAGAGAGGCAACAAAGAGACAAAGATAACCCTGAAGGAGCTGCTCCACAGCGGAGATTGGAGTATCCGTCTATAGGACCATTTTATGCCATTCACTCCACAGAGCTGGGCTTTACGGAAGAGTGTCAGTGTCAGTCTTGGAATGGCCTAGTCAAAGCCCAGACCTCAATCCAATTGAGAATCTGTGGTATGACTTAAAGATTGCTGTACACCAGCGGAACCGATCCAACTTGAAGGAACTGGAGCAGTTTTGCCTTGAAGAATGGGAACAAATCCCAGTGGCTAGATGTGCCAAGCTTATAGAGACATACCCCGAGAGACTTGCAGCTGTAACTGCTGCGAAAGGTGGATCTACAAAGTATTGACTTTGGGGGGGTGAATAGTTATGCACGCTCAAGTTTTCCGTTTTTTTGTCTTATTTCTTGCTTGTTTCACAATGAAAAATATGTTGCATCTTCAAAGTGGTAGGCATGTTGTGTAAATTAAATGATACAAACCCCCAAAAAATCTATTTTAATTTCAGGTTGTAAGGCAACAAAATAGGAAAAATGCCAAGGGGAGTGAATACTTTCACAAGCCACTGTATTTCGTCCTGCGTGTCATGAAACCCCACCTCTTTAATACCTAGGATAGGATAAGTAATCCTTCTCACCCCCCTTTAAGATTTAGATGCACTATTGTAAAGTGACTGTTCTACTGGATGTCATAAGGTGAATGCACCAATTTGTAAGTCGCTCTGGATAAGAGCGTCTGCTAAATGACTTAAATGTAAATGTATGATCGTGTTTGGCGTGGGGTGGACAAAATCAATTTGTGCACGATGGCACGCGTCCAGTTTGGGCATGGCGTAAGAGGTGTTGACAAGCTGAAGGTACCTAGCTGTCTGTTTAAAATGCTAGCACACAGCTCGGACAACCATGCATACCCCACAAGACATGCAACCAGAGGTCTCTTCACAGTCCTCAAGTCCAGAACAGACTATGGGAGGCACACAGTACTACATAGAGCCATAACTACATGGAACTCTATTCCACAGTACTACATAGAGCCATGACTACATGGAACTCTATTCCACAGTACTACATAGAGCCATGACTACATGGAACTCTATTCCACAGTACTACATAGAGCCATGACTACATGGAACTCTATTCCACAGTACAACATGGAGCCATGACTACATGGAACTCTATTCCACAGTACTACATAGAGCCCTGACTACATGGAACTCTATTCCACAGTACTACATAGAGCCATGACTACATGGAACTCTATTCCACAGTACTACATAGAGCCATGACTACATGGAACTCTATTCCACAGTACTACATAGAGCCATGACTACATGGAACTCTATTCCACAGTACTACATAGAGCCATGACTACATGGAACTCTATTCCACATCAGGTAACTGATGCAAGCATTAGAATCAGATTTAAAAAGCAGGTACATACACCTTATGAAACAGTGGGGACAGTGAAGCAACACAAACATAGGCACAGACACATGCAAGATGACATACACACTATACACACACACATGGGTTTTGTGTTGTAGATATGAGGTAGTGGAGTATGGGCCTAGTGTGTTGTGAATTCTGTCATGAATGTATTGTAATGTTCTTCAAATTGTATAACTGTCTTAATTTTGCCAGACCCCAGGAAGAGTAGCTGCTGCCTTGGCTAATGGGGATCCATAATAAATACAACTACAAATCTACACTGATTGGAGTAGATTTAACAAGTGACATGATGGACTGTGCGGCTGCCTGGGCCTAATATCTGCAGAACTGTGACACAGGGACTCTCATAAAACAGGGCCATTGTGGTGTGGCTGTGCTGCTGTGGTCCCCAGTAAGAAAGAATGTACTCCCATTGTTCAATGAGTACATTGTTAAGCTGGATTGCATACCGTTGCGGATTTCAGAACCATTCTCTCTGCTCTAGAGTGTAGCTAGACCTCACCCTTTGTTCCTCTCCCTCTCTCTCACTCCCTCCCTTCCTCTCACTCGTTCTGTCTTCGGTCGAGCCAACAGTGGGATGATCTAGTGTTCTCTGAGACAAATGAAGGAGGTTGACTTCCAGGAAAGTCCAATGTGGCATAAGGAGGGTGACTGAGTTTCAGACATGTTGGAACATACAGTATTCTGTCTAGAACATACAGTATTCTGTCTAGAACATACAGTATTCTTACAGTATTCTGTCTAGAACATACAGTATTCTTACAGTATTCTGTCTAGAACATACAGTATTCTGTCTAGAACATACAGTATTCTGTCTGGAACATACAGTAACAAAGTATTGTGTCTGGAACATACAGTAACATACAGTATAGAGTCTGGAACATACAGTAACATACAGTATAGTGTCTGGAACATACAGTATAGTATCTGGAACATACAGTATAGTATCTGGAACATACAGTATAGTGTTAGGAACATACAGTATAGTGTTAGGAACATACAGTATAGTATCTGGAACATACAGTATAGTATCTGGAACATACAGTATAGTATCTGGAACATACAGTATAGTATCTGGAACATACAGTATAGTGTTAGGAACATACAGTATAGTATCTGGAACATACAGTATAGTATCTGGAACATACAGTATAGTATCTGGAACATACAGTATAGTATCTGGAACATACAGTATAGTATCTGGAACAAACAGTATAGTATCTGGAACATACAGTATAGTGTTAGGAACATACAGTATAGTATCTGGAACATACAGTATAGTATCTGGAACATACAGTATAGTGTCTGGAACATACATTATAGTATCTGGAACATACATTATAGTATCTGGAACATACATTATAGTATCTGGAACATACAGTATAGTATCTGGAACATACAGTATAGTATCTGGAACATACAGTATAGTATCTGGAACATACAATAACATACAGTATAGTATCTGGAACATACAGGAACATACAGTATAGTATCTGGAACATACAGTATAGTATCTGGAACATACAGTATAGTGTCTGGAACATACAGTATAGTATCTGGAACATACAGTAACATAAAGTATTGTGTCTGGAACATACAGTATAGTGTCTGGAACATACAGTATAGTATCTGGAACATACAGTATAGTATCTGGAACATACAGTAACATAAAGTATTGTGTCTGGAACATACAGTATAGTGTCTGGAACATACAGTATAGTATCTGGAACATACAGTATAGTATCTGGAACATACAGTATAGTGTTAGGAACATACAGTATAGTATCTGGAACATACAGTATAGTATCTGGAACATACAGGAACATACAGTATAGTATCTGGAACATACAGTATAGTATCTGGAACATACAGTATAGTATCTGGAACATACAGTATAGTATCTGGAACAAACAGTATAGTATCTGGAACATACAGTATAGTGTTGGAACATACAGTATAGTATCTGGAACATACAGTATAGTATCTGGAACATACAGTATAGTATCTGGAACATACAGTATAGTATCTGGAACAAACAGTATAGTATCTGGAACATACAGTATAGTGTTAGGAGCATACAGTATAGTATCTGGAACATACAGTATAGTATCTGGAACATACAGTATAGTATCTGGAACATACAGTATAGTATCTGGAACAAACAGTATAGTATCTGGAACATACAGTATAGTGTTAGGAGCATACAGTATAGTATCTGGAACATACAGTATAGTGTTAGGAGCATACAGTATAGTATCTGGAACATACAGTATAGTATCTGGAACATACAGTATAGTATCTGGAACAAACAGTATAGTATCTGGAACAAACAGTATAGTATCTGGAACATACAGTATAGTGTTAGGAACATACAGTATAGTATCTGGAACATACAGTATAGTGTTAGGAGCATACAGTATAGTATCTGGAACATACAGTATAGTATCTGGAACAAACAGTATAGTATCTGGAACATACAGTATAGTGTTAGGAACATACAGTATAGTATCTGGAACATACAGTATAGTATCTGGAACATACAGTATAGTATCTGGAACATACAGTATAGTATCTGGAACATACAGTATAGTATCTGGAACATACAGTATAGTATCTGGAACATACAGTATAGTATCTGGAACATACAGTATAGTATCTGGAACATACAGTATAGTATCTGGAACATACAGTATAGTGTCTGGAACATACAATAACATACAGTATAGTATCTGGAACATACAATAACATACTGGGTTAGTCATTAATCCTCTCTTTTTTGTATGAATTGTTTTTCATATAGGTTCAAGCATATAGGCAGAATAAACAGCATTGGACAACAGGTTTTCACATGATATTCAATAAAACAACGTATATTCATAATGCTGTCAGATAATTCCATATTGGCTAAATGCCCCCAATAATTCAGGTTAATAATTCCTCAGTTTAAATAGTTCAGGTTCAGGATTAGAGCCAGCGCGGGGGGGTGGGGGGGGGGGGGGTCTGGAGCAGATAAACTATCTACACCTTCTCGTGTTCTCTTCTCTCAACTAAGTGATTATGTTAATAGATGAACACCTCTAGCACTGAGTGGTCTACTGCACCCAACACTAAGCTGGATAGAGCACTCACAAAGACCTGTGTAGAAAACCCTGTTCTCTACTGACCCTGGAGGCTAGGGGTCTGGTTAGAGCACTCACAAAGACCTGTGTAGAAAACCCTGTTCTCTACTAACCCTGGAGGCTAGGGTCTGGTTAGAGCACTCACAAAGACCTGTGTAGAAAACCCTGTTCTCTACTGACCCTGGAAGCTAGGGGTCTGGTTAGAGCACTCACAAAGACCTGTGTAGAAAACCCTGTTCTCTACTGACCCTGGAGGCTAGGGGTCTGGTTAGAGCACTCACAAAGACCCGTGTAGAAAACCCTGTTCTCTACTAACCTTGGAGGCTAGGGGTCTGGTTAGAGCACTCACAAAGACCTGTGTAGAAAACCCTGTTCTCTACTGACCCTGGAGGCTAGGGGTCTGGTTAGAGCACTCACAAAGACCCGTGTAGAAAACCCTGTTCTCTACTAACCCTGGAGGCTAGGGGTCTGGTTAGAGCACTCACAAAGACCTGTGTAGAAAACCCTGTTCTCTACTAACCCTGGAGGATAGGGGTCTGGATGAAAATAACGAAATATCACTTTTTCCATCAATACCGATAAATAAATAATCAACTACACTTCTTTATTGCTATTAGTTCTATGATAATATACAATAAAATATATGCCATTTAAATAATAATAATAATATGATGTTAATGACGACTAGGCACGAAAACACAAAGACCTGTTGATTGCAGCATATCTATTGGTCTTCGGGCAACATAGAACACTGTGAACGAATGTACAGTGGAAGACTGCTTCCATTGAGTCACAAAGCCCTTGATAGTGACCATCACCACCACACTGTACTGTATATGCTGTACTCAGTGTACCATTACAGTGGCCTGTGTTCCATGTGCACAGAGCTGCATAGACCCATCCTCACCAAGGACGCGTCTCCAGCAAGAACCAGTGAAGAAATGGTGGTATAGCTCTGGGTTGGATAAGAGTCCGTGTAAATAGGTGAAGAAGGGTCTCCAGTATGAAGTGCTTGGTTCCAATCAGACACCCACTACTAGTTTTGAAACCTGAAAGCTCTCCATTTATAGGCCGGTCATCTGGGGTTACCATGGAGAAGACATGGTGTCAACCTGCCTCTGCCCTCTCCGTTCAATCAGATTAAATATGACCATCAGAGAAGGAAATGAATCCTCTGGGATTACATCAGGGCATTCAGTATGGCTGGTGGCTAGCCTAAAGGACAGACCGTTTGGAAATGGGAGGGTTTTAGGGAGGCTGGTTGAATACAAAACAACTCCCATATTAACACATATACTGTATGCAGATGAACTATGGTATCTGTATGTAGCTCAGTTGGTAGAGCATGGCGCTTGTAACGCCAGGGTAGTGGGTTCGATCCCCGGGACCACCCATACGTAGAATGTATGCACACATGACTGTAAGTCGCTTTGGATAAAAGCGTCTGCTAAATGGCATATATTTTATATATATATATATATTTTTTTTTATATATATATATATATATATATTATATATTTTCGTGATCATCAGCATTTAGGTATTCATAGAGAGTCTGAACAAAAGAGTCATTCTACAGACAAGGACTGTTTCTTTGATGCCCCCAGTATTGAAGGAGTATCAGTGTCCTGGATTAGACACCTAATTTAACCCTGACAATACAGCCATCAGGCCAAACGGCTGTCTCTCAGCAGGGGGGAGTTCACACGCCTTCAATAGACTGGGATGGGGAAAAGATGATCACATCACGTACACACACACACACACACACATCATGAACACAAACCGGTGTGCAACTACAAACACATGCACAATGGGTTCGCTTCACACACACACTAACACAAACAATACATTTTAAAAAACAATTTGAGTGTGGAAAAAAACAATAGCTACATATCACAATATTAAATATTTTCTGCTAGGTAGCGTTAGCTAACGCTAGTCGGCTGTACCTGTGACAAAATTCTGGAATTTTTCATCCTATAGATTGTCCATTTTCTTTTTAAAATAGTGAGCCATGTTTTTAGCACTTTAATAGCGCTAAGTGATTAATCAAAATGTTGCTTATTTTTGGGTTATTAAACAACTAATTGACAGACATCGATTCAATTACTTGAATTCCATTTATTATAAAACATTTTGTCAGCTCAACACACCATTGACAAGAGAAATCAACTCAAGAACTATGTGGAACAGAGGGCTGAAGGGAGTTGTAGTTTTCACTAAACAAAATTCAAACTAGTTCAGCGCAGAAACATGGTAATGAACTACAATGATCATAATACATTGCGCCTATTCTTCCCCGACCCGGACAGAGGCGGATAAACACACAGCCCGTGAGACTGCATGAGAAAGGAATGTACACAACAACAAGAGGGATAAAGACAGCTAGTGAGGTAGCTCCTGCCAATTGATTGTTGTAGTAGTTCCTGTAGTAGTACCGATACTGATTATTGGAGGACCAAAAAAAGCCGATACCGATTAATCGACCGATTTTTATTTATTTATTTGTAATAATGACAATTACAACAATACTGAATTAACACTTATTTTAACTTAATATAATGCATCAATAAAATCTATTTAACCTCAAATAAAAAATATAAAAAATTATTTGGTTTAAATAATGCAAAAACAAAGTGTTGGAGAAGAAAGTAAAAGTGCAATATGTGCCATGTAAAAAGCTAACGTTTAAGTTCCTTGATCAGAACATGAGAACATATGAAAGATGGTGGTTCCTTTTAACATGAGTCTTCAATATTCCCAGGTAAGAAGTTTTAGGTTGTAGTTATTATAGGAATTATAGGACAATTCCTCTCGATACCATTTGTATTTCATATACCTTTGACTATTAGATGTTCTTATAGGCACTTTAGTATTGCCAGTGTAACAGTATAGCTTCCATCCCTCTCCTCGCTCCTACCTGGGCTCGAACCAGGAACACATTGACAACAGCCACCCTCGAAGCAGCGTTACCCATGCAGAGCAAGGGGAACACCTACTCCAAGTCTCAGAGCGAGTGACGTTTGAAATGCTATTAGCGCGCACCCCGCTAACTAGCTAGCCATTTCACATTGGCTACACCAGCCTCATCTCGGGAGTTGATAGGCTTGAAGTCATAAACAGCGCAATGCAAGCATTGCGAAGAGCTGCTGGAAAAACGCTGTAAAGTGCTGTTTGAATGAATGCTCACGAGTCTGCTGCTGCCTACCACCGCTCAGTCAGACTGCTCTACCAAATCATAGACTTAATTATAACATAATAACCCGCAGAAATACGAGCCTTAAGTCATTAATATGGTCAAATCCGGAAACTATCATCTTGAAAACAAGACGTTTATTGTTTCAGTGAAATACAGAACCGTTCTGTATTTTAAATCAAAATCAAATCAAATTTTATTTGTCACATACACATGGTTAGCAGATGTTAATGCGGAAATGTGCATCCATGAGTCTAAATAATTGCTGTTGCATTGCACAACCTTCAATGTTATGTCATAATTATGTACAATATCTGTCAAATTAAACAAAGTGGCATAGTTAAAGTGGCTAGTGATACATGTGTAAGGAGCAGTCGATGATTGGTATATACATATGCATTGGAATAAGTAAGGGGAAGGTAGCATTGTTTAAAGTGGCTTCAAACATCCCGAGCTGACAAGGTATCCAAAGTCTAAATATTGCTGTTCTGCACAACCTTCTGATCAGGCAGTTAACCCACTGTTCGTTGGACCCACTGTTCCTAACCAGAAGGTTGCCATCATTGAAAATAAGAATTTGTTCTTAACTGACTTGCCTAGTTAAATAAAGCCTAGTTAAATAAAGGTTAAATAAATAAAAACAATTATAAAAAAATTCTCATTTGACATGCTCCTATGAACTTTCCATGTTGGTCGTTTAACATGGAAATGACCTACAGCATTCAACCCACTGTCATTGTCTGGGAAAAGGCAGGTGATCGCTGAGGGAGGCTTAAATGTCATTACTTCATAATGCATTTAAAAAATATATATATTTGAAACCGAAATCCATGATTTATTTTTAGAATCGAACCGAAACCTCAAAAAAGCACAAGCTCTTTAATTGTACTTTTTATTTTAAAAAAATGTAACTTCTTTTATCATGGTCTCTCGTCTCTCTGAAGCAGACATATAGTGAGCAATACAGTATTTTTGGAACATTAAATTGCAATAAATTTTTAAAAATCACAGTATCGAATCACAATACATCTAAACTCAGCAAATAAAGAAACGTCCCCTTTTTCAGGATCCTGTCTGTCAAAGAAACTTGTAAAAATCCTAATAACTTCACAGATCTTCATTGTAAAGGTTTTAAACACTGTTTCCCATGCTTGTTCAATGAACCATAAACAAGTAATGAACATGCACATGTGGAACGGTCGTTAAGACACTAACAGCTTACAGACGGTAGGCAATTAATGTCACAGTTATGAAAACTTAGGACACTAAAGAGGCCTTTCTACTGACTCTGAGAAACAACAAAAGAAAGATGCCCAGGGTCCCTGCTCATCTGTGTGAACATGCCTTAGGCATGCTGCAAGGAGGCATGAGGACTGCAGATGTGGCCAGGGCAAGAAATTGCAAAGTCGGGCAAGAAATTGCAAAGTCCGTACTGTGAGAAGCCTAAGACAGCGCTACAGGGAGACAGGATGGACAGCTGATCGCCCTCACAGTGGCAGACCAGGTGTAACAACACTTGCACAAGATCGGTACATCCGAACATCACACCTGCGGGATAGGTACAGGATGGCAACAACAACTGCCTGAGTTACACCAGGAACGTACAATCCCTCCATCAGTGATCAGACTGTCCGTAATAGGCTGAGAGAGGCTGGACTGAGGGCTTGTAGGCCTGTTGTAAGACAGGTCCTCACCAGACATCACTGGCAACAACGTTGCCTATGGACACAAACCCACTGTCGTTGGACCAGATAGGACTGGCAAAAAGTGCTCTTCACTGACGAGTCGGGGGTTTTCTCACCAGGGGTGATGGTCGGATTTGCGTTTATCGTCGAAGGAATGAACCTTATACTGAGGCCTGTACTCTGGAGCGGGATCGATTTGGAGCTGGAGGGTCCATCTTGGTCTGGGGCGGTGTGTCACAGCATCATCGGACTGAGCTCGTTGTTATTGCAGGCAATCTCAACGCTGTGCTTTACAGGGAAGACATCCTCCTTCCTCGTGTGGTACCCTTCCTGCAGGCTCATCCTGACATGACCCTCCAGCATGACAATGCCACAAGCCATACTGCTCGTTCTGTGTGTGATTTCCTGCAAGACAGGAATATCAGTGTTCTGACATGGCCAGCGAAGAGCCAGATCTCAATCCCATTGAGCACGTCTGGGACCTGTTGGATCAGAGGGTGAGGGCTAGGGCCCTTCCCCCCAGAAATGTCCTGGAACTTGCAAGTGCCTTGGTGGAAGAGTTGGGTAACATGTCACAGCAAGAACTGGCAAATCTGGTGCCTTCCATGAGGAGGAGATGCACTGCAGTACTTAATGCAGCTGGTGGCCACACCAGACACTATCTGTTACTTTTGATTTTGACCCCCCCTTTATTCAGGGACACATTATTCCATTTCTGTTAGTCACATGTCTGTGGAACTTGTTCAGTTTATGTCTCAGTTGTTGAATCTTATGTTCATACAAATATTTACACATGTTAAGTTTACTGAAAATAAACGCATTTGACAGTGAGAGGACGTTTCTTTTTTTGTTGAGTTTAGATTTGTGAGAATCATGTTCGGCACCAAAGTATTATCGTATCGTGTGCCCCTAATACACATGGTGTTTGCATGCATGCCCATCATAGACAAGAGGACGTTTTGGCCCTCCACGTAAGAGCTATAAATCGTGTTATGATGGGCCGATCGACCGGAAAATCAGAAGTATGGTTTGGTTTATCATGGGGGCTACAATCCATGTCTACGTCCCAAATAGCACTCTATTCCCTATAATACCTTTGACAAGGGCCGATCGGGCTCCACATAGGGAACAGGGAGCTATTTCAGACTCAACCCATGTTAAAGAGGACAACCACAGTCTTGTTTTTGGAACCGATTGACTCTTCTTCAATTTCTTTCAAATAGGGAAGTGTCCATGTTGCACTTTTACAAAACCACAACACTGCTTCTTAACACATGAGAAAATAGTGGTCCTTCTGTAGCTCAGTTGGTAGAGCATGGCGCTTGTAACGCCAGGGTAGTGGGTTCGATCCCCGGGACCACCCATACGTAGAATGTATGCACACATGACTGTAAGTCGCTTTGGATAAAAGCGTCTGCTAAATGGCATATATTATTATATTATTATATTAAAATGACGGTGGTGTCTCAAATGGGACTCTATTCCGTACAAAGTGCACTAGTTTTCACCAGGGTTCCATAGGGCTCTGGTCAAATGTAGTGCACTATATAGGGAATAGGGTGCGATTTGGAACACCACGTTGATTTATCGTGCGTAAAGCCGCGTATGTCCTCACACTATTTTTGTCAGATAGAGACAGTGGGTTGGAATCCAGAACCAATCTGCTAATGCAGAAAGAGAGAGAGAGAAGTCTTGAAAAACACGACCCTATGCAACAGTCTGGTTTCAATGATGGATTCTTTTGGACCAAAAATTACAATCTGGGGTTGGTCTTCTTCAGACAGACAACTCTCCCAACAAATCACGAGGCAGACAGGACAGAATGTCACGATTCGAAAGCAAAGTTTGCAGGCAAAATCTTAGCAGTGGTTTTACTGAAAGTAGTTGATTCAAACTAGCCACTGGTGAAATGCATTCATCAAAAATAACCTGTGTCCTCCATCTTGCTAGCTACTGTTTGGTGTTTTATTCAAGCAGATAATGCAGTGAAATAGGCAGTGACCTAGTTCCTCTATGCCTAAAGAGTCTGTCAATTAAACCAGATTCTAGTCACTGCTGCCTAAGGTTGGGTTTCCGAGACTAGAGAGAGGGGGGGGGGTAGATGGGGAGAGAGACGGAGAGAGAGAGAGGGGGGGCTCATCTCATTTCCTCTGAGCCTTACCACTCTCACAGGCCAGACAAGTCTCACGCACACAATGTGGAACACATGCACAACAACCACATTGAATGTCAGACAGGACACTATAGAGCCTCAAACTCAATTCTGGACCCTTGAAGCCCATTTTTCATTGCTCCTTTCTGATCAGGGACTGACTTAGACCTGGGACACCAGGTGGTTCAAGAAATGATCAGGTAGAACAGAAGACCAGCAGGCTCCAGACCTCGTAGGGTCAGAGTTGAATACCCCTTTATAGAGGAATGTCTAGTACACTAGCGCCCAGTGTGGACCACAGATACATTTACAGGTCATGCAAGTGGTGGTCTACAGTGAATCATGTAGGCCAAATCATGTAGTTAAATCATGTAGGTTAAATCATGTAGGCTAAATCATGTAGGCTAAATCATGTAGCTAAATCATGTAGTTAAATCATGTGGCTAAATCATGTAGTTAAATCATATACAGTGTGGGAAAAAAGTATTTAGTCAGCCACCAATTGTGCAAGTTCTCCAACTTAAAAAGATGAGAGAGGCCTGTAATTTTCATCATAGATACACTTCAACTATGACAGACAAAATGAGAAAAAAATCCAGAAAATCACATTGTAGGATTTTTAATGAATTTATTTGCAAATTATGATGGAAAATAAGCAACTTCTTCTTTAAGAGGCTCCTTTGTCCTCCACTAGTTACCTGTATTAATGGACACCTGTCCACAACCTCAAACAGTCACACTCCAAACTCCACTATGGCCAAGACCAAAGAGCTGTCAAAGGACACCAGAAACAAAATTGTAGACCTGAACCAGGTTGGGAAGACTGAATCTGCAATAGGTAAGCAGCTTGGTTTGAAGAAATCAACTGTGGGAGCAATTATTAGGAAATGGAAGACATACAAGACCACTGATAGTCTCCCTCGATCTCCCGCTCCACACAGTGAAAACCTCCTTCCATCAGCAAGGGCATTGAAGATTAATTGTGGCTGGGTCTTTCAGCATGACAATGATCCCAAACACACCGCCCAGGCAACGAAGGAGTGGCTTTGTAAGAAACATTTCAAGGTCCTGGAGTGGCCTAGCCAGTCTCCAGATCCCAACCCCATAGAAAATCTTTGGAGGGAGTTGAAAGTCCGTGTTGCCCAGCAACAGCCCCAAAACATCATGGAAAAGCCTTAATTTCTCAGAACAAGAATAAACTGACGAATTTCAGAAGAAAGTTCTTTGTTTCTGGCCATTTTGAGCCTGTAATCGAACCCACAAATGCTGATGCTCCAGATACTCAACGAGTCAAAAGAAGGCCAGTTTTATTGCTTCTTTAATCAACTGATAGCACACTTTTCAGCTGTGCTAACATAACTGCGAAAGGGTTTTCTAATGATCAATTAGCCTTTTAAAATTATAAACTTGGATTAGCTAACACAACGTGCCATTGGAACACAGGAGTGATGGTTGCTGATAATGGGCCTCTGTACGCCTATGTAGAGAATCCTTTAAAAATCAGGCTGCTCCTCAAACAATGGTTGAAACGTGCTGTCGTGAATTGAAATTAGTGTTCTTATGAGCCAAGACATTTCTATATTACAATCCAGTTGAAATCAGAATTTTGACAGTTGCCACTAAAAAGAGGAGGATCCCATCTGTCTACTGCTACTATATTTATTCCATCTTTCTACTGCTACTATATTTATTCCATCTTTCTACTGCTACTATATTTATTCCATCTTTCTACTGCTACTATATTTATTCCATCTTTCTCCTGCTACTATATTTATGTCACGCCTTGGTCATTGTATCTTGTGTTTTTGTTATATGTTTGGGTAGGCCAGGGTGTGACATGGGTTTATATGTTGTATTTCGTATTGGGGTTTGTATTAATTGGGAGTGTGTATTAGTAGGGGTGTGTCTAGTTAGGCTTGGCTGCCTGAGGCGATTCCTAATTGGAGTCAGCTGATTCTAGTTGTCTCGGATTGGGAACCGTATTTAGGTAGCTTGAGTGCGCGTTGTATTTCGTGGGTGATTGTACCTGTCTCTGTGTTAGTCACCAGATAGGCTGTAATTAGTTTCTTTCGTTTGTTGTTTTCTTCTTCAGTTATTTCATGTACCGTATTTTCTTCATTAAAAGTCATGAGTAACCTACACGCTGCATTTCGGTCTGACTTTCTTCAAACAGCAGACGAAGATCATTACAGAATCACCCACCACGATTCACAGACCGAGCAGCGTGTGAACTGGCAGGATCTAAAGGAGGACGCTATGGACGGCAGAAGCAGGGATTATACGACGTGGGAAGAAATCGACAGGTGGGCGGCCGACCCAGGGCGTGTGCAGGAGCCCACCTGGGATTCCTTACAGCAATGCGAAGAGGGCTATACACGTATGGAATCGAGAAGGAAAGCCTTGCTATACAGAGCGAAAACTGAAGGTAACAGGGGAAAGCGCAGAGAGAGAGTGGCTGAGTCAGGAAACAGACCTGAGCCTACTCTCCCTGTTAATCGTGAAGAGCAGTTGCAATGGGAGAGAATGCATCATTTGGAGATTTGGACATGGGAGGAGGAATTAGACGGTCAAGGACCCTGGGAGCAGCCGGGAGAATATCGCCGTCCCAAGGAGGAAATAGAGGCAGCTAAAGCGGAGAGGCGTATGTATGAGGAGGCAGCACGGCGACGCGGTTGGAAACCGGAAAGTCACCCCCAAAAAATATTGGGGGGGGGCTAAAAGGGAGAATAGTTATGCCAGGTAGGAAACCTGCGCATACTCCCTGTGCTCACCGTTGGGCTAGAGAGACCGGGCAGGCACCGTGTTATGCTATGGAGCGCACGGTGTTTCCAGTGCGGGTGCAGAGCCAGCTGCGACACATACCAACCCTTCCTATTGGCCGGGCTAGAGTGGGCATCGAGCCAGGTAAGCTTGGGCAGGCTCGGTGCTCTAGAGCTCCAGTGCGCCTGCACGGTCCGGTCTATCCAGAGCCACCTCTACACACCAGTCCTCCGGTAGCAGCTCCCCGCACCAGGCTTCCTGTGCGTGTCCTCGCGCCAGTACCACCAGTTCCAGCACCACGCACCAGACCTCCAGTGCGCCTCGCCTGTTCAGCACAGCCAGTGCTTTTCTCCCCTCCTGCGCTGCCGGAGTCTCCTGTCTGTCCAGCGCCACCAGTGCTCCCAGTCGGCCCAGCGCATCCAGTGCGCATCGCCTGTTCAGCACAGCCAGTGCTTTTCTCCCCTCCTGTGCTATCGGAGTCTCCAGCCTGTTCAGCGCATCCAGAGCCTTTCTCCTCTCCTGCGCTGCCGGAGTCTCCTGTCTGTCCAGCGCCACCAGTGCTACCAGTCGGCCCAGCGCGTCCAGTGCGCCTCGCCTGTTCAGCGCAGCCAGAGCTTTTCTCCTCTCCTGCACTGTTGGAGTCTCCCGCCTGTTCAGCTCAGCCAGAGCCTTTCTCCTCTCCTGCGCTGCCGGAGTCTCCTGTCTGCCCAGCGCCGCCAGTCGGCCCAGCGTCACCAGTCTGCCAGGATCCGCCAGAAGTGCCAGTCTACCAAGATCTTCTAGATCGGCCAGACAACCTTAATCATCCAGGTTCACCAGCCAGCCAGGATTTACCGGAGCCTACTACCTGCCTGAGCTTCCTCTCAGTACTGAGCTTCCTCTCAGTACCAGGCTCCCTCTCTGTACCGGGCTCCCTCTCTGTACCGGGCTCCCTCTCTGTACCGAGCTTCCTCTCAGTACCGAGCTTCCTCTCAGTACCGAGCTTCCTCTCAGTACCGAGCTTCCTCTCAGTACCGAGCTTCCTCTCAGTACCGAGCTTCCTCTCAGTACCGAGCTGCTTCGGTCCCGGGCTGCTTCTGTCCCGGGCTGCCCCTCTGTCCCGGGCTGCCCCTCTGTCCCGGGCTGCCCCTCTGTCCCGGGCTGCCCCTCTGTCCCGGGCTGCCCCTCTGTCCCGGGCTGCCCCTCTGTCCCGGGCTGCCCCTCTGTCCCGGGCTGCCCCTCTATCCCGGGCTGCCCCTCTGTCCCGAGTTGCCCCTCTGTCCCGAGTTGCCCCTCTGTCCCGAGTTGCCCCTCTGTCCCGAGCTGCCCCTCTGTCCCGAGCTGCCCCTCTGTCCCGAGCTGCCCCTCAGTTATGTGGGGATCAGGGTGAGGACTATTAGGCCATGGTCGGCGGAGAAGGTGGATTATCCTAGGACGCGTAGGGGAGGAACTAGGACATTTATGGAGTGGGGTCCACGTCCCGAGCCAGAACCGCCCACAGACGCCCACCCGGACCCTCCCTATGCTCTTGAGGTGCGTCCCGGAGTCCGCACCTTAGGGGGGGGGGGGTTCTGTCACGCCTTGGTCATTGTATCTTGTGTTTTTGTTATATGTTTGGGTAGGCCAGGGTGTGACATGGGTTTATATGTTGTATTTCGTATTGGGGTTTGTATTAATTGGGAGTGTGTATTAGTAGGGGTGTGTCTAGTTAGGCTTGGCTGCCTGAGGCGATTCCTAATTGGAGTCAGCTGATTCTAGTTGTCTCGGATTGGGAACCGTATTTAGGTAGCTTGAGTGCGCGTTGTATTTCGTGGGCGATTGTACCTGTCTCTGTGTTAGTCACCAGATAGGCTGTATTAGTTTCTTTCGTTTGTTGTTTTCTTCTTCAGTTATTTCATGTACCGTATTTTCTTCATTAAAAGTCATGAGTAACCTACACGCTGCATTTCGGTCTGACTTTCTACAAACAACAGACGAAGATCATTACAATTTATTCCATCTTTCTCCTGCTACTATATTTATTCCATCTGTCTACTGCTACTATATTTATTCCATCTGTCTACTGCTACTATACTTATTCCATCTGTCTACTGATACTATATTTATTCCATTTTTCTACTGCTACTATATTTATTCCATCTCTCTACTGCTACTATATTTATTCCATCTCTCTACTGCTACTATATTTATTCCATCTTTCTACTGCTACTATATTTATTCCATATTTCTACTGCTACTATATTTATTCCATCTTTCTACTGCTACTATATTTATTCCATCTGTCTACTGCTACTATATTTATTCCATCTTTCTACTGCTACTATATTTATTCCATCTTTCTACTGCTACTATATTTATTCCATTTTTCTACTGCTACTACATTTATTCCATCTTTCTACTGCTACTATATTTATTCCATCTTTCTACTGCTACTATATTTATTCCATCTTTCTACTGCTACTATATTTATTCCATCTTTCTCCTGCTACTATATTTATTCCATCTTTCTACTGCTACTATATTTATTCCATCTTTCTCCTGCTACTATATTTATTCCATCTTTCTCCTGCTACTATATTTATTCCATCTCTCTACTGCTACTATATTTATTCCATCTCTCTACTGCTACTATATTTATTCCATATTTCTACTGCTACTATATTTATTCCATATTTCTACTGCTACTACATTTATTCCATCTGCTTCCTTTTTAATGGTAAACTAGCATAGCTTCCTTTTTAATGGTAAACTAGCATAGCTTCCTTTTTAATGGTAAACTAGCAGCTTCCTTTTTAATGGTAAACTAGCAGTTTCCTTTTTAATGGTAAACTAGCAGTTTCCTTTTTAATGGTAAACTAGCAGTTTCCTTTTTAATGGTAAACTAGCATAGCTTCCTTTTCTAATGGTAAACTAGCATAGCTTCCTTTTCTAATGGTAAACTAGCATAGCTTCCTTTTCTAATTGTAAACTAGCATAGTTTCCTTTTTAATGGTAAACTAGCTTAGCTTCCTTTTTAATGGTCAATTAGCTTCCTTTTTAATGGTCAATTAGCTTCCTTTTTAATGGTCAATTAGCTTCCTTTTTTAATGGTAAACTAGCATAGCTTCCTTTTTTTCATTGAGCGTCTCTTAGCATCAGCTTATTCACTGAGAAGTTGATTGTAGGTGGTCCATTCGGTCTTTAGTTAGTCAGTTTAGCGGCTAATGCTGATGTTTGCATTGTTGCTCCCACTCCGTAGCTAGCTGATGGATGGAGTTGTTGGTGAGATTGACAGTTCTAGTCCAGCGCAGCACTTCTGTAAGGCACACACACACACACACACACACACACACACACACACACACACACACACACACACACACACACACACACACACACACACACACACACACACACACACACACACACACACACACACACACACACACACACACACACACACACACACACACACTCTTCACAAAAAGCTTTGTGGGGAATCAGAAGTGAAGTCCTCCCCTTTACAATTAGCACCATGTCATATGGGTTTTGGAGGCAACCGATAATTTCACATTTCTCTGTGTTTTGTGGTGAAGACTGTTTACACACTGACAGGGCGGCAACATTATTTAGTCTTTGTGTAATTTCCATTAGCGTTGAATCACTGTCTGTAATAACTACTTATGTCATATTTCTCCAGTACTGGTCAGTCTGCAGTACTGGCCTGGACAGTGCTGGTCAGTCTGCAGTACTGGTCTGGACAGTGCTGGTCAGTCTGCAGTACTGGTCTGGACAGTGCTTGTCAGTCTGCAGTACTACTGGTCTGGACAGTGCTGGTCAGTCTGTAGTACTGGTCTGGACAGTACTGGTCAGTCTCCAGTGCTGGTCAGTCTCCAGTGCGGGTCTGGACAGTGCTGATCAGTCTGTGTTGCATTCAGACAGTTAGTTAGTGTGGGTAGTCTGGTACAGTACAGTCATAGGGGGTGCAAGTTTGTTCCTGTTGCTCAATGACAAACGAGAGAAGGGTTGTGGCTGTGTTGCAGACAGTGTAGTGGAGGGATAGTGTGACAGACAGTGTAGTGGAGGGATAGTGTGACAGACAGTGTAGTGGAGGGATAGTGTGACAGACATTGGGAGGGTGGTGGCCGTCAGTCCACAGGCTTGCGTCACCGTGCTGGAGCAATGCAGACCAGTGGCTGGGTGTGGCACAGCTATCCTAACGCGCAAGGACTGGACAGTCTCTCTCTCTCTCTCTCTCTCTCTCTCTCTCTCTCTCCCTCTCTGTGTCTCTCTCTCTCTCTGTGTCTCTCTCTCTCTCTGTGTCTCTCTCTCTCTCTCTCTCTCTCTCTCTCTCTCTCTCTCTCTCTCTCTCTCTCTCTCTCTCTCTCTCTCTCTCTCTCTCTCTCTCTCTCTCTGTGTCTCTCTGTCTCTCCCTCTCTGTCTCTCTCTCTCACTCTCTCTTTCTGTATGTCTCTCTTTCTGTGTCTCTCTCTTTCTGTCTCTCCCTCTCTGTGTCTCTCTTTCTGTCTCTCTGTCTGTCTCTTACTCTCTCTCACTCTCTCGCTCTGTCTCTCTGACTCTCTCTGTCTCGCTCTGTCTCTCTCTCTCTCTCTGCCTTTCTGTCTCTCTCGCTCTCTCTCGCTCTCTCTCGCTGTCTCTCTCGCTCTCTCTCGCTGTCTCTCTCTCGCTGTCTCTCTCGCTCTCTCTCTCTCTCTCTCTCTCTCTCTCTCTCTCGCTGTCTCTCTCTCTCTCGCTGTCTCTCTCTCGCTGTCTCTCGCTGTCTCTCTCCGTTTCTCTCTGTCTTAACCATGATGCACATAACCATGATGTCCTCTCTCAGGTATTGTGTGAGGAGGAGTGATTATTTTCTCCCGGCAAAACAACTTTTACAGAATCTTCAGACAATGACTAAGCTTTCAGAGGTCACATCATCTGGGTGTGTGTGTGGACGTGTTTAAGACCCCACAATAATAATAAACAAACCAAAATTTGACCAACTGGGGAACTATTGTTATGCTATTTCTAGGTTAAAATTACCTTAAGGGTCAATTGTACAACAGATATTGCCTCTCAACTGAAATGTGTGTGGGGGGGGGGCATAATTGATATTCACATCTTACGGTGACAGAGAGTGCCTTGCCTTGTTCAGTGGAACAGTGGGTTAACTGCCTTGCTCAGGGGAACAGTGGGTTAACTTCCTTGTTCAGGGGAACAGTGGGTTAACTGCCTTGATCAGGGGAACAGTGGGTTAACTGCCTTGCTCAAGGGAACAGTGGGTTAACTGCCTTGCTCACGGGAACAGTGGGTTAACTGCCTTGCTCAGGGGAACAGTGGGTTAACTGCCTTGCTCACGGGAACAGTGGGTTAACTGCCTTGCTCAGGGGAACAGTGGGTTAACTGCCTTGCTCAGGGGAACAGTGGGTTAACTGCCTTGCTCACGGGAACAGTGGGTTAACTGCCTTGCTCACAGGAACAGTGGGTTAACTGCCTTGTTCAGGGGAACAGTGGGTTAACTGCCTTGATCAGGGGAACAGTGGGTTAACTGCCTTGTTCAGGGGAACAGTGGGTTAACTGCCTTGCTCACGGGAACAGTGGGTTAACTGCCTTGCTCACGGGAGAGAGAAACAGACAGAGACAGAGAGAGGAGTAAGTAGAAGAGTATTATGTAGGAATAAGTAGAGGGGTATAATATAGGTTCATACACTTGGCCGATACGTTCTTCTTTTCACAAAGACTGTCATGAAACGGGCACAAGACCTGGATGACTGCTTACAGTGAATGAATACGGCTATCTCTCAACTGAAAGGGTGTTTCAGTGTCTCTATTGAATAATGAAGGGAGATATTGCAGTAAGGGAATGTAATCTATAGAGTTGATGAAAGTGGCATTGTCTAACGCCAGCTACAATCGGAGCAGTCTTATTGGCCGGTGGGCACAATGGCAGCGAAGGTGATTGGCTCGTGGAGCTGCAATGTGACTGGTCGATGTGGCGCTGCTCTGAATCGGCTCACCGAGGGAGAGTGTTAACAGGAATGAGGTTGGCCTTTAGAGGGTGAGAGTGTGTGTGTGTCTTTGTACACATTCTAGTATGTGTCTGCGATTCAATCCCCCCCTGCAGACACAACCCACAATCACACCCATGTTCTTGTCTCTAGCACTCTGCTCTGGCTAAATAAAACCCTAGTATACTTGTTCACTTGTTATCACCTTGACCCCAAGGTCTATAGACCCCAAGGTCTATGTTAGCGAAGAGATGGCCAGAATGTACTGGACTAGACTCTCTGTCTGGGGCTTGTGTTTACTCAAGTCTATCTGGCGGACTAAAGGATGACTGGGGAACTAAAGGATGACTGGTATAAATGACTGGTGAACTAAAGGATGACTGGCGGACTAAAGGATGACTGGTATAAATGACTGGGGAACTAAAGGATGACTGGGGAACTAAAGGATGACTGGGGAACTAAAGGATGACTGGTGAACTAAAGGATGACTGGTGAAATAAAGGATGACTGGTGAACTAAAGGATGACTGGTATAAATGACTGGTGAACTAAAGGATGACTGGTATAAATGACTGGTGAACTAAAGGATGACTGGTATAAATGACTGGTGAACTAAAGGATGACTGGTATAAATGACTGGTGAACTAAAGGATGACTGGTATAAATGACTGGTGAACTAAAGGATGACTGGCGGACTAAAGGATGACTGGGGAACTAAAGGATGACTGGTATAAATGACTGGTGAACTAAAGGATGACTGGTGAACTAAAGGATGACTGGTGAAATAAAGGATGACTGATATAAATGACTGGTGAACTAAAGGATGACTGGTATAAATGACTGGTGAACTAAAGGATGACTGGCGGACTAAAGGATGACTGGGGAACTAAAGGATGACTGGTATAAATGACTGGTGAACTAAAGGATGACTGGCGGACTAAAGGATGACTGGCGGACTAAAGGATGACTGGGGAACTAAAGGATGACTGGGGAACTAAAGGATGACTGGGGAACTAAAGGATGACTGGGGAACTAAAGGATGACTGGGGAACTAAAGGATGACTGGTGAACTAAAGGATGACTGGTATAAATGACTGGTGAACTAAAGGATGACTGGTATAAATGACTGGTGAACTAAAGGATGACTGGTATAAATGACTGGTGAACTAAAGGATGACTGGTATAAATGACTGGTGAACTAAAGGATGACTGGTATAAATGACTGGTGAACTAAAGGATGACTGGTATAAATGACTGGTGAACTAAAGGATGACTGGTATAAATGACTGGTGAACTAAAGGATGACTGGTATAAATGACTGGTGAACTAAAGGATGACTGGCGGACTAAAGGATGACTGGGGAACTAAAGGATGACTGGTGAACTAAAGGATGACTGGTGAACTAAAGGATGACTGGTATAAATGACTGGGGAACTAAAGGATGACTGGTGAACTAAAGGATGACTGGTGAACTAAAGGATGACTGGTATAAATGACTGGTGAACTAAAGGATGACTGGTCTCTGTCTCCCGTGCGTGTCTCTGTCTATGTTAGAGTGTCTCTGTCTCCCGTGCGTGTCTCTGTCTATGTTAGCGTGTCTCTGTCTCCCGTGCATGTCTCTGTCTATGTTAGCGTGTCTCTGTCTCCCGTGCATGTCTCTGTCTATGTTAGCGTGTCTCTGTCTCCCGTGCGTGTCTCTGTCTCCCGTGCGTGTCTCTGTCTCCCGTGCGTGTCTCTGTCTCCCGTGCGTGTCTCTGTCTCCCGTGCGTGTCTCTGTCTATGTTAGCGTGTCTTTGTCTATGTTAGCGTGTCTCTGTCTATGTTAGCGTGTCTCTGTCTATGTTAGCGTGTCTCTGTCTCCCGTGCGTGTCTCTGTCTATGTTAGCGTGTCTCTGTCTATGTTAGCGTGTCTCTGTCTCCCGTGCGTGTCTCTGTCCATGTTAGCGTGTCTCTGTCTATGTTAGCGTGTCTCTGTCTATGTTAGCGTGTCTCTGTCTATGTTAGCGTGTCTCTGTCTCCCGTGCGTGTCTCTGTCTATGTTAGCGTGTCTCTGTCTATGTTAGCGTGTCTCTGTCTATGTTAGCGTGTCTCTGTCTATGTTAGCGTGTCTCTGTCTATGTTAGCATGTCTCTGTCTCCCGTGCGTGTCTCTGTCTATGTTAGCGTGTCTGTCTATGTTAGCGTGTCTCTGTCTCCCGTGCGTGTCTCTGTCTATGTTAGCGTGTCTGTCTCCCGTGCGTGTCTCTGTCTATGTTAGCGTGTCTCTGTCTCCCGTGCGTGTCTCTGTCTATGTTAGCGTGTCTCTGTCTCCCGTGCATGTCTCGGTCTATGTTAGTGTGTCTCTGTCTCCCGTGCGTGTCTCTGTCTATGTTAGCGTGTCTCTGTCTCCCGTGCGTGTCTCTGTCTATGTTAGCGTGTCTCTGTCTCCCGTGCGTGTCTCTGTCTCCCGTGCGTGTCTCTGTCTCCCGTGCGTGTCTCTGTCTCCCGTGCGTGTCTCTGTCTATGTTAGCGTGTCTCTGTCTCCCGTGCGTGTCTCTGTCTCCCGTGCGTGTCTCTGTCTATGTTAGCGTGTCTCTGTCTCCCGTGCGTGTCTCTGTCTCCCGTGCGTGTCTCTGTCTATGTTAGCGTGTCTCTGTCTATGTTAGCGTGTCTCTGTCTCCCGTGCGTGTCTCTGTCTCCCGTGCGTGTCTCTGTCTCCCGTGCGTGTCTCTGTCTCCCGTGCGTGTCTCTGTCTCCCGTGCGTGTCTCTGTCTATGTTAGCGTGTCTCTGTCTCCCGTGCGTGTCTCTGTCTCCCGTGCGTGTCTCTGTCTATGTTAGCATGTCTCTGTCTCCCATGCATGTCTCGGTCTATGTTAGTGTGTCTCTGTCTATGTTAGCGTGTCTCTGTCTCCCGTGCGTGTCTCTGTCTATGTTAGCATGTCTCTGTCTCCCGTGCGTGTCTCTGTCTATGTTAGCGTGTCTCTGTCTATGTTAGCGTGTCTCTGTCTCCCATGCGTGTCTCTGTCTCCCGTGCGTGCCTCTGTCTATGTTAGCGTGTCTCTGTCTATGTTAGCGTGTCTCTGTCTCCCGTGCATGTCTCGGTCTATGTTAGTGTGTCTCTGTCTCCCGTGCGTGTCTCTGTCTATGTTAGCGTGTCTCTGTCTCCCGTGCGTGTCTCTGTCTATGTTAGCGTGTCTCTGTCTCCCGTGCGTGTCTCTGTCTATGTTAGCGTGTCTCTGTCTCCCGTGCGTGTCTCTGTCTCCCGTGCGTGTCTCTGTCTCCCGTGCGTGTCTCTGTCTCCCGTGCGTGTCTCTGTCTCCCGTGCGTGTCTCTGTCTCCCGTGCATGTCTCTGTCTCCCGTGCATGTCTCTGTCTATGTTAGCGTGTCTCTGTCTCCCGTGCGTGTCTCTGTCTATGTTAGCGTGTCTCTGTCTCCCGTGCGTGTCTCTGTCTCCCGTGCGTGTCTCTGTCTATGTTAGCGTGTCTCTGTCTATGTTAGCGTGTCTCTGTCTCCCATGCGTGTCTCTGTCTCCCGTGCGTGTCTCTGTCTCCCGTGCGTGTCTCTGTCTCCCGTGCGTGCCTCTGTCTATGTTAGCGTGTCTCTGTCTATGTTAGCGTGTCTCTGTCTCCCGTGCATGTCTCGGTCTATGTTAGTGTGTCTCTGTCTCCCGTGCGTGTCTCTGTCTATGTTAGCGTGTCTCTGTCTCCCGTGCGTGTCTCTGTCTATGTTAGCGTGTCTCTGTCTCCCGTGCGTGTCTCTGTCTATGTTAGCGTGTCTCTGTCTCCCGTGCGTGTCTCTGTCTCCCGTGCGTGTCTCTGTCTCCCGTGCGTGTCTCTGTCTCCCGTGCGTGTCTCTGTCTCCCGTGCGTGTCTCTGTCTCCCGTGCATGTCTCTGTCTCCCGTGCGTGTCTCTGTCTCCCGTGCGTGTCTCTGTCTATGTTAGCGTGTCTCTGTCTCCCGTGCGTGTCTCTGTCTCCCGTGCGTGTCTCTGTCTATGTTAGCGTGTCTCTGTCTATGTTAGCGTGTCTCTGTCTCCCATGCGTGTCTCTGTCTCCCGTGCGTGTCTCTGTCTCCCGTGCGTGTCTCTGTCTCCCGTGCGTGTCTCTGTCTCCCGTGCATGTCTCTGTCTATGTTAGCGTGTCTCTGTCTCCCGTGCGTGTCTCTGTCTATGTTAGCGTGTCTCTGTCTCCCGTGCGTGTCTCTGTCTATGTTAGCGTGTCTCTGTCTCCCGTGCGTGTCTCTGTCTCCCGTGCGTGTCTCTGTCTATGTTAGCATGTCTCTGTCTCCCGTGCATGTCTCGGTCTATGTTAGTGTGTCTCTGTCTATGTTAGCGTGTCTCTGTCTCCCGTGCGTGTCTCTGTCTATGTTAGCATGTCTCTGTCTCCCGTGCGTGTCTCTGTCTATGTTAGCGTGTCTCTGTCTATGTTAGCGTGTCTCTGTCTCCCATGCGTGTCTCTGTCTCCCGTGCGTGTCTCTGTCTCCCGTGCGTGCCTCTGTCTATGTTAGCGTGTCTCTGTCTATGTTAGCGTGTCTCTGTCTCCCATGCGTGTCTCTGTCTCCCGTGCGTGCCTCTGTCTATGTTAGCGTGTCTCTGTCTATGTTAGCGTGTCTCTGTCTCCCGTGCGTGCCTCTGTCTATGTTAGCGTGTCTCTGTCTATGTTAGCGTGTGTGTGTGTTCTTGCATACAGGGGCCAGGGCAGAAGGGCAACACTCAGAGCTTCTCAGTCTCATCAACGCCAGCAGTCCCCTGTAGATTTTATCTGTGGCAGTCTCGTCTCTAGCTGAGCCCAGCATGGCCAGACTCTGATTGACAGTTGATTAGAGAGAGGGGTGGGGGGGGGGTGAGACTGAGGGAGAGAGAGAGAGAAGAGCAGCTGCTGTGAGATGAAAACAATCACTGTGTTACTGTGGCTGTAAGTGGATTTGGTGGGTTTTGCTGGAGGGAGGGGAGGGAGGTGTCCATAGTTCATTGGGGATTGGGCTTGTGTATGGATAGACAGTGGTTTTGTTGCAGTGTGTGTGTGTGTGTGTGCGCACTCACTTGCTCGCTTGCATGCATGCATGAATGGTCATGAAATATTGTCAGCCGGTAACTGTCATGCAAATGAATGCCGGTCTCATGGTAATTGACCGGTAATTAACATAAGCACATTTATCCTATACAAGCTGCCTTTGGAATATCTACATAAAAATGTATAATAAATCAATTTAATATACACCATCACAATAAACCCATTATTTGTTTTAGGTAGGTCTGGGGTGGTAGGTTGCCTAGTGGTTAGAGCAGGTAGCCTCGTGGTTAGAAGAGCAGGTAGCCTCGTGGTTAGAGCAGGTAGCCTCGTGGTTAGAAGAGCAGGTAGCCTCGTGGTTAGAAGAGCAGGTAGCCTCGTGGTTAGAAGAGCAGGTAGCCTCGTGGTTAGAGCAGGTAGCCTCGTGGTTAGAGCAGGTAGCCTCGTGGTTAGAGCAGGTAGCCTCGTGGTTAGAGCAGGTAGCCTCGTGGTTAGAAGAGCAGGTAGCCTCGTGGTTAGAAGAGCAGTTAGCCTCGTGGTTAGAGCAGGTAGCCTCGTGGTTAGAGCAGGTAGCCTCGTGGTTAGAGTGTTGGGCTAGTAATTGGAAGGCTGCTGGTTCAAATCCCTGAGCTTGACAAGGTAAACATCTGTTGTTCTGAGCAAGGCAGTTAATAACAGATTGTTAAATCAGACTACAATTGAACTTGGCTGAATAAAATAGAAAGTATATTTTTACATTCCCGAGCGAGTGTGCATGTTGAGTGAAATATAAACACCTATAATGGCTGAATAATGTGACTAATATTGATGATAAAATACATAAATAAATGAATAAATGCTCTGTTCCTAACCTCAGGCTGCACACACTGTTCTCTCATCAAGTGATCATATTCTCACCCATCAGACTATTCTCAATTTAATCTTGTATTTACTAATAAGTGCAATTAGTTTAGAGTTAGATTTATCAAATGGGCAGGAACAGGGGGCCGGGGGGAAAAGACATGTCACGTTGCGCTCGAACAGCAAATAGAGGCTGTGGGATGCTACTCCGGTTTTACAGAGGAGCAATGTAGTAGCAGGAGAATGATGGAATAAATATAGTAGCATTAGACAGATGGAATAAATATAGTAGCAGGAGAATGATGGAATAAATATAGTAGCAGTAGAAAGATGGAATAAATATAGTAGCAGTAGAAAGATGGAATAAATATAGTAGCAGTAGAAAGATGGAATAAATGTAGTAGCAGTAGAAAGATGGAATAAATATAGTAGCAGTAGACAGATGGAATAAATATAGTAGCAGTAGACTGATGGAATAAATATAGTAGCGTTAGACAGATGGAATAAATATAGTAGCAGTAGACAGATGGAATAAATATAGTAGCAGTAGACAGATGGAATAAATATAGTAGCAGTAGACAGATGGAATAAATATAGTAGCAGTAGACAGCTATGCTAGTTTACCATTAAAAAGGAAGCTATGCTAGTTTACCATTAGAAAAGGAAGCTATGCTAGTTTACCATTAAAAAGGAAACTGCTAGTTTACCATTAAAAAAGGAAACTGCTAGTTTACCATTAAAAAGGAAACTGCTAGTTTACCATTAAAAAGGAAGCTATGCTAGTTTACAATTAAAAAGGAAGCTATGCTAGTTTACCATTAAAAAGGAAACTGCTAGTTTACCATTAAAAAGGAAGCTATGCTAGTTTACAATTAGAAAATGAAGCTATGCTAGTTTACCATTAGAAAAGGAAACTGCTAGTTTACCATTAAAAAAGGAAACTCCTAGTTTACCATTAAAAATGAAGCTATGCTAGTTTACCATTAGAAAAGGAAGCTATGCTAGTTTACCATTATCATATATTCAGCCGTCTTTTCATTCTTCCTTTTACATTGAATGGCTAGGCTAACGTCTTGCTGTTAGCACTACTTTAGCTCCCATTGCAGTCAACGGCAGACTCGGGATTCAGGACTGTTATTGTGTGTCACAATGGCCATTAAGCCCTATTGACTTTCGCCACATCCTCTGAGTCTCCTCCTGCCATTGTCCCTGCGTGTTTCAGCTGCCGTTCAACCAAGCAAGCTGGGATTTGGCTTCTAGCTACGCTAAGCCGCCGACCTACAGCCCAAACAGAATCAAAGTGATCTTCCTGAGTGGGTAAACATCAACAACAGGAGTTCATGTGGGCTGGATACAGAAGGCTGTTTCTATAGACCTCCACGCCAGAGCTAGCTATAGGGGTACGCTTCGTATTGGGGTGGCAGGTAGCCTCGTGGTTAGAGCGTTGGGCCTGTAACCAAAAGGTTGCTGGATCGAATCCCAGAGCTGACAAGGTCAAAAAAACAAGTCGTTCTGAACAAGGCAGTTAACCCATTGTTCCCTGGTAGGCCGTCATTGTAAATAAGAATGTGTTCTTAACTGACTTGCCTAGTTAAATAAATGTTACATATAAAAATGTATGCCCCCAAGTCATAGTGTTATGTACCCCAGGTATTAACAGTACTGCCTGTCAGTGTTCTCTATACTATGTTCCCGTGGGTATGTCTATACTATGTTCCCGTGGGTATGTCTATACTATGTACCCGTGGGTATGTCTATACTATGTTCCCGTGGGTATGTCTATACTATGTACCCGTGGGTATGTCTATACTATGTACCTATGGGTATGTCTATACTATGTATGTCTATACTATGTTCCCGTGGGTATGTCTGTACTATGTTCCCGTGGGTATGTCTATACTATGTACCTGTGGGTATGTCTATACTATGTATGTCTATACTATGTACCCGTGGGTATGTCTATACTATGTTCCCGTGGGTATGTCTATACTATGTACCCGTGGGTATGTCTATACTATGTACCCGTGGGTATGTCTATACTATGTATGTCTATACTATGTACCTGTGGGTATGTCTATACTATGTTCCCGTGGGTATGTCTATACTATGTATGTCTATACTATGTACCTGTGGGTATGTCTATACTATGTACCCGTGGGTATGTCTATACTATGTACCCGTGGGTATGTCTATACTATGTTCCCGTGGGTATGTCTATACTATGTACCCGTGGGTATGTCTATACTATGTATGTCTATACTATGTATGTCTATACTATGTACCTGTGGGTATGTCTATACTATGTATGTCTATACTATGTATGTCTATACTATGTACCCGTGGGTATGTCTATACTATGTATGTCTATACTATGTTCCCGTGGGTATGTCTATACTATGTACCCGTGGGTATGTCTATACTATGTACCTGTGGGTATGTCTATACTATGTATGTCTATACTATGTACCTGTGGGTATGTCTATACTATGTATGTCTATACTATGTATGTCTATACTATGTACCCGTGGGTATGTCTATACTATGTACCTGTGGGTATGTCTATACTATGTATGTCTATACTATGTACCCGTGGGTATGTCTATACTATGTACCCGTGGGTATGTCTATACTATGTACCCGTGGGTATGTCTATACTATGTACCTGTGGGTATGTCTATACTATGTATGTCTATACTATGTACCTGTGGGTATGTCTATACTATGTATGTCTATACTATGTACCTGTGGGTATGTCTATACTATGTACCCGTGGGTATGTCTATACTATGTTCCCGTGGGTATGTCTATACTATGTACCCGTGGGTATGTCTATACTATGTACCTGTGGGTATGTCTATACTATGTATGTCTATACTATGTACCTGTGGGTATGTCTATACTATGTACCTGTGAGTATGTATATACTATGTACCTGTGGGTATGTCTATACTATGTATGTCTATACTATGTACCTGTGGGTATGTCTATACTATGTATGTCTATACTATGTACCTGTGGGTATGTCTATACTATGTACCCGTGGGTATGTCTATACTATGTACCCGTGGGTATGTCTATACTATGTACCCGTGGGTATGTCTATACTATGTACCTGTGGGTATGTCTATACTATGTATGTCTATACTATGTACCTGTGGGTATGTCTATACTATGTACCTGTGAGTATGTATATACTATGTACCTGTGGGTATGTCTATACTATGTATGTCTATACTATGTACCTGTGGGTATGTCTATACTATGTATGTCTATACTATGTACCTGTGGGTATGTCTATACTATGTACCCGTGGGTATGTCTATACTATGTACCCGTGGGTATGTCTATACTATGTACCCGTGGGTATGTCTATACTATGTACCCGTGGGTATGTCTATACTATGTACCCGTGGGTATGTCTATACTATGTATGTCTATACTATGTACCTGTGGGTATGTCTATACTATGTACCCATGGGTATGTCTATACTATGTACCCGTGGGTATGTCTATACCATGTTCCCGTGGGTATGTCTATACCATGTTCCCGTGGGTATGTCTATACTATGTATGTCTATACTATGTTCCCGTGGGTATGTCTATACTATGTATGTCTATACTATGTACCCGTGGGTATGTCTATACTATGTTCCCGTGGGTATGTCTATACTATGTACCCGTGGGTATGTCTATACTATGTACCCGTGGGTATGTCTATACCATGTTCCCGTGGGTATGTCTATACTATGTACCTATGGGTATGTCTATACTATGTATGTCTATACTATGTTCCCGTGGGTATGTCTATACTATGTACCCGTGGGTATGTCTATACTATGTACCTGTGGGTATGTCTATACTATATACCCGTGGGTATGTCTATACTATGTATGTCTATACTATGTACCCGTGGGTATGTCTATACTATGTTCCCGTGGGTATGTCTATACTATGTTCCCGTGGGTATATCTATACTATGTACCCATGGGTATGTCTATACTATGTACCCGTGGGTATGTCTATACTATGTATGTCTATACTATGTATGTCTATACTATGTATGTCTATACTATGTATGTCTATACTATGTACCCGTGGGTATGTCTATACTATGTATGTCTATACTATGTATGTCTATACTATGTATGTCTATACTATGTATGTCTATACTATGTACCCGTGGGTATGTCTATACTATGTTCCCGTGGGTATGTCTATACTATGTATGTCTATACTATGTATGTCTATACTATGTTCCCGTGGGTATGTCTATACTATGTATGTCTATACTATGTTCCCGTGGGTATGTCTATACTATGTATGTCTATACTATGTACCCGTGGGTATGTCTATACTATGTACCCGTGGGTATGTCTATACTATGTACCCGTGGGTATGTCTATACTATGTACCCGTGGGTATGTCTATACTATGTACCTGTGGGTATGTCTATACTATGTACCCGTGGGTATGTCTATACTATGTACCCGTGGGTATGTCTGTGTTTCTGATCATGGACTGGCTCCTAAAGGAGAGTCCACTGACATGGTTCTTTATATTTGTTGTTCTCTCTAGGTGTCTGCCTGTCCACATCTCTTTGTTCTCTCTAGGTGTCTGCCTGTCCACATCTCTTTGTTCTCTCTAGGTGTCTGCCTGTCCACATCTCTTTGTTCTCTCTAGGTGTCTGCCTGTCCACATCTCTTTGTTCTCTCTAGGTGTCTGCCTGTCCACATCTCTTTGTTCTCTCTAGGTGTCTGCCTGTCCACATCTCTTTGTTCTCTCTCGTTCCATCTATAGGCAGCAGATAGAGTGCTGCCAGTGGGCATTGCCATGTTCTAACACAGCTGCGCCAGGGGGAGTGTCCACTGCCCTCTTCCCCAGCTGCTGGCTGATGTCACAGAGAGGAGAACACGTAGCAAGACAGACACATGTTAGCATTGGCTCTCAATCTCTGTGACAACATGGTTCTATCCCCACAGAGATGGAGACTGTTGAACAACATCACAGAGTGGGGACATTGTTGCGTAACAATACCTACCTACTGTAAAGGAAGAATCTTCTTGCAACCATAATACTTAGGTTCAAGTAGATAAATGGATACATAAATAGTATGACATAAGACATAAAGAGACTCACTTGAAGGCCTAGCTTTGAGCAGCAGACAGACAAGAAACAAATGCCCCAATAAGATTCAGGCCATGTTGGAATCAAACAAAATGCTGATATCACACTAACAATCTGTGCCAGTGACACATTGTCCTTTGAAAAGCGCTCACTGAACGGGGAGATGAATTTAATATCTTTGGACAGATATGGTGGGAATCAGTCAGATTAGTTTATTTTTCTTTAAACATTCCTTTAATTCCTCTTTGACTGTTAAATGCACCATGGGCTATTACAGCAAAAATAAACACGGTTTCATACATTCAATAAATAGCTTAGACGGATGCAGGCTTCATCTAATTCCTTTTCCCATATGTTTTCTAACCATATTAAGCTAAAATGTCATACAGTGCTTGGACCAAATGTTGGGCCAATTTGGGAAAAAAGGCCTCTTTGAAAATGCCTCTTTGAAAATGCTTACATGGCACGGGCAGTTTGGCACATCACGATGTGACAAATCTCCTAGACCGTTGTGACTTATCACATGAGTAAGTGTTTCGTAGAGCGCACACAAAGGCCAGTAGATTACTAGAAGAGAACGGACACCACCTCCACTGGGTTATCACTAGAACAGAATGGACACCATCTCAACGGGGTTATCACTAAAACAGAATGGACACCACCTCCACTGGGTTATCACTAGAACAGAACAGACACCACCACCTCCACTGGGTTATCACTAGAACAGAACAGACACCACCACCTCCACTGGGTTATCACTAGAACAGAATGGACACCACCTCCACTGGGTTATCACTAGAACAGAATGGACACCACCACCTCCACTGGGTTATCACTAGAACAGAATGGACACCACCACCTCCACTGGGTTATCACTAGAACAGAATGGACACCACCACCTCCACTGGGTTATCACTAGAACAGAATGGACACCACCTCCACTGGGTTATCGCTAGAACAGAATGGACACCACCTCCACTGGGTTATCACTAGAACAGAATGGACACCACCTCCACTGGGTTATCACTAGAACAGAATGGACACCACCACCTCCACTGGGTTATCACTAGAACAGAATGGACACCACCACCTCCACTGGGTTATCACTAGAACAGAATGGACACCACCACCTCCACTGGGTTATCACTAGAACAGAATGGACACCACCACCTCCACTGGGTTATCACTAGAACAGAATGGACACCACCTCCACTGGGTTATCACTAGAACAGAATAGACACCACCTCCACTGGGTTATCACTAGAACAGAATGGACACCACCTCCACTGGGTTATCACTAGAACAGAATGGACACCACCTCCACTGGGTTATCACTAGAACAGAATGGACACCACCACCTCCACTGGGTTATCACTAGAACAGAATGGACACCACCACCTCCACTGGGTTATCACTAGAACAGAATGGACACCACCTCAACGGGGTTATCACTAAAACAGAATGGACACCACCTCAACGGGGTTATCACTAAAACAGAATGGACACCACCTCAACGGGGTTATCACTAGAACAGAATGGACACCACCTCCACTGGGTTATCACTAGAACAGAATGGACACCACCTCCACTGGGTTATCACTAGAACAGAATGGACACCACCTCCACTGGGTTATCACTAGAACAGAATGGACACCACCTCCACTGGGTTATCACTAGAACAGAATGGACACCACCACCTCCACTGGGTTATCACTAGAACAGAATGGACACCACCTCCACTGGGTTATCACTAGAACAGAATGGACACCACCACCTCCACTGGGTTATCACTAGAACAGAATGGACACCACCTCCACTGGGTTATCACTAGAACAGAATGGACACCACCACCTCCACTGGGTTATCACTAGAACAGAATGGACACCACCTCCACTGGGTTATCACTAGAACAGAATGGACACCACCAACCCCAACGGGGTTATCACTAGAACAGAATGGACACCACCACCTCCACTGGGTTATCACTAGAACAGAATGGACACCACCACCTCCACTGGGTTATCACTAGAACAGAATGGACACCACCACCTCCACTGGGTTATCACTAGAACAGAATGGACACCACCACCTCCACTGGGTTATCACTAGAACAGAATGGACACCACCTCAACGGGGTTATCACTAAAACAGAATGGACACCACCTCAACGGGGTTATCACTAAAACAGAATGGACACCACCTCCACTGGGTTATCACTAGAACAGAATGGACACCACCACCTCCACTGGGTTATCACTAGAACAGAATGGACACCACCTCCACTGGGTTATCACTAGAACAGAATGGACACCACCACCTCCACTGGGTTATCACTAGAACAGAATGGACACCACCTCCACTGGGTTATCACTAGAACAGAATGGACACCACCAACCCCAACGGGGTTATCACTAGAACAGAATGGACACCACCACCTCCACTGGGTTATCACTAGAACAGAATGGACACCACCACCTCCACTGGGTTATCACTAGAACAGAATGGACACCACCACCTCCACTGGGTTATCACTAGAACAGAATGGACACCACCACCTCCACTGGGTTATCACTAGAACAGAATGGACACCACCTCAACGGGGTTATCACTAAAACAGAATGGACACCACCTCAACGGGGTTATCACTAAAACAGAATGGACACCACCACCTCCACTGGGTTATCACTAGAACAGAATGGACACCACCACCTCCACTGGGTTATCACTAGAACAGAATGGACACCACCTCCACTGGGTTATCACTAGAACAGAATGGACACCACCACCTCCACTGGGTTATCACTAGAACAGAATGGACACCACCACCTCCACTGGGTTATCACTAGAACAGAATGGACACCACCTCCACTGGGTTATCACTAGAACAGAATGGACACCACCTCCACTGGGTTATCACTAGAACAGAATGGACACCACCTCCACTGGGTTATCACTAGAACAGAATGGACACCACCTCCACTGGGTTATCACTAGAACAGAATGGACACCACCTCCACTGGGTTATCACTAGAACAGAATGGACACCACCTCCACTGGGTTATCACTAGAACAGAATGGACACCACCTCCACTGGGTTATCACTAGAACAGAATGGACACCACCTCCACTGGGTTATCACTAGAACAGAATGGACACCACCTCCACTGGGTTATCACTAGAACAGAATGGACACCACCAACCCCAACGGGGTTATCACTAGAACAGAATGGACACCACCAACCCCAACGGGGTTATCACTAGAACAGAATGGACACCACCACCTCCACTGGGTTATCACTAGAACAGAATGGACACCACCACCTCCACTGGGTTATCACTAGAACAGAATGGACACCACCACCTCCACTGGGTTATCACTAGAACAGAATGGACACCACCACCTCCACTGGGTTATCACTAGAACAGAATGGACACCACCACCTCCACTGGGTTATCACTAGAACAGAATGGACACCACCACCTCCACTGGGTTATCACTAGAACAGAATGGACACCACCTCCACTGGGTTATCACTAGAACAGAATGGACACCACCAACCCCAACGGGGTTATCACTAGAACAGAATGGACACCACCAACCCCAACGGGGTTATCACTAGAACAGAATGGACACCACCACCTCCACTGGGTTATCACTAGAACAGAATGGACACCACCAACCCCAACGGGGTTATCACTAGAACAGAATGGACACCACCTCCACTGGGTTATCACTAGAACAGAATGGACACCACCTCCACTGGGTTATCACTAGAACAGAATGGACACCACCTCCACTGGGTTATCACTAGAACAGAATGGACACCACCACCTCCACTGGGTTATCACTAGAACAGAATGGACACCACCTCCACTGGGTTATCACTAGAACAGAATGGACACCACCTCCACTGGGTTATCACTAGAACAGAATGGACACCACCAACCCCAACGGGGTTATCACTAGAACAGAATGGACACCACCAACCCCAACGGGGTTATCACTAGAACAGAATGGACACCACCACCTCCACTGGGTTATCACTAGAACAGAATGGACACCACCTCCACTGGGTTATCACTAGAACAGAATGGACACCACCTCCACTGGGTTATCACTAGAACAGAATGGACACCACCACCTCCACTGGGTTATCACTAGAACAGAATGGACACCACCACCTCCACTGGGTTATCACTAGAACAGAATGGACACCACCACCTCCACTGGGTTATCACTAGAACAGAATGGACACCACCACCTCCACTGGGTTATCACTAGAACAGAATGGACACCACCTCCACTGGGTTATCACTAGAACAGAATGGACACCACCTCCACTGGGTTATCACTAGAACAGAATGGACACCACCTCCACTTGGTTATCACTAGAACAGAATGGACACCACCTCCACTGGGTTATCACTAGAACAGAATGGACACCACCTCCACTGGGTTATCACTAGAACAGAATGGACACCACCTCCACTGGGTTATCACTAGAACAGAATGGACACCACCACCTCCACTGGGTTATCACTAGAACAGAATGGACACCACCTCCACTGGGTTATCACTAGAACAGAATGGACACCAACTCCACTGGGTTATCACTAGAACAGAATGGACACCACCACCTCCACTGGGTTATCACTAGAACAGAATGGACACCACCTCCACTGGGTTATCACTAGAACAGAATGGACACCACCTCCACTGGGTTATCACTAGAACAGAATGGACACCACCACCTCCACTGGGTTATCACTAGAACAGAATGGACACCACCACCTCCACTGGGTTATCACTAGAACAGAATGGACACCACCACCTCCACTGGGTTATCACTAGAACAGAATGGACACCACCACCTCCACTGGGTTATCACTAGAACAGAATGGACACCACCTCCACTGGGTTATCACTAGAACAGAATGGACACCACCACCTCCACTGGGTTATCACTAGAACAGAATGGACACCACCTCCACTGGGTTATCACTAGAACAGAATGGACACCACCTCCACTGGGTTATCACTAGAACAGAATGGACACCACCTCCACTGGGTTATCACTAGAACAGAATGGACACCACCACCTCCACTGGGTTATCACTAGAACAGAATGGACACCACCTCCACTGGGTTATCACTAGAACAGAATGGACACCACCTCCACTGGGTTATCACTAGAACAGAATGGACACCACCTCCACTGGGTTATCACTAGAACAGAATGGACACCACCACCTCCACTGGGTTATCACTAGAACAGAATGGACACCACCACCTCCACTGGGTTATCACTAGAACAGAATGGACACCACCACCTCCACTGGGTTATCACTAGAACAGAATGGACACCACCACCTCCACTGGGTTATCACTAGAACAGAATGGACACCACCACCTCCACTGGGTTATCACTAGAACAGAATGGACACCACCTCCACTGGGTTATCACTAGAACAGAATGGACACCACCACCTCCACTGGGTTATCACTAGAACAGAATGGACACCACCTCCACTGGGTTATCACTAGAACAGAACGGACACCACCTCCACTGGGTTATCACTAGAACAGAACGGACACCACCTCCACTGGGTTATCACTAGAACAGAATGGACACCACCTCCACTGGGTTATCACTAGAACAGAACGGACACCACCTCCACTGGGTTATCACTAGAACAGAACGGACACCACCTCCACTGGGTTATCACTAGAACAGAATGGACACCACCACCTCCACTGGGTTATCACTAGAACAGAATGGACACCACCACCTCCACTGGGTTATCACTAGAACAGAATGGACACCACCTCCACTGGGTTATCACTAGAACAGAATGGACACCACCTCAACGGGGTTAAGGGTCTTTACATTTGATTTCAATCACTTTTTGACATATAATGCAAAACGTGTCATACTGGCTGTATTTCTGCCTGTTTGAACGACAAAATAGCTCAGCTTCACATGAAAACATAAAACAACGTCGGGAATCGATAGATCATCACTTGTGAACTGAACTCTCGCCATAAACGCCTAGCTGTAAATGGATACCGTTGGATGTAAACTTTATACTGAGGAGATATCACCTCTCAGCGCCATAATGGCTTCAGCCCATCTGCCCTGCTGAGAAGAATGACATCACTGTGGTATTTCAAGAGGAATGCCCAAGGCCCATAGCGACTGTTGCTCAATGTCTGCAGTTAATAGTTGGAGGGGTGGGTGGGTCTCTATGCCTATGGCTTCTCCCACTATAGGACATTGAGTGGCCTATGAGGTAGGAGTGAGGCACCATGTTCCCTGTTGAAAGGTAAGCCAAGTTTGGAGCTCTCATCTTCTGCAGTGCTTAAGACATGGGTTGGGAGGGTTCAGTTCAATTAAATTCAGGTTTGTGTCAAAAGATGTTCAACTACCCCGTGTGCTTTGTAGAGTCCATGAAAATGTTTTTTTTTTTTAATCTGAAAAGAAAATGGCATGAATGGCTAAAATAAATATATTATACCGTTAACGTAGATAAATAATGAATATATTGTTGCTCTGACGCAACAGCAACGAATCGTCACTGAATAAGTCCCGTTGACCAGCGGCACATAACGCAGTGGCTCTAGGTGTACACCAACGCCTGTCAAAGTGTCATTACTTTTCATTGAGTGCTCCACCCCCCCCCCTGCGACATGGAATAGTACTAGTCTGCATACAAAGTAACTCAACCAAATGTGTCACGTTGTGATAAACTGTAGGATCCTTACTGTATTGGTAGCCTACGTTTGATAGGTTGGGGGGGTCAACAATACTACCCAGCAGTTCGGGAAATATATGTTGAATTTGCACTGTGTTTGAGAAAACAACATCATTTACATGATCAAAGGCAACGGGGTGAGAATGATGCTTCTTCGAGCCTTTTAGGGTGACTGAGCTAGTGGTTCTCCACCGCGTAACCACACGTAAAGAAAGCCTGAATGTTGTCGTCTACTCGAGGCTATATGTGTCACATGTTATTTCCGACATAACAGCCCAACAAACGTCTCTGTGCTGCAGCTGAATGGACACGATAGTTGTGCCATTCAACGTACGTTATGCAGCAGCTTGCATTAGACTTAATGACAATATACAGTGGCTTTGCACCATGGGGCAGTTGGGTAGATTTGATGTTTGTGTCGTGAACAAAAAGCTCCCGCCCTCGTCATAAGACTGTATAAAATATGTCCTTGTGTGTAAGTGTGAGGGACGTTATGGCTCACCTCTACTGTTGCTTGAATTCACTCTTCTCTGCACTCCGTCTGCTTACAAATGCTGCACTCAAAAACTCATACCAATTCCATTTCCACGAATGAAAAGATCACTGTCTTCAAAACGGCAACCCTTGGTTGGCTTCTTCAATAGAAATCTTATTCACTCCAGGTTTTATCTACAGTAGCTCAAGATAATCACCATTTCTTTCATATTTTTTTTGTTTGTCACAATATTGCATATGGAGCTCCGTGTCACGTCTCTCGCTGATGCTTGGATTTGTCTTCTGTCAAATCGGTGTAAACTGCTGAGCAGGCGCATTACGCTCTCTAGTTAGTAGGGAAGCCTACACTTCGGTGAGAGAGAGAGTTGTGATGGCAATGGGCGGCAACGAGGGAGGGATCTCCAGAAAAATAGAACCTGGGTATTACTCTACTGTAGGCCTACCTGGAAATGATCAGAAATGAAGACAATTAAGAGCAGGCTTTCTGCGTTGTCTGTAGTCTATAGTATCCCAGGCATGAGATATGCTAGAGATATGTATCCCAGGCATGAGATATGCTAGAGATATGTATCCCAGGCATGAGATATGCTAGAGATATATGATCCAGATCACGACCCAGAGATGAATGGTCCTGTTTTATCCTGGTTTTATTCATCCAAACACAACTAGTCGCTAATGTTCCCCATTCAAAAAACAGGCTATGCAAATGTACCTATGAACACATAGGGTCGTTTTCATCGGGACACAGTGTAGCAAAACGCGTTGCAGTGGAAAATAAAAACGAGCAATTTGTTATTGGACACATTCAGGTAGTTCCTCCCTGTTTCAAGCCATTTTCTTCCGTTTGGTGTAATGAAGACGACCCATGCCAGATCTGCCCTCGGGGTGATAAGTGTTTCTAACGTGAGGCACATCCACTAATTACAGCTGCTCTCTCTGGCTCGCTTTAGCTCCAGGCTCATCCTGGTTCACCGTGTCTTATAAATCAAGACATAAGCTATATATCTAATGGTCAGCACCATCTCAACGCGCAGCCACTCTACTACAGTACGTTTCAATTAACTAGCTAACTGACAATATGATGGAGCAAATATCTATTATTAACACTGGTTTGGTGTGGAATCTATTTTCAGTTCCTGCGGGGAAGGCTTCATTGTGATAGTGCGATTCAGAGAAAATTCGGGAAATTATGTTGACAGTACTATAGTGTTATTTTAAGGATTGTGATGATGGATATGACTTTGGTTATTTGTGGTGGACAATAACGAGGTGTAGTGGTAGCAGTAGTTGTAGTTATAATAATAGTAGTAGTAGTAGTAGATATAGTAATAGGTGTAGTAGTTATAATATTAGTAGTATTATTTATAGTAGTAGTAGTAGTTATACTATTAGTAGTATTATTTATAGTAGTAGTAGTAGTTATAATATTAGTAGTAGTAGTAGGTATAGTAATAGTAGTTATATTAGTAGTAGGTATAGTAATAGTAGTAGTAGTAGTTATAGTAATAGTAGTAGTAGTAGTTATTATACTTGTAGTAGGTATAGTAATAGTGGTAGTAGTTATAGTAATAGTAGTTATAATATTAGTAGTAGTAGTTATAGTAATATTAGTAGTAGTTATAGTAATAGTAGTAGTTATAGTAATAGTGGTAGTTATAGTAATAGTAGTAGTTCTAGTAATAGTAGTAGTAGTTATAATAATAGGAGTAGTAGTAGTAGTTATTATACTAGTAGTAGGTATAGTAATAGTGGTAGTAGTTATAGTAATCGTAGTTATAATAGTAGGAGTAGTAGTTATAGTAATAGTAGTAGTAGTTATAATAGTAGGAGTAGTAGTAGTAGTTATTATACTAGTAGTAGGTATAGTAATAGTGGTAGTAGTTATAGTAATCGTAGTTATAATAGTAGGAGTAGTAGTTATAGTAATATTAGTAGTAGTTATAGTAATAGTAGTAGTTATAGTAATAGTGGTAGTTATAGTAATAGTAGTAGTTATAGTAATCGTAGTCATAATAGTAGGAGTAGTAGTTATAGTATTAGTAGTAGTAGTTATAGTAATAGTAGTAGTTATAGTAATAGTAGTAGTAGTTATAATAGTAGGAGTAGTAGTTATATTAATAGTAGTAGTAGTTATAGTAATAGTAGTAGTTATAGTAATAGTAGTTGTAGTTATAGTAATAGTAGTAGTAGTTATAATAGTAGTAGTAGTTATAGTAGTAGTAGTAGTTATAGTAATAGTAGTAGTTATAGTAATAGTAGTAGTAGTTATAATAGTAGGAGTAGTAGTTATATTAATAGTAGTAGTAGTTATAATAGTAGGAGTAGTAGTTATATTAATAGTAGTAGTAGTTATAGCCTCCTTTGAATTCCATGCTGTCACAGTTACCAGCCCTTTCAAGCTTAACATCCTTATCATTTATCGCCCTCCAGGTTCCCTCAGAGAGTTCATCAATGAGCTTGATGCCTTGATAAGCTCCTTTCCTGAGGACGGCTCACCTCTCACAGTTCTGGGCGACTTTAACCTCCCCACGTCTACCTTTGACTCATTCCTCTCTGCCTCCTTCTTTCCACTCCTCTCCTCTTTTGACCTCACCCTCTCACCTTCCCCCCCTACTCACAAGGCAGGCAATACGCTCAACCTCATCTTTACTAGATGCTGTTCTTCCACTAACCTCATTGCAACTCCCCTCCAAGTCTCCGACCACTACCTTGTATCCTTTTCCCTCTCGCTCTCATCCAACACTTCCCACACTGCCCCTACTCGGATGGTATCGTGCCGTTCCAACCTCCGCTCTCTCTCCCCCGCTACTCTCTCCTCTTCCATCCTATCGTCTCTTCCCTCTGCTCAAACCTTCTCCAACCTATCTCCTGATTCTGTCTCCTCAACCCTCCTCTCCTCCCTTTCTGCATCCTTTGACTCTCTATGTCCCCTATCCTCCAGGCCGGCTCGGTCCTCCCCTCCCGCTCCGTGGCTCGACGACTCATTGCGAGCTCACAGAACAGGGCTCCGGGCAGCCGAGCGGAAATGGAGGAAAACTCGCCTCCCTGCGGACCTGGCATCCTTTCACTCCCTCCGCTCTACATTTTCCTCCTCTGTCTCTGCTGCTAAAGCCACTTTCTACCACTCTAAATTCCAAGCATCTGCCTCTAACCCTAGGAAGCTCTTTGCCACCTTCTCCTCCCTCCTGAATCCTCCTCCCCTCCCCCCTCCTCCCTCTCTGCAGATGACTTCGTCAACCATTTTGAAAAGAAGGTCGACGACATCCGATACTCGTTTGCTAAGTCAAACGACACCGCTGGTTCTGCTCACACTGCCCTACCCTGTGCTCTGACCTCTTTCTCCCCTCTCTCTCCAGATGAAATCTCGCGTCTTGTGACGGCCGGCCGCCCAACAACCTGCCCGCTTGACCCTATCCCCTCCTCTCTTCTCCAGACCATTTCCGGAGACCTTCTCCCTTACCTCACCTCGCTCATCAACTCATCCCTGACCGCTGGCTACGTCCCTTCCGTCTTCAAGAGAGCGAGAGTTGCACCCCTTCTGAAAAAACCTACACTCGATCCCTCCGATGTCAACGACTACAGACCAGTATCCCTTCTTTCTTTTCTCTCCAAAACTCTTGAACGTGCCGTCCTTGGCCAGCTCTCCCGCTATCTCTCTCAGAATGACCTTCTTGATCCAAATCAGTCAGGTTTCAAGACTAGTCATTCAACTGAGACTGCTCTTCTCTGTATCACGGAGGCGCTCCGCACTGCTAAAGCTAACTCTCTCTCCTCTGCTCTTATCCTTCTAGACCTATCGGCTGCCTTCGATACTGTGAACCATCAGATCCTCCTCTCCACCCTCTCCGAGTTGGGCATCTCCGGCGCGGCCCACGCTTGGATTGCGTCCTACCTGACAGGTCGCTCCTACCAGGTGGCGTGGCGAGAATCTGTCTCCTCACCACGCGCTCTCACCACTGGTGTCCCCCAGGGCTCTGTTCTAGGCCCTCTCCTATTCTCGCTATACACCAAGTCACTTGGCTCTGTCATAACCTCACATGGTCTCTCCTATCATTGCTATGCAGACGACACACAATTAATCTTCTCCTTTCCCCCTTCTAATGACCAGGTGGCGAATCGCATCTCTGCATGTCTGGCAGACATATCAGTGTGGATGACGGATCACCACCTCAAGCTGAACCTCGGCAAGACGGAGCTGCTCTTCCTCCCGGGGAAGGACTGCCCGTTCCATGATCTCGCCATCACGGTTGACAACTCCATTGTGTCCTCCTCCCAGAGCGCTAAGAACCTTGGCGTGATCCTGGACAACACCCTGTCGTTCTCAACTAACATCAAGGCGGTGGCCCGTTCCTGTAGGTTCATGCTCTACAAAATCCGCAGAGTACGACCCTGCCTCACACAGGAAGCGGCGCAGGTCCTAATCCAGGCACTTGTCATCTCCCGTCTGGATTACTGCAACTCGCTGTTGGCTGGGCTCCCTGCCTGTGCCATTAAACCCCTACAACTCATCCAGAACGCCGCAGCCCGTCTGGTGTTCAACCTTCCCAAGTTCTCTCACGTCACCCCGCTCCTCCGCTCTCTCCACTGGCTTCCAGTTGAAGCTCGCATCCGCTACAAGACCATGGTGCTTGCCTACGGAGCTGTGAGGGGAACGGCACCTCAGTACCTCCAGGCTCTGATCAGGCCCTACACCCAAACAAGGGCACTGCGTTCATCCACCTCTGGCCTGCTCGCCTCCCTACCACTGAGGAAGTACAGTTCCCGCTCAGCCTGTATACATACCACCACACATACAGTACGGTATACAGACCTCCACACATACAGTACTGTATATACATACCACCACACATACAGTACAGTATACATACCACCACATATACAGTACTGTATACATACCACCACACATACAGTACAGTATACATACCTCCACACATACAGTACTGTACTGTATACATACCTCCACATATACAGTACAGTATACATACCACCACACATACAGTACTGTACTGTATACATACCTCCACATATACAGTACTGTATACATACCACCACACATACAGTACTGTATACATACCACCACACATACAGTACAGTATACATACCTCCACACATACAGTACAGTACTGTATACATACCTCCACATATACAGTACAGTATACATACCACCACACATACAGTACTGTACTGTATACATACCTCCACATATACAGTACTGTATACATACCACCACACATACAGTACGGTATACAGACCTCCACACATACAGTACAGTATACATACCTCCACACATACAGTACTGTATATACATACCACCACACATACAGTACAGTATACATACCACCACACATACAGTACAGTATACATACCACCACACATACAGTACTGTACTGTATACATACCTCCACACATACAGTACAGTATACATACCACCACACATACAGTACAGTATACATACCTCCACACATACAGTACTGTATACATACAGTACAGTATACATACCACCACACATACAGTACTGTACTGTATACATACCACCACACATACAGTACTGTATACATACCACCACACATACAGTACAGTATACATACCTCCACACATACAGTACTGTATACATACCTCCACACATACAGTACTCTATACATACCTCCACACATACAGTACTGTATACATACCACCACACATACAGTACAGTATACATACCTCCACACATACAGTACAGTATACATACCACCACACATACAGTACAGTATACATACCTCCACACATACAGTACAGTACTGTATACATACCTCCACACATACAGTACTGTATACATACCTCCACACATACAGTACTGTATACATATCACCACACATACAGTACAGTATACATACCTCCACACATACAGTACTGTACTGTATACATACCTCCACACATACAGTACTGTATACATACCACCACACATACAGTACTGTATACATACCACCACACATACAGTACTCTATACATACCTCCACACATACAGTACTGTATACATACCACCACACATACAGTACAGTATACATACCTCCACACATACAGTACAGTACTGTATACATACCTCCACACATACAGTACTGTATACATACCACCACACATACAGTACTGTATACATACCACCACACATACAGTACTGTATACATACCACCACACATACAGTACTGTATACATACCTCCACACATACAGTACAGTACTGTATACATACCTCCACAGATACACACAGAGGAACTGCTCCCGAGCTTCTCACGGCTTTATGACGTTGACTATCCTATTTGATATGTGACAGAAAAATGTCATATCCGTGTTCATCATAGTTGACACTTGAATACAGTACTGTGGAATGTATAGGTAAATTAACTCCTCTTGGGGTTTTCTAAATGAAAACATCCCACCTGTTTTTCAGGGGATTGATTTCCAAGCCCTGTGACATTTTTTGGGCTGACATTTTGAAAAGGAAATGTTCCCTTTCTCTCTGTAAATTGGAATTACAACTCCCTTTGCACAGAGGGGACCCATTCTACACATTCAAGGCAGACTAGCATCACTGTCCAAATTGACAGGTGCTTTACATGAAAAGGCCACATCAACTGAGAGCAGTTTGTGGAGCCCGGGAGGGACAATAGGCACAGAGGTTCATACCAAAGACATTTCACGTTACAGAGAAACCAAAATCGGATCAAAACAACCTTTGTTAGGGATGGACCTGAAAATAACTGTCACAGTAGTATTGTGTGTGCGTGTGTGTGTGTGTGTGCGTGTGTGTGTGCGTGCGTGTGTGTGTGTGCGTGTGTGTGTGTGCGTGTGTGTGTGCGTGCGTGCGTGCGTGTGTGTGTGCGTGTGTGTGTGTGTGCGTGTGTCTAAATGAATTAGACCACCGGGATGTAATTCCATGGGACTATCCTCACTTCTCAAATTACTTTTAAAGCCACACTCTGTAAAATGAAAGCTGGGCTGCCAATCAAAAAACATCAACAAACAATGGAGCAAATGAATTCCGGCCCCAACGAACGTAATCATTCAATTCTTCCTCCAAAAACGAACAAATAAAACATAAAAACAGATAACATAACCCAACCCGCCTGTGTAACGCTATGTACAACAGCACTGTTGGATAGTCAAATTTCTAATGCAGAATTCATTCAAAGATATCAAATATCTACCACAAGTCTCTGTTAGGGAGTGGAAGGACGGCAGAGTAGAGCAGTGACAGGGGCTGGGGACGCTGGTCCATCTTCAGGCCTAGTGCTTCTCAGATGTACTGTCTCTGGAGACAGTTCACCGTCTGATTTGTCATTGGATAACTTTATTCTGTGGACGGGAAGGGAGTCAGGGAGGGATGAATTTCCCCACCGTCCATATTGTTAAAAATGAAACTATGAGTGATTGCTACCCGACACTCATATCCATTGTCAGATGTCTGTATAGTTGTGTCATGAAATTATTGGGAAACTGATGTGTCATGAAACTATTGGGAAAATGATGTGTCATGAAACTATTGGGAAAATGATGTGTCATGAAACTATTGACAAACTGATGTGTCATGAAACTGTTTTTATAACTACAGTTTCATAACACAAACATACACCTGCTAAAAATGACCATGAACAGCCTTACTGATGGCAGTCATCAAATCAAATTACATTTTATTGGTGACAAACACACAGTTAGCAGATGTTACTGTGAGGGTAGCAAAATGCTTGTGCTTCTAGTTCTGACAGTGCAGTAATATCTAACAAGATATCTAACAATTATATTGCACAAATATGGCCTTTATGGAAGAGTGGCAAGAAGAAAGCCATTTATTAAAGATATCCATAAAAAGTGTTGTTTAAAGTTTGCCACAAGCCACCTGGGAGACACACCAAACATGTGGAAGAAGGTGCTCTGGTCAGATGTAACAAAAATGGAACTTTTTGGCAACAATGGAAAAACGTTATGTTTGGCGTAAAAGCAACACAGCTCATCACCCTGAACACACCATCCCCACTGTCAAACATGGTGGTGGCAGCATCATGGTTTGGGCCTGCTTTTCTTCAGCAGGGACAGGGAAGATGGTTAAAATTGATGGGAAGATGGAGGGAGCCAAATACAGGACCATTCTGGAAGAAAACCTGATGGAGTCTGCAAAAGATCTCTGAGATTGGGACGGAGATTTGTCTTCCAACAAGACAATGATCCAAAACATAAAGCAAAATCTACAATGGAATGGTTAAAAAATAAACATATCCAGGTGTTAGAATGGCCAAGTCAAAGTCCAGACCTGAATCCAATCGAGAATCTGTGGAAAGAACTGAAAACTGCTGTTCACAAATGCTCTCCATCCAACCTCACTGAGCTCGAGCTGTTTTGCAAGGAGGAATGGGGAAAAAATTCAGTCTCTCGATGTGCAAAACTGATAGAGACATACCCCAAGCGACTTACAGCTGTAATCGCAGCAAAAGGTGGCGCTACAAAGTATTAACTTAAGGGGGCTGAATAATTTTGCACGCCCAATTTTTCAGTTTTTGATTTGTTAAAAACATTGAAATATCCAATAAATATCGTTCCACTTCATGATTGTGTCCCACTTGTTGTTGATTCTTCACAAAAAAATACAGTTTTATATCTTTATGTTTGAAGCCTGAAATGTGGCAAAAGGTCGCAAAGTTCAAGGGGGCCGAATACTTTCGCAAGGCACTGTAACTACACTGTTTATATTCAGCCAAATTCCCAGACCTCTTTCCATGGTTAAATGTGGTGGTTCGCGCTTTCAGTTTTGCATGAATGCCGCCATCCATCCACAGTTTCTGGTTAGGGTAGGTTTTAATAGTCACGGTGGGTACAACATCTCCAATACACATCCTTTTGAACTCACTCACAGTCAGCATATAGATCGATGTTGTTCTCTGAGGCTGACCGGAACATATCCCAGTCCGCATGATCAAGACAATCTTTAAGCGTGGATTCCAATTGGTCAAACCAGTGTTGAATGGTTCTAGTCACTGGTACATTCTGTTTGAGTTTCTGCCTATAAGACGGTAGGAGCAAGATGGCATCGTGGTCGGATTTACCGAAGGGAGGGCAGGGCTTTGTATGCATCGCAGAAGTTAGAGTAGCAGTGATCGAGGGTATTACCCCCGCGTGTACTACAATCAATATGCTGTTAGAATTTAGGTAGCCTTGTACTCAATCTTGCTTTGTTAAAATCTCCAGCTACAATAAATGCAGCCTCAGTATATACAGTATGGTTTCCAGTTTACATAGAGTCCAGTGAAGTTCCTTGAAGGCCGTGGTGGTGTCTGCTTGACGGGGAATGTACACAGCTGTGACGATAACTAACTAGATTTCTCTTGGGAGATAATATGGCCGGCATTTGATTGTAAGGAATTCTAGGTTGGGTGAGCAGAAGGACTTGAGTTCCTGTATGTTGTTATGATTAAACCATGGGTGGGTGGGGTTATATCCTTCCTGTTTGGCCCTGTCCAGGGGTGTCCTCGGATGGGGCCACAGTGTCTCCTAACCCCTCCTGTCTCCGCCTCCAGTATTTATGCTGCAGTAGTTTGTGTCGGGGGTCTAGGGTCAGTTTGTTATATCTGGAGTACTTCCCCTGTCCTATTCGGTGTCCTGTGTGAATCTAAGTGTGCGTTCTCTAATTCTTTCCTTCTTTCTTTCTCTCTCTTGGAGGACCTGAGCCCTAGGACCATGCCCCAGGACTACCTGACATGATGACTCCTTGCTGTCCCCAGTCCACCTGGCCATGCTGCTGCTCCAGTTTCAACTGACCTGAGCCCTAGGACCATGCCCCAGGACTACCTGACATGATGACTCCTTGCTGTCCCCAGTCCACCTGGCCATGCTGCTGCTCCAGTTTCAACTGTTCTGCCTTACTATTATTCGACCATGCTGGTCATTTATGAACATTTGAACATCTTGGCCATGTTCTGTTATAATCTCCACCCGGCACAGCCAGAAGAGGACTGGCCACCCCACATATGCTCTCTCTAATTCTCTCTTTCTTTCTCTCTCTCGGAGGACCTGAGCCCTAGGACCGTGCCCCAGGACTACCTGACATGATGACTCCTTGCTGTCCCCAGTCCACCTGACTGTGCTGCTGCTCCAGTTTCAACTGTTCTGCCTTATTATTATTCGACCATGCTGGTCATTTATGAACATTTGAACATCTTGGCCATGTTCTGTTATAATCTCCACCCGGCACAGTCAGAAGAGGACTGGCCACCCCACATAGCCTGGTTCCTCTCTAGGTTTCTTCCTAGGTTTTGGCCTTTCTAGGGAGTTTTTCCTAGCCACCGTGCTTCTACACCTGCATTGCTTGCTGTTTGGGGTTTTAGGCTGGGTTTCTGTACATCACTTTGAGATATCAGCTGATGTACGAAGGGCTATATAAATAAAATTTGATTTGATTTGATTTGATGAGGCATACACCCCCGCCCTTCCTCTTCCCAGAGAGGTGTTTATCTTTGTCGGCGTGATGCATAGAGAAGCCCGGTGGCTGAACCGATTCCGACAACATATCCCGAGAAGAGCCATGTTTCCATGAAGCAGAGGATGTTACAATCTCTGATGTCTCTCTGTAATGCAACCCTTGTTCAAATTTCATCTACCTTGTTGTCAAGAGACTGGGCATTGGCTAGTAGTATACTCGGGAGCGGTGGGCGATGTGCAGATCTACGGAGCCTGGCCTGGTGGCCGCTTCGTCTGCCCCTTCTTTGTTTTTTGGTTGACTACTGGGATTAGATCCATTGTCCTGGGTGGTGGTCCAAACAGAGGATCTGATCTATTGTCCTGGGTGGTGGTCCAAACAGAGGATCTGATCCATTGTCCTGGGTGGTGGTCCAAACAGAGGATCTGATCTATTGTCCTGGGTGGTGGTCCAAACAGAGGATCTGATCTATTGTCCTGGGTGGTGGTCCGAACAGAGGATCTGATCTATTGTCCTGGGTGGTGGTCCAAACAGAGGATCTGATCTATTGTCCTGGGTGGTGGTCCAAACAGAGGATCTGATCCATTGTCCTGGGTGGTGGTCCAAACAGAGGATCTGATCTATTGTCCTGGGTGGTGGTCCAAACAGAGGATCTGATCTATTGTCCTGGGTGGTGGTCCGAACAGAGGATCTGATCTATTGTCCTGGGTGGTGGTCCAAACAGAGGATCTGATCTATTGTCCTGGGTGGTGGTCCGAACAGAGGATCTGATCATTAAAAAACAAAATACTGCGTAGTTTCCTAAGAACTCGAAGCGAGGTGACCATCTCTGTCGGCGCCATCTTGCTACTCATCAGAGTGGACCAACATTAAAACTGAGGAAGATCACAGCACATTCCCTGTGTGTTCCCCGTGTGTTCCCCGTGTGTTCCCCGTGTGTTCCCCGTGTGTTCCCCGTGTGTTCCCCGTGTGTTCCCTGTGTGTTCCCCGTGTGTTCCCTGTGTGTTCCCTGTGTGTTCCCTGTGTGTTCCCTGTGTGTTCCCCGTGTGTTCCCCGTGTGCTCACTGTGTGTTCCCCGTGTGTTCCCTGTGTGTTCCCCGTGTGTTCCCTGTGTGTTCCCCGTGTGTTCCCTGTGTGTTCCCCGTGTGTTCCCTGTGTGTTCCCCGTGTGTTCCCCGTGTGTTCCCCGTGTGTTCCCTGTGTGCTCACTGTGTGTTCCCCGTGTGTTCCCTGTGTGTTCCCCGTGTGTTCCCTGTGTGTTCCCTGTGTGCTCACTGTGTGTTCCCCGTGTGTTCCCTGTGTGTTCCCTGTGTGTTCCCCGTGTGTTCCCTGTGTGTTCCCTGTGTGCTCCCTGTGTGCTCACTGTGTGTTCCCCGTGTGTTCCCTGTGTGTTCCCCGTGTGTTCCCCGTGTGTTCCCTGTGTGTTCCCCGTGTGTTCCCTGTGTGTTCCCTGTGTGCTCCCTGTGTGCTCCCTGTGTGCTCCCTGTGTGCTGCCTGAGTGCTGTCACTTCATACAGTTCAGTAAATAAACAATAGCAGTGTCTTTGTTAGGGAGTGGAACCACACAAAGGGGAGTGAACGCAGGGCAGAGTAGTGAGAGGGTCTGGGGATGGCAGTCTGTCATCAGGCCTGGTGCTTCTCAGATTGACTGTCTCTGGAGCCATGCCACCATCTGGGTGATGTGTTGCCTTCCCTGTCGGCTCCGATATTTCACCAGGAACACACAGCTCATACTGCCACCACATTAAGGTTAACGGGCCCAATAAAAGCCAACAGAGCAGGCCTGAGTGGGCCACCGCACTGGCAGCCAACCAACTGTACCATCATAGTCCTCCTTTTTACAGATGCCAAACAATTACGAGTCCTAAGGAAGAATATTGAACATCTAACATTAGTCAGACATTTTCACAGAGTAGTTCACAACAATATGGCTTATTTGTTGACGGAGAAAGACTTCAGCAAAGCAACAGAACGGGGTCCTATTTTATTATGTTTTTTTCTTCTTTTTTTAAGAGGGTGGATCAGCTTTAATATTGTAGCTAGATTGTTGATTCCATGAATATAATTGTAATGCATCATTTCCAATCTGTTCTCTTGTTAATGATATGAGCAACAATGGCCAATTAGTAACATTGTCCTAGTTCCTTTAATCAAATGAACTCTAACGATCTAATGTTTCACATTGCATGAGGCTCAGCCGTCTTTAAACGACGATATTAATATCTCCAACATGAATAGCATTTACAATACATCAGAGAATGTTAGTAGCCCACGTGACATTATACATTCTAATCAAAAAGTCATCTATTATTCAAGCAGTTAAGTGTCGTTAATCGCAACGCAGGCCGCAGCAATGGATCTGGCCCTCCCCTTCTTGGCTCCCAGCCAATCCCAGTTCCAGTCAACCTACCAAAGCCTTCCAACTGTAGTTGACATACTAATAATAACAGGGGGTTATTGTGTGGCTATAGCGCAAGAGCCCAAACACGGTTAAAAGTATGAGGTCATGAATAGACTAGGGATTTATGTCAAAAAATGGTCTGGGTCACAACGTGGTTGACCCTACACAACCCTGGTTATGAGAACATGAAGCTATTGTGACATCACAATAGTGCTGGATTATAGAGTAAACATAGCCTCTTCTCTGCCACGTTCTGTGGTCTTCCCAATGTGCAGTGGTTTTGTTACATAACAAACGTGATTCCTCTCCAGTGACTATGAGCATCAACAAGCTGTCACAGTGTCTGCCTCCTCATGTCTGTTTCCTACAAGACGATGTGTGAGCAATGGGACCAAACCACATTGGGGGGGGGGGGGGGGGGGGTCCCCCATAGGCCCAGAGTGGCATGTTCCTCAACTGGTTTCAGACCCAAAACTCAATATTACAACAGAGATATTTTCATCTCAACCCTGTTGTGTCTCCAGTTCCTGCTCCTTATCAACAATAGCCTTCCCCAACCAAACTGCCACAGCAAGGGCTTTGCAGCTTCACAGTTGTGCATGTACTCTCCAGGCTAGGGAGGTAGTTGATGTGACAAAGTATCATAGCTGAGCATTTAAAACCATCTGAACTGGTGGTCTTAGGTGACTTTGTCATTGTTCCAGGTGAATGGAGTAAAGCGGAGTCAGGCGCAGGACACAGGTACGAGTAAAGCCATGATATTTACTCAATATCAACAATAATCCAACAAGGATAAACATAAACAGTCCAGAACACGGAACCACTTGACAAAAAACAATCATGCACAAAACAAAAGGGGAAGCCAGAGGGTTAAATAAGGAACATGATTATGGAATGGAAAGCAGGTGTGTACAATGAAGACGAAACAAAACGAAAATCAAACATGGATCGGTGGTGACTAGAAAGCCGGTGACGTCGACCCCTGAAAGCCACCCGAACAAGGAGAAGGACCAACTTCGGCGGAAGTCGTGACAGACTTCAACCTGGACTGGCTGACACCCATCTATGATAACTTCAAGAACATTTGTTTTGATCTGAATCTAACCCAGCTAATCACAAAACCTACTCGGTTAAATGGGAAAAATCTTGATAGATCCTCATTATTTGATTGAATTCTCACAAATAACCCCCATAAGTTATCAGTTATGAAGGTAAGACCCAGACACACACACCGGCGCCGACAGAGATGGCCGCCTCGCTTCGCATTCCTCGGAAACTATGCAGTTTTTTTTTTACGTGTTATTTCTTACATTAGTACCCCAGGTCATCTTAGGTTTCATTACATACAGTCGAGAAGAACTACTGAATGTAAGATCAGCGTCAACTCACAATCAGTACGACCAAGAATATGATTTTCGCCACGCGGATCAGAATATGATTTTCGCGATGCGGATCCTGTGTTGTGCCTTTCAAACAGGACAACGGAATGGATCGCATGCAGCGACCCAAAAAAAACGACTCCGAAAAAGAGGGAAACGAGGCGGTCTTCTGGTCCGACTCCGGAGACGGGCACATCATCGTGCACCACTCCCTAGCATTCTTCTCGCCAATGTCCAGTCTCTTGACAACAAGGTTGATGAAATCCGAGCAAGGGTAGCATTCCAGAGGGACATCAGAGACGGTAACGTTCTTTGCTTCACGGAAACATGGCTCACTGGAGAGACGCTATCGGAGGCGGTGCAGCCAGCGGGTTTCTCCACGCATCGCGCCGACAGAAACAAACATCTTTCTGGTAAGAAGAGGGGCGGGGGCGTATGCCTTATGGCTAACAAGACATGGTGTGATGAAAGAAACATACAGGAACTCAAATCGTTCTGTTCACCTGATTTAGAATTCCTCACAATCAAATGTCGACCACATTATCTACCAAGAGAATTCTCTTCGATTATAATCACAGCCGTATATATTCCCCCCCAAGCAGACACATCGATGGTTCTGAACGAACTTTATTTGACTCTTTGTAAACTGGAATCCATTTATCCGGAGGCTGCATTCATTGTAGCTGGGGATTTTAACAAGGCTAATCTGAAAAGAAGACTCCCTAAATTATATCAGCATATCGATTGCGCAACCAGGGGTGGAAAAACCTAGGATCATTGTTACTCTAACTTCCGCGACGCATATAAGGCCCTGCCCCGCCCTCCTTTCGGAAAAGCTGACCACGACTCCATTTTGTTGATCCCTGCCTACAGACAGAAACTAAAACAAGAGGCTCCCACGCTGAGGTCTGTCCAACGCTGGTCCGACCAAGCTGACTCCACACTCCAAGACTGCTTCCATCACGTGGACTGGGATATGTTTCGTATTGCGTCAGATAACAATATTGACGAATACGCTGATTCGGTGTGCGAGTTCATTAGAACGTGCGTCGAAGATGTCGTTCCCATAGCAACAATTAAAACATTCCCTAACCAGAAACCGTGGATTGATGGCAGCATTCGCGTGAAACTGAAAGCGCGAACCACTGCTTTTAATCAGGGCAAGGTGACTGGTAACATGACCGAATACAAACAGTGCAACTATTCCCTCCGCAAGGCTATCAAACAAGCTAAGCGTCAGTACAGAGACAAAGTAGAATCTCAATTCAACGACTCAGACACAAGAGGCATGTGTCAGGGTCTACAGTCAATCACGGACTACAAGAAGAAAACCAGCCCAGTCACGGACCAGGATGTCTTGCTCCCAGGCAGACTAAATAACTTTTTTGCCCTGCTTTGAGGACAATACAGTGCCACTGACACGGCCTGCAACGAAAACATGCGGACTCTCCTTCACTGCAGCCGAGGTGAGTAAGACATTTAAACGTGTTAACCCTCACAAGGCTGCAGGCCCAGACGGCATCCCCAGCCGCGCCCTCAGAGCATGCGCAGACCAGCTGGCCGGTGTGTTTACGGACATATTCAATCAATCCCTATACCAGTCTGCTGTTCCCACATGCTTCAAGTGGGCCACCAATGTTCCTGTTCCCAAGAAAGCTAAGGTAACTGAGCTAAACGACTACCGCCCCGTAGCACTCACTTCTGTCATCATGAAGTGCTTTGAGAGACTAGTCAAGGACCATATCACCTCCACCCTACCTGACACCCTAGACCCACTCCAATTTGCTTACCGCCCAAATAGGTCCACAGACGATGCAATCTCAACCACACTGCACACTGCCCTAACCCATTTGGACAAGAGGAATACCTATGTGAGAATGCTGTTCATCGACTACAGCTCGGCATTCAACACCATAGTACCCTCGGAATGTGATGTCAGGAAAATAACCCCACACTAAACGTCAACAAAACTAAGGAGATGATTGTGGACTTCAGGAAACAGCAGAGGGAACACCCCCCTATCCACATCGATGGAACAGTAGTGGAGAGGGTAGCAAGTTTTATGTTCCTCGGCATACACATCACAGACAAACTGAATTGGTCCACTCACACAGACAGCATCGTGAAGAAGGCGCAGTAGCGCCTCTTCAACCTCAGGAGGCTGAAGAAATTTGGCTTGTCACCAAAAGCACTCACAAACTTCGACAGATGCACAATCGAGAGCATCCTGGCGGGCTGTATCACCGCCTGGTACGGCAACTGCTCTGCCCACAACCGTAAGGCTCTCCAGAGGGTAGTGAGGTCTGCACAACGCATCACCGGGGGCAAACTACCTGCCCTCCAGGACACCTGCACCACCCGATGTTACAGGAAGGCCATAAAGATCATCAAGGACAACAACCACCCGAGCCACTGCCTGTTCACCCCGCTATCATCCAGAAGGCGAGGTCAGTACAGGTGCATCAAAGCTGGGACCGAGAGACTGAAAAACAGCTTCTATCGCAAGGCCATCAGACTGTTAAACAGCCACCACTAACATTGAGTGGCTGCTGCCAACACACTGACTCTGACACTGACCCAACTCGACCACTTTAATAATGGGAATTGATGTAAAATATATCACTAGCCACTTTAAACAATGCTACCTAATATAATGTTACATACCCTACATTATTAATCTCATAGGTATATGTATATACTGTACTCTATATCATCTACTGCATCCTTATGTAATACATGTATCACTAGCCACTTTAACTATGCCACTTTGTTTACATACTCATCTCATATGTATATACTGTACTCTATATCATCTACTGCATCCTTATGTAATACATGTATCACTAGCCACTTTAACTATGCCACTTTGTTTACATACTCATCTCATATGTATATACTGTACTCGATACCAAGTACTGTATCTTGCCTATGCTGCTCTGTACCATCACTCATTCATATATCTTTATGTACATATTCTTTATCCCCTTACACTGTGTATAAGACAGTAGTTTTGGAATTGTTAGCTAGATTACTTGTTGGTTATTACTGCATTGTCGGAACTAGAAGCACAAGCATTTCACTACACTCGCATTAACATCTGCTAACCATGTGTATGTGACAAATAAAATTTGATTTGATTTGATTTGAGATGCAGACAACGTTGAATTAACAAGGGTTTAATAATCCAACAGGGGCAATAGACAGGTCAATGCAGGCAGGGGTCAGTAAACCAGAGGTGAGGCAATGGTACCGGACAACAGGCAGGCTCAGGGTCAGGGTCAGGCAGGGGTCAGTAAACCAGAGGTGGGGCAATGGTACCGGACAACAGGCAGGCTCAGGGTCAGGCAGGGGTCAGTAAACCAGAGGTGGGGCAATGGTACCGGACAACAGGCAGGCTCAGGGTCAGGGTCAGGCAGGGGTCAGTAAACCAGAGGTGGGGCAATGGTACCGGACAACAGGCAGGCTCAGGGTCAGGGTCAGGCAGGGGTCAGTAAACCAGAGGTGGGGCAACGCTACTGGACGGCTGGCAGGCTCAGGGGCAGGCAGAGTGGTCAGGCAGGCAGGCTCAGGGGCAGGCAGAGTGGTCAGGCAGGCAGGCTCAGGGGCAGGCAGAGTGGTCAGGCAGGCAGGCTCAGGAGCAGGCAGAGTGGTCAGGCAGGCAGTCGCAGGGGCAGGCAGAGTGGTCAGGCAGGCAGAGTGGTCAGGCAGGCAGGCTCAGGGGCAGGCAGAGTGGTCAGGCAGGCAGGCTCAGGGGCAGGCAGAGTGGTCAGGCAGGCTCAGGGGAAGGCAGAGTGGTCAGACAGGCAGGCTCAGGGGCAGGAAGAGTGGTCAGGCAGGCAGGCTCAGGGGCAGGCAGAGTGGTCAGGCAGGCAGGCTCAGGGGCAGGCAGAGTGGTCAGGCAGGCAGGCTCAGGGGAAGGCAGAGTGGTCAGACAGGCAGGCTCAGGGGCTGGAAGAGTGGTCAGACAGGTAGGCTCAGGTGCAGGCAGAGTGGGTAGGCAGGCTCAGGGGTTGGCAGAGTGGTCAGGCAGGCTCAGGGGCAGGCAGAGTGGTCAGGCAGGCAGGCTCAGGGGCAGGCAGAGTGGTCAGGCAGGCAGGCTCAGGGGCAGGCAAAGAGGTCAGGGAGAAGGGCTCAGAGTTAGGACAGGCAAGGATCAAACCCAGGAGGGTGAGAAAAAGCGAGACTGGGGAAAAGCAGGGGCTGAGACACAAAAACGCTGGTTGACTTGAGAAACAAGACGAACTGGCAACAGACAAACAGTGAGCACTGGTATAAATACACAGGGGATAATGGGGAAGATGGGCGACACCTGGAGGGGGTTGGAGACAATTACAAAGACAGGTGAAAAAGATCAGGGTGTGACATAACTACATGTATTTTGGTGTGTTTGCAAGTGACCTTAGTGATCACTGTCCTATAGCCTGTATTATAGATACTAGACAGCATAAGATACATTTTTTAAAATATTTTCTCCTCAAGCATTTATGGTAGAACACACCTGTACTCTCCAGGTTAGAACACACCTGTACTCTCCAGGCTAGAACACACCTGTACTCTCCAGGTTAGAACACACCAGTACTCTCCAGGCTAGAACACACCAGTACTCTCCAGGTTAGAACACACCTGTACTCTCCAGGTTAGAACATACCAGTACTCTCCAGGTTAGAACACACCAGTACTCTCCAGGTTAGAACACACCTGTACTCTCCAGGTTAAAACACACCTGTACTCTCCAGGCTAGAACACACCTGTACTCTCCAGGTTAGAACACACCAGTACTGCCCAGGTTAGAACACACCTGTACTCTCCAGGTTAGAACACACCTGTACTCTCCAGGCTTGGACACACCAGTACTGCCCAGGTTAGAACACACCTGTACTCTCCAGGTTAGAACACACCAGTACTCTCCAGGCTAGAACACACCAGTACTCTCCAGGTTAGAACACACCTGTACTCTCCAGGTTAGAACATACCAGTACTCTCCAGGTTAGAACACACCTGTACTCTCCAGGTTAGAACACACCTGTACTCTCCAGGTTAGAACACACCTGTACTCTCCAGGTTAGAACACACCTGTACTCTCCAGGCTAGAACACACCTGTACTCTCCAGGTTAGAACACACCTGTACTCTCCAGGTTAAAACACACCTGTACTCTCCAGGTTAGAACACACCTGTATTCTCCAGGTTAAAACACACCTGTACTCTCCAGGTTAGAACACACCTGTACTCTCCAGGTTAAAACACACCATTACTGCCCAGGTTAGAACACACCTGTACTCTCCAGGCTAGAACACACCTGTACTCTCCAGGTTAGAACACACCAGTACTGCCCAGTTTAGAACACACCTGTACTCTCCAGGTTAGAACACACCTGTACTCTCCAGGCTTGGACACACCAGTACTCTCCAGGTTAGAACACACCTGTATTCTCCAGGTTAAAACACACCTGTACTCTCCAGGTTAGAACACACCTGTACTCTCCAGGTTAGAACACACCTGTACTCTCCAGGTTAGAACACACCATTACTGCCCAGGTTAGAACACACCTGTACTCTCCAGGTTAAAACACACCTGTACTCTCCAGGTTAGAACACACCATTACTGCCCAGTTTAGAACACACCTGTACTCTCCAGGTTAAAACACACCTGTACTCTCCAGGTTAAAACACACCTGTACTCTCCAGGTTAGAACACACCTGTATTCTCCAGGTTAAAACACACCTGTACTCTCCAGGTTAGAACACACCAGTACTCTCCAGGTTAGAACACACCAGTACTCTCCAGGTTAGAACACACCAGTACTCTCCAGGTTAGAACACACCAGTACTCTCCAGGTTAGAACACACCTGTACTCTCCAGGTTAGAACACACCTGTACTCTCCAGGCTAGAACACACCTGTACTCTCCAGGTTAGAACACACCAGTACTGCCCAGGTTAGAACACACCTGTACTCTCCAGGTTAGAACACACCTGTACTCTCCAGGTTAAAACACACCAGTACTCTCCAGGCTAGAACACACCTGTACTCTCCAGGCTAGAACACACCTGTACTCTCCAGGCTAGAACACACCAGTACTGCCCAGGTTAGGGAGATCACACAGTTCAGTATGAAGGAGACTGGCAGTAACTCTCTCCAAGCGCTCTGGGAAGCTGGAAATGAAGGAGACTGTCAGTAGCTCTCTCCAAGCGCTCTGGGAAGCTGGAAATGAAGGAGACTGTCAGTAGCTCTCTCCAAGCGCTCTGGGAAGCTGGAAATGAAGGAGACTGTAAGTAGTTCTCTCCAAGCGCTCTGGGAAGCTGGAAATGAAGGAGACTGTCAGTAGCTCTCTCCAAGCGCTCTGGGAAGCTGGAAATGAAGGAGACTGTCAGTAGCTCTCTCCAAGCGCTCTGGGAAGCTGGAAATGAAGGAGACTGTCAGTAGTTCTCTCCAAGCGCTCTGGGAAGCTGGAAATGGGTATTAAGTCCTGTACAGGAGTTAAGTTAGTGACGTTTAACACGTAAGTGAAGATTGAAACACCAGACAAGCTCAATCAAGCACTGGGAAACTAGGCTTCACACTTTAGTCTCAAATGCAGGCTCATATCAAAATCATAAGCCTCTTTCCATTTAAGGTAAAGATATTCTGACATCATAAACGTGATTTACTTTTCAACCAAGCCCTCCTTCCTTTGAGGAGCTCTGTAGTCCAGAAAACACACAGCCGGCTTCGAACAACGCTCTGTGTAAATCATTGGCACATTCCAAGAGATAAGAAACGTTACAATAAACGTGTGATGTGTCCCGGCCAACGTCTGAGCATGGTGGGACGCTGTGAAAAGTGGACGAGACAACATACCTTCCTCCTCTCCAGACCTGGGTTCAAATGTTATTTGAAATCTTTCAAATACTTGTAGCATTTGATTTTGCCTGCGTGATGGGACAAAAGGGCAGAGTTTTTCTACAATTCCAGGTTCCATTGCACCAGGCAATTCTAGGTTCCATTGCACCAGGCAATTCTAGGTTCCATTTCACCAGGCAATTCTAGGTTCCATTGCACCAGGCAATTCTAGGTTCCATTGCACCAGGCAATTCTAGGTTCCATTTCACCAGGCAATTCTAGGTTCCATTGCACCAGGCAATTCTAGGTTCCATTGCACCAGGCAATTCTAGGTTCCATTGCACCAGGCAATTCTAGGTTCCATTGCACCAGGCAATTCCAGGTTCCATTTCACCAGGCAATTCTAGGTTCCATTGCACCAGGCAATTCTAGGTTCCATTGCACCAGGCAATTCTAGGTTCCATTGCACCAGGCAATTCTAGGTTCCATTGCACCAGGCAATTCCAGGTTCCATTGCACCAGGCAATTCTAGGTTCCATTGCACCAGGCAATTCCAGGTTCCATTGCACCAGGCAATTCTAGGTTCCATTGCACCAGGCTCAATGAAGCACAGCTAATGTATGTCAAATGATCTCAAATAGTATTTGATTCCAGGTCTGCTCTGCTACACTCTGGCCTCCACTAGCAACTCGCCTCTGTCAAACACACTCACCGAGGGGGGTATAGACAACACGGGATCCCTCGAGTCCCTCGCATAAGGACGATGGGACTAATATTTCCCCCCTTGTGAAAAAACAACAACATTGCCTCTCAAATCAACCAACTAATAAAATACCCCCGTCTGTCAACCCCGTCGATAAATTCACAGCCCGTTTATTTTTCTAGACAAAACATGGCAGACGTTCCCCGAAGTATTTGTGGTGTGAACATACTGTAAAAGACTCATTTTTCCGCTCATTAAATTGCTCGAATACAGGAAATGTCCCCGATTAGAACTATACTATATTTCCTATTTTATTATGTTCAGTGCCTGGTTTCATCTGGAGGCTGTAGGCTACTCTGCTATTCTTGCTGGCTTAGCCTCGGCTGAAACATTCAGTGGGAGTCTATACTGTGTTCACTTCACTACAAGATGGGTGGAAAGAATTTAATATATTCAGATGCCTTGAGCATATCGCATTTGCATTTGCTCGTTTGAAAACTAAATCAATAATATAGCACAGTAGGCTTCGGTCAAAAAGCAAATAAAGTTCAGAACTGCTTTGCAACTATAGTGTCTTCAGAGTGTATTCAGACCCTTTGACTTATTCAACATTTTGTTGTGTTACAAAATGGATTCAATATTTTTTTCTCGCCCATCTACACACAAAACCCAATAATGATAAAAAGAAACCATGTTTTTAGAAATATTTACACATTTATTGAAGTATTCACGATGTCTCTCATCATGATGTGCTTTGTTTCCATGGCAATATCTCTCGTCGTGATGTGATTTGTTTACACGGCGATGTCTCTCTTGTCATGATGTGCCTTGTTTCCATGGCAATGTCACCCTTATTATTGTGATGTTCTTTGTTTCCATGGCCATGTCTCCCTTGTCATGATGTGCTTTGTTTCCATGGCAATGTCTCCCTTATTGTGATATTCTTTCTTTCCATGGGAATGTCTCCCTTGTCATGATGTGCTTTGTTTCCATGGCAATGTCTCCCTTATTGTGATATTCTTTCTTTCCATGGCAATGTCTCCCTTGTCATGATGTGCTTTGTTTCCATGGCAATGTCTCCCTTATTGTGATATTCTTTCTTTCCATGGCAATGTCTCCCTTGTCGCGATGTGCTTTGTTTCCATGGCAATTTCTCCCTTGTCATGATGTGCTTTGTTTCCATGGCAATGTCTCCCTTGTCGTGATGTGCTTTGTTTCCATGGCAATGTCTCCCTTGTCATGTTGTGCTTTGTTTCCATGGCAATGTCTCCCTTATTGTGATATTCTTTCTTTCCATGGCAATGTCTCCCTTGTCGTGATGTGCTTTGTTTCCATAGCAAGGTCTCCCTTATTGTTATGTGCTTTGTTTCCATGGGAATGTCTCCCTTATTGTTATGTGCTTTGTTTCCATGGCAATGTCTCCCTTATTGTTATGTGCTTTGTTTCCATGGCAATGTCTCCCTTATTGTTATGTGCTTTGTTTCCATGGCAATGTCTCCCTTATTGTTATGTGCTTTGTTTCCATGGCACGGTCTCCCTTATTGTTATGTGCTTTGTTTCCATGGCACGGTCTCCCTTATTGTTATGTGCTTTGTTTCCATGGCACGGTCTCCCTTATTGTTATGTGCTTTGTTTCCATGGGAATGTCTCCCTTATTGTTATGTGCTTTGTTTCCATGGCAATGTCTCCCTTATTGTTATGTGCTTTGTTTCCATGGCACGGTCTCCCTTATTGTTATGTGCTTTGTTTCCATAGCAAGGTCTCCCTTATTGTTATGTGCTTTGTTTCCATGGCACGGTCTCCCTTATTGTTATGTGCTTTGTTTCCATGGCACGGTCTCCCTTATTGTTATGTGCTTTGTTTCCATGGGAATGTCTCCCTTATTGTTATGTGCTTTGTTTCCATGGCAATGTCTCCCTTATTGTTATGTGCTTTGTTTCCATGGCAATGTCTCCCTTATTGTTATGTGCTTTGTTTCCATAGCAAGGTCTCCCTTATTGTTATGTGCTTTGTTTCCATGGGAATGTCTCCCTTATTGTTATGTGCTTTGTTTCCATGGCAATGTCTCCCTTATTGTTATGTGCTTTGTTTCCATGGCAATGTCTCCCTTATTGTTATGTGCTTTGTTTCCATGGCAATGTCTCCCTTATTGTTATGTGCTTTGTTTCCATGGCACGGTCTCCCTTATTGTTATGTGCTTTGTTTCCATGGCACGGTCTCCCTTATTGTTATGTGCTTTGTTTCCATGGCACGGTCTCCCTTATTGTTATGTGCTTTGTTTCCATGGGAATGTCTCCCTTATTGTTATGTGCTTTGTTTCCATGGCAATGTCTCCCTTATTGTTATGTGCTTTGTTTCCATGGCACGGTCTCCCTTATTGTTATGTGCTTTGTTTCCATGGCACGGTCTCCCTTATTGTTATGTGCTTTGTTTCCATGGTGATGTCTCTCTTGTCGTAATGTGCTTTGTTTCCATGGCAAGGTCTCCCTTATTGTTATGTGCTTTGTTTCCATGGCACGGTCTCCCTTATTGTTATGTGCTTTGTTTCCATGGCAAGGTCTCCCTTATTGTTATGTGCTTTGTTTCCATGGCAATGTCTCCTTTATTGTGATGTACTTTGTTTCCATGGTGATGTCTCTCTTGTCGTAATGTGCTTTGTTTCCATGGCAAGGTCTCCCTTATTGTTATGTGCTTTGTTTCCATGGCAAGGTCTCCCTTATTGTTATGTGCTTTGTTTCCATGGCAATGTCTCCTTTATTGTGATGTACTTTGTTTCCATGGTGATGTCTCTCTTGTCGTAATGTGCTTTGTTTCCATGGCAATGTCTCCCTTATTGTGAATCCTCAACCCCTGCCCCACAGGATCCTCAACCCCTCCCCCACAGGATCCTCAACCCCTCCCCCACACAATCCTCAACCCCAACCCCACACAATCCTCAACCCCAACCCCCAGAATCCTCAACCCCTCCCCCACAGAATCCTCAACCCCTCCCCCACAGAATCCTCAACACCTCCCCCACAGAATCCTCAACCCCTGCCCCACAGAATCCTCAACCCCTGCCCCACAGAATCCTCAACCCCTCCCCCACTGAATCCTCAACCCCTCCCCCACTGAATCCTCAACCCCTCCCCCACTGAATCCTCAACCCCTGCCCCACAGGGGGCCTTTTGCCTCTTGCTAGGCCGTCATTGTAAATAAGAAGTTGTTCTTAATTGACCTACCTGATGAAATAAAGATTTGTCAAAAAAATAACACACATAGGCATTCGCCAAATCTATGCCTCGCTGTTCAGCTTCAGTCAAGACACTGAGCTGTCACTGGTCATAAGGAACTGAGCTGTCACTGGTCATAAGGCACTGAGCTGTCACTAGTCATAACGCACTGAGCTGTCACTGGTTATAAGGAACTGAGCTGTCACTGGTTATAAGGAACTGAGCTGTCACTGGTTATAAGGAACTGAGCTGTCACTGGTCATAACGCACTGAGCTGTCACTAGTCATAATGAACTGAGCTGTCACTGGTCATAACGAACTGAGCTGTCACTGGTCATAACGCACTGAGCTGTCACTAGTCATAACGCACTGAGCTGTCACTGGTTATAAGGAACTGAGCTGTCACTGGTCATAAGGAACTGAGCTGTCACTGGTCATAACGAACTGAGCTGTCACTGGTTATAAGGAACTGAGCTGTCACTGGTCATAAGGAACTGAGCTGTCACTAGTCATAACGCACTGAGCTGTCACTGGTCATAACGAACTGAGCTGTCACTAGTCATAAGGAACTGAGCTGTCACTAGTCATAAGGCACTGAGCTGTCACTGGTCATAAGGAACTGAGCTGTCACTAGTCATAAGGAACTGAGCTGTCACTAGTCATAAGGCACTGAGCTGTCACTAGTCATAAGGCACTGAGCTGTCACTAGTCATAACGAACTGAGCTGTCACTGGTCATAACGCACTGAGCTGTCACTGGTTATAAGGAACTGAGCTGTCACTGGTCATAAGGCACTGAGCTGTCACTGGTCATAAGGCACTGAGCTGTCACTAGTCATAACGCACTGAGCTGTCACTGGTTATAAGGAACTGAGCTGTCACTGGTTATAAGGAACTGAGCTGTCACTGGTTATAAGGAACTGAGCTGTCACTGGTCATAACGCACTGAGCTGTCACTAGTCATAATGAACTGAGCTGTCACTGGTCATAACGAACTGAGCTGTCACTGGTCATAACGCACTGAGCTGTCACTAGTCATAACGCACTGAGCTGTCACTGGTTATAAGGAACTGAGCTGTCACTGGTCATAAGGAACTGAGCTGTCACTGGTCATAACGAACTGAGCTGTCACTGGTTATAAGGAACTGAGCTGTCACTGGTCATAAGGAACTGAGCTGTCACTAGTCATAACGCACTGAGCTGTCACTGGTCATAACGAACTGAGCTGTCACTAGTCATAAGGAACTGAGCTGTCACTAGTCATAAGGCACTGAGCTGTCACTGGTCATAAGGAACTGAGCTGTCACTAGTCATAAGGAACTGAGCTGTCACTAGTCATAAGGCACTGAGCTGTCACTAGTCATAAGGCACTGAGCTGTCACTAGTCATAACGAACTGAGCTGTCACTGGTCATAACGCACTGAGCTGTCACTAGTCATAACGAACTGAGCTGTCACTGGTCATAAGGAACTGAGCTGTCACTGGTTATAAGGAACTGAGCTGTCACTGGTTATAAGGAACTGAGCTGTCACTAGTCATAAGGAACTGAGCTGTCACTGGTTATAAGGAACTGAGCTGTCACTAGTTATAAGGCACTGAGCTGTCACTGGTTATAAGGAACTGAGCTGTCACTGGTCATAAGTCACTTAGCTGACACTAGTCATAAGGAACTGAGCTGTCACTAGTCATAAGGAACTGAGCTGTCACTGGTTATAACGAACTGAGCTGTCACTGGTCATAACGAACTGAGCTGTCACTGGTCATAACGAACTGAGCTGTCACTGGTCATAACGAACTGAGCTGTCACTGGTCATAACGAACTGAGCTGTCACTGGTTATAACGAACTGAGCTGTCACTAGTCATAAGGAACTGAGCTGTCACTGGTTATAACGAACTGAGCTGTCACTAGTCATAAGGCACTGAGCTGTCACTGGTTATAAGGAACTGAGCTGTCACTGGTTATAAGGAACTGAGCTGTCACTAGTCATAAGGCACTGAGATGTCACTGGTCATAAGGAACTGAGCTGTCACTGGTTATAAGGAACTGAGCTGTCACTGGTTATAAGGAACTGAGCTGTCACTAGTCATAACGCACTGAGCTGTCACTGGTTATAAGGAACTGAGCTGTCACTAGTCATAACGCACTGAGCTGTCACTGGTTATAAGGAACTGAGCTGTCACTGGTCATAAGGAACTGAGCTGTCACTGGTTATAAGGAACTGAGCTGTCACTAGTCATAACGCACTGAGCTGTCACTGGTTATAAGGAACTGAGCTGTCACTGGTCATAAGGAACTGAGCTGTCACTAGTCATAATGCACTGAGCTGTCACTGGTTATAAGGAACTGAGCTGTCACTGGTCATAAGGAACTGAGCTGTCACTGGTCATAAGGAACTGAGCTGTCACTGGTCATAAGGAACTGAGCTGTCACTGGTTATAAGGAACTGAGCTGTCACTGGTCATAAGGAACTGAGCTGTCACTGGTTATAAGGAACTGAGCTGTCACTAGTCATAAGGCACTGAGCTGTCACTGGTTATAAGGAACTGAGCTGTCACTGGTTATAAGGAACTGAGCTGTCACTAGTCATAAGGCACTGAGCTGTCACTGGTTATAAGGAACTGAGCTGTCACTGGTCATAAGGCACTTAGCTGTCACTAGTCATAAGGAACTGAGCTGTCACTGGTTATAAGGCACTGAGCTGTCACTAGTCATAAGGAACTGAGCTGTCACTGGTTATAAGGAACTGAGCTGTCACTAGTCATAAGGAACTGAGCTGTCACTGGTTATAAGGAACTGAGCTGTCACTAGTCATAAGGAACTGAGCTGTCACTGGTCATAAGGCACTGAGCTGTCACTAGTCATAAGGAACTGAGCTGTCACTGGTTATAAGGAACTGAGCTGTCACTGGTTATAAGGAACTGAGCTGTCACTAGTCATAAGGAACTGAGCTGTCACTGGTTATAAGGAACTGAGCTGTCACTAGTCATAAGGAACTGAGCTGTCACTGGTTATAAGGAACTGAGCTGTCACTAGTCATAAGGAACTGAGCTGTCACTGGTCATAAGGCACTGAGCTGTCAGTAGTTATATGTAGTAACTGTATCACTAGCGTGATACAACATACCTGGGTCAAACGTTTCAGGTTGCCTTCCGCAAGCTTCCCACAATAACTTGGGTGAATTTTGGCCCATTCCTCCTGACAGAGCTGGTGTAACTGAGTCAGGTTTGTAGGCCTCCTTGCTCGCGCAGGCTTTTTCAGTTCTGACCACATATTCCATAGGATTGAGGTCAGGGCGTTGTGATGCCACTCCAATACCTTGACTTTGTTGTCCTTAAGCCATTTTGCTACAACTTTGGAAGTATGCCTGGGGTCATTGTCCATTTGGAAGACCCATTTGCATCCAAGCTTTAACTTCCTGACTGATATGTCTTGAGATGTTGCTTCAATACATCCACATCATTTCCATTCCTCATGATGCCATCTATTTTGTGAAGTGCACCAGTCCCTCCTGCAGCAAATCACCCCCACAACATGATGCTGCCACCCTGTGCTTCATGGTTGGGATGGTGTTATTTGGCTTGCAAGCCTCCCCCTTTTCCCTCCAAACATGACAATGGTCATTATGGCCAAACAGTTCTATTTTTGTTTCATCAGACCAGAGGACATTTCTCCAAAATGTACGATCTTTGTCCCCATGTGCAGTTGAACTTTTTAATGGCGGTTTTGGAGCAGTGGCTTCTTCCTTGCTGAGCAGCTTTTCAGGTTATGCCGATATGGGACTCGTTTTATTGTGGATATAGATACTTTTATACCTGTTTCCTCCAGCATCTTCACAAGGTATTTTGCTGTTGTTCTGGGATTGATTTGCACTTTTCGCACCAAAGTACATTCATCTCTAGGAGACAGAACGGGTCTCCTTCCTGGGCAGTATGAAGGCTGTGTGGTCCCGTGGTGTTTATACTTGCATACTATTGTTTGTACAGATGAACGTGGTACCTTCAGGCGTTTTTGCTCCCAAGAATGAACCAGACTTGTGGAGGTCTACAATTATTTTTGTGAGGTCTTGGCTGATTTCTTTGGATTTTCCCAAGCAAAGAAAGAGGCACTGAGTTTGAAGGTAGGCCCTGAAATACATCCACAGGTACACCTCCAATTGACTCAAATTATGTCAATTAGCCAGTCAGAAGCTTCTATAACCATGACATAATTTTCTGGAATTTTCCAAGCTGTTTAAAGACATAATCAACTTAGTGTATGTAAACTTCTGATCCACTGGAATTGTGATACAGTGAATTATAAGTGAAATAATCTGTCTGTAAACAATTGTTGGAAAAATGACATGTTTCATACACAAAGTAGATGTCCTAAGGGACTTTCCAAAACTATAGTTTGTTAACAAGATATTTGTGGAGTGGTTGAAAAACGAGTTTTAATGACTCCAACCTAAGTGTATGTAAACTTAGGACTTCATGTGTACATATAACTAGGAATAGAGTGACTAGGCAACACGCTAGATAATAAACAGTGGCAGCAGAGTATGTGATGAGTCAAAGTTAGTACAAAAAAGGGTCAATGTAGATAGTTAGCCAATTCGCTACCTGGACTATTTAACTAATTAGCAATCTTTTGACTTGGGGGTAGAAGCTGTTCAGGGTCCGGCTGGTTAAAGACTTGGTGCATCGATACAGCTTGTCATGCGGTAGCAGAGAGAATGGTTTATGACCTAGGTGGCTGGAGTCTTTGACTATTTTTTTGGGCCTTCCCCTGACACCGCCTGGTATAGAGTTCCTGGATGGCAGGGAGCTTGGCCCCGGTGATGTACTGGGCCGTACGCACTACCCTCTGTAGCGCCTTGCGGTCGGAAGCCAAGCAGTTGCCGTACGAAGCGGTGATGTAGCCAGTCCATATGCTCTAAATTGTGGAGCTGTAGAACTTTTTGAGGATCAAATGTTTTCAGTCTCCTGGGGGTGTTGTCGTGCCCTCTTCACGACTGTCTTGGTGTGTTTGGACCATGAAAGATCCTTAGTGATGTGGATAATGAGGAACTTGAAGCTCTTCAGTCGGTCCAGAGCCACCTCCCTTCCTCCTCACCGGTCGTATGATTGTTGTCCTGATCTCCTCAAGAAGCGTTTAACATCCGCTCCTATCCTTGTTACACCTGACGTCACTAAACAGTTCATTGTCGAGGTAGACGCGTCAGAGGTGGGCGTGGGAGCCATTCTGTCCCAGCGCTCCCATACTGACGATAAGGTCCACCCTTGCGCGTATTTTTCTCATCGCCTGTCGCCGTCGGAACGTAACTATGATGTGGCTAACCGCGAACTGCTCGCCATCCGTTTAGCCCTAGGCGAATGGCGACAGTGGTTGGAGGGGGCGACCGTTCCTTTTGTCGTTTGGACTGACCATAAGAACCTTGAGTACATCCGTTCTGCGAAACGACTTAATGCGCGTCAGGCTCGTTGGGCGCTGTATTTCGAGTTCGTTATTTCTTATCATCCGGGCACTAAGAACACCAAGCCTGATGCTTTATCCCGTCTCTTCAGTTCTTCTGTAGCCTCCATCGACCCCGAGGGAATTCTCCCTGAGGGGTGTGTTGTCGGGTTGAATGTCTGGGGAATTGAAAGACAGGTAAAGCAAGCACTCACTCACACTCCGTCACCGCGCGCTTGTCCTAGGAACCTTCTTTTCATTCCCGTTTCTACTCGTCTGGCCGTTCTTCAGTGGGCTCACTCTGCAGCTCACTCTACAGTTCTCTACCCGTGTCTCATTTTTTTATAAGAGTTATTGCACTAGATTCCCTCTTCATCGTTTCCCGTTACGGTCCTGAGGAGAGGAGTTGGGTTCTTTCTCGGGACGTGCTGGACCGTTCGTTGATCAATGATTTCCTCCATTGCCGCCAGGGTTCCTCCTCGAGTGCGCCAGGAGGCGCTCGGTGAGTGGGGGGGTACTGTCATGTTTTGTCATATATTGTCATGTCTTGTCCCTGTGCTTTCTCTTCTATTCGTTTCCCCCTGCTGGTCTTATTAGGTTTCTTTCCCTCTCTCTCTATCCCTCTCTCTCTCTATCGTTCCGTTCCTGCTCCCAGCTGTTCCTCATTCTCCTAACGACCTCGTTTACTCTTTCACACCTGTCCCCTATTTTGCCCTCTGATTAAGTCTCTATTTCTCTCTCTGTTTCTGCTTCTGTCCTTGTCGGATCCTTGTTTGCTGTTCGCTGTGTACTTGTTCCGTCCTGTCGTGTTTTTGCCTTCATCAGATGCTGCGTGTGAGCAGGTGTCTCTGTCAGCTACGACCCGCGCCTACCCGAAGGGACCTGCAGTCTGTGGCCGCTTATCCTGTTATTCCCCTCTACAATCTAGAGGATTTCTGTTATCCCCGTTTGGACAGTTCCTGTTAAGGATTCAGGATTTGTTATTTTCTGTTTGGACTTGAATAAACTCTGTTTCTGTTAAGTCGCTTTTGGGTCCTCACTCACCTGCATAACACATAGGTGACTTGCAATGTTACACAAAAGTTAAATAAAAAATATACGCTCAACTTCACCCATCTCGACAACCCCCACGCCTCGATCACACTCACAGCATCATTGCGTTTTCATACACCAGAAGCACATTCATTTCCAGTTGAACACTAGGTTTGTCTTGCAGAGGCCGTTGCAGTGCGTTCTGTGTGGTGCGTATGTTGGATTTATATTATAGTATTCCTATGTGCCAGTGTCTTTGCAGTATAACTTAGTGCCAGTGTGTTTGCAGTATTCCTTAGTGTCAGTGTGTTTGCAGTATAACTTAGTGTCAGTGTGTTTGCAGTATTCCTTAGTGCCAGTGTGTTTGCAGTATTCCTTAGAGCCAGTGTCTTTGCAGTATTCCTTAGTGTCAGTGTGTTTGCAGTATTCCTTAGTGTCAGTGTGTTTGCAGTATTCCTTAGTGCCAGTGTGTGTCATGTTTGTCATTTATTATCATGTCTTGTCCCTGTGCTCCCCATTCTATTCGTTTCCCTCTGCTGGTCTTATTTGGTTCTTTCCCTCTTTCTATCCCTCTCTCTCCCCCTCCCTCTCTCACTCTCTCGCTCTCTCTTCTCTCTATCGTTCCGTTCCTGCTCCCAGCTGTTCCTATTCCCCTAATCATCATTTAGTCTTCCCACACCTGTTCCCGATCCTTTCCCCTGATTAGAGTCCCTATTTATTCCTTTGTGTTCCGTTCCTGTCCCGTCGGTTCCTTGTTTAGTATTCACCATGCTGTGATTGCGTATCGCCCTGTCCTGTCGTGTTTTTGCTGTGATTGTGTATCGCCCTGTCCTGTCGTGTTTTTTGCCTTCATCAGATGCTGCGTGTGAGCAGGTGTCTCTGTCAACTACGGCCTGCGCCTACCCGAAGCGACCTGCAGTCTGTGGCCGCTTCTCTTGTTATTCCCCTCTACAGACTAGAGGATTTCTGTTATTCCCTGTTTGGACTTGAATAAACTCTGTTTCTGTTTAGTCGCTTTTGGGTCCTCTTTCACCTGCATGACAGAAGGAACCGACCAAGGAATGGACCCAGCGACTTCAGACGCTCGTTACACTGCCGTCGAGATCCAAGGAGCCATGCTCGGCAGACACGAGCAGGAATTGTCTGCTGCTCGCCATGCCGTGGAGAACCTGGCCGCTCAGGTTTCCGACCTCTCTGGACAGTTCCAGAGTCTACGGTTCGTGCCACCTGTTACTTCCTGGCCTGCCGAGCCTCCAGAACCTAGGGTTAATAACCCACCTTGCTACTCCGGGCAGCCCACTGAGTGCCGCTCCTTTCTCACGCAGTGTGAGATTGTGTTCTCTCTCCAACCCAACACATACTCTAGAGAGAGAGCTCGGATTGCTTACGTCATTTCACTCCTTACTGGCCGGGCTCGAGAATGGGGCACAGCTATCTGGGAGGCAAGGGCTGATTGCTCTAACAGGTTCCAGAACTTTAGAGAGGAGATGATTCGGGTTTTTGACCGTTCAGTTTTTGGTGGGGAGGCTTCTAGGGCCCTGGCTTCCTTATGCCAAGGTGAACGGTCCATAACGGATTATTCTATTGAGTTTCGCACTCTTGCTGCCTCTAGTGAGTGGAACGAGCCGGCGCTGCTCGCTCGTTTTCTGGAGGGACTCCACGCAGTGGTTAAGGATGAGATTCTCTCCCGGGAGGTTCCTTCAGATGTGGACTCTTTGATTGCTCTCGCCATCCGCATAGAACGACGGGTAGATCTTCGTCACCGGGCTCGTGGAAGAGAGCTCGCATCAACGGTGTTTCCCTGCTCCGCATCGCAACCATCTCCCTCCTCTGGCTTTGAGACTGAGCCCATGCAGCTGGGAGGGATTCGCATCTCGACTAAGGAGAGGGAACGGAGGATCACCAACCGCCTGTCCCTCTATTGCGGAGTTGCTGGACATTTTGTTAATTCATGTCCAGTAAAAGCCAGAGCTCATCTGTAAGCGGAGGGCTACAGGTGAGCGCAACTACTCAAGTCTCTCCATCAAAATCCTGTACTACTTTGTCGGTCCATCTACGCTGGACCGGTTCGGGTGCTACATGTAGTGCCTTGATAGACTCTGGGGCTGAGGGTTGTTTCATGGACGAAGCATGGGTTCGGAAACATGACATTCCTTTCAGAGAGTTAGAGAAGCCTACGCCCATGTTCGCCTTAGATGGTAGTCATCTTCCCAGTATCAGATTTGAGACACTACCTTTAACCCTCACAGTATCTGGTAACCACAGTGAGACTATTTCTTTTTTGATTTTCCGTTCACACCTGTTGTTTTGGGTCATCCCTGGCTAGTATGTCATAATCCTTCTATTAATTGGTCTAGTAATTCTATCCTATCCTGGAACGTTTCTTGTCATGTGAAGTGTTTAATGTCTGCCATCCCTCCCGTTTCTTCTGTCCCTACTTCTCAGGAGGAACCTGGCGATTTGACAGGAGTGCCGGAGGAATATCATGATCTGCGCACGGTCTTCAGTCGGTCCCGAGCCAACTCCCTTCCTCCTCACCGGTCGTATGATTGTAGTATTGATCTCCTTCCGGGGACCACTCCTCCTCGAGGTAGACTATACTCTCTGTCGGCTCCCGAACGTAAGGCTCTCGAGGATTATTTGTCTGTGTCTCTTGACGCCGGTACCATAGTGCCTTCTTCCTCTCCGGCCGGGGCGGGGTTCTTTTTTGTTAAGAAGAAGGACGGTACTCTGCGTCCCTGCGTGGATTATCGAGGGCTGAATGACATAACGGTTAAGAATCGTTATCCGCTTCCCCTTATGTCATCAGCCTTCGAGATTCTGCAGGGAGCCAGGTGCTTTACTAAGTTGGACCTTCGTAACGCTTACCATCTCGTGCGCATCAGAGAGGGGGACGAGTGGAAAACGGCGTTTAACACTCCGTTAGGGCATTTTGAGTACCGGGTTCTGCCGTTCGGTCTCGCCAATGCGCCAGCTGTTTTTCAGGCATTAGTTAATGATGTTCTGAGAGACATGCTGAACATTTTTGTTTATCTTGACGATATCCTGATTTTTTCTCCGTCACTCGAGATTCATGTTCAGCACATTCGACGTGTTCTACAGCGCCTTTTAGAGAATTGTCTCTACGTAAAGGCTGAGAAGTGCTCTTTTCATGTCTCCTCCGTTACTTTTCTCGGTTCCGTTATTTCCGCTGAAGGCATTCAGATGGATTCCGCTAAGGTCCAAGCTGTCAGTGATTGGCCCGTTCCAAGGTCACGTGTCGAGTTGCAGCGCTTTTTAGGTTTCGCTAATTTCTATCGGCGTTTCATTCGTAATTTCGGTCAAGTTGCTGCCCCTCTCACAGCTCTTACTTCTGTCAAGACGTGTTTTAAGTGGTCCGGTTCCGCCCAGGGAGCTTTTGATCTTCTAAAAGAACGTTTACGTCCGCTCCTATCCTCGTTACTCCTGACGTCACTAGACAATTCATTGTCGAGGTTGACGCTTCAGAGGTAGGCGTGGGAGCCATTCTATCCCAGCGCTTCCAGTCTGACGATAAGGTTCATCCTTGCGCTTATTTTTCTCATCGCCTGTCGCCATCTGAGCGCAACTATGATGTGGGTAACCGTGAACTGCTCGCCATCCGCTTAGCCCTAGGCGAATGGCGACAGTGGTTGAGGGGGCGACCGTTCCTTTTGTCGTTTGGACAGACCATAAGAACCTTGAGTACATCCGTTCTGCCAAACGACTTAATGCCCGTCAAGCTCGTTGGGCGTTGTTTTTCGCTCGTTTCGAGTTTGTGATTTCTTACCGTCCGGGTAGCAAGAACACCAAGCCTGATGCCTTATCCCGTCTGTTTAGTTCTTCTGTGGCTTCTACTGATCCCGAGGGATTCTTCCTTATGGGCGTGTTGTCGGGTTAACAGTCTGGGGAATTGAAAGACAGGTTAAGCAAGCACTCACGCACACTGCGTCGCCGCGCGCTTGTCCTAGTAACCTCCTTTTCGTTCCTGTTTCCACTCGTCTGGCTGTTCTTCAGTGGGCTCACTCTGCCAAGTTAGCTGGTCATCCCGGTGTTCGAGGCACTCTTGCGTCTATTCGCCAGCGCTTTTGGTGGCCGACTCAGGAGCGTGACACGCGCCGTTTCGTGGCTGCTTGTTCGGACTGCGCGCAGACTAAGTCGGGTAACTCTCCTCCTGCCGGTCGTCTCAGACCGCTCCCCATTCCTTCTCGACCATGGTCTCACATTGCCTTAGACTTCATTACCGGTCTGCCTTTGTCTGCGGGGAAGACTGTGATTCTGACGGTTGTCGATAGGTTCTCTAAGGCGGCACATTTCATTCCCTCGCTAAACTTCCTTCCGCTAAGGAGACGGCACAAATCATTATTGAGAATGTATTCAGAATTCATGGCCTCCCGTTAGACGCCGTTTCAGACAGAGGCCCGCAATTCACGTCACAGTTTTGGAGGGAGTTCTGTCGTTTGATTGGTGCGTCCGTCAGTCTCTCTTCCGGGTTTCATCCCCAGTCTAACGGTCAAGCAGAGAGGGCCAATCAGACGATTGGTCGCATACTACGCAGCCTTTCTTTCAGAAACCCTGCGTCTTGGGCAGAACAGCTCCCCTGGGCAGAATACGCTCACAATTCGCTTCCTTCGTCTGCTACCGGGTTATCTCCGTTTCAGAGTAGTCTGGGTTACCAGCCTCCTCTGTTCTCATCCCAGCTTGCCGAGTCCAGCGTTCCCTCCGCTCAAGCGTTTGTCCAACGTTGTGAGCGCACCTGGAGGAGGGTGAGGTCTGCACTTTGCCGTTACAGGGCACAGACGGTGAGAGCCGCCAATAAACGCCGGATTAAGAGTCCAAGGTATTGTTGCGGCCAGAGAGTGTGGCTTTCCACTCGCAACCTTCCTCTTACGACAGCTTCTCGTAAGTTGACTCCGCGGTTCATTGGTCCGTTCCGTGTCTCCCAGGTCGTCAATCCTGTCGCTGTGCGACTGCTTCTTCCGCGACATCTTCGTCGCGTCCATCCTGTCTTCCATGTCTCCTGTGTTAAGCCCTTTCTTCGCACCCCCGTTCGTCTTCCCTCCCCCCTCCCGTCCTTGTCGAGAGCGCACCTATTTACAAGGTACATAAGATCATGGACATGCGCTCTCGGGACGGGGTCACCAATACTTAGTGGATTGGGAGGGTTACGGTCCTGAGGAGAGGAGTTGGGTTCCGTCTCGGGACGTGCTGGACCGTTCACTCATCGATGATTTCCTCCGTTGCCGCCAGGATTCCTCCTCGAGTGCGCCAGGAGGCGCTCGGTGAGTGGGGGGGTACTGTCATGTTTGTCATTTATTATCATGTCTTGTCCCTGTGCTCCCCATTCTATTCGTTTCCCTCTGCTGGTCTTATTTGGTTCTTTCCCTCTTTCTATCCCTCTCTCTCCCCCTCCCTCTCTCACTCTCTCGCTCTCTCTTCTCTCTATCGTTCCGTTCCTGCTCCCAGCTGTTCCTATTCCCCTAATCATCATTTAGTCTTCCCACACCTGTTCCCGATCCTTTCCCCTGATTAGAGTCCCTATTTATTCCTTTGTGTTCCGTTCCTGTCCCGTCGGTTCCTTGTTTAGTATTCACCATGCTGTGATTGCGTATCGCCCTGTCCTGTCGTGTTTTTGCTGTGATTGTGTATCGCCCTGTCCTGTCGTGTTTTTTGCCTTCATCAGATGCTGCGTGTGAGCAGGTGTCTCTGTCAACTACGGCCTGCGCCTACCCGAAGCGACCTGCAGTCTGTGGCCGCTTCTCTTGTTATTCCCCTCTACAGACTAGAGGATTTCTGTTATTCCCTGTTTGGACTTGAATAAACTCTGTTTCTGTTTAGTCGCTTTTGGGTCCTCTTTCACCTGCATGACAGTGTGTTTGCAGTATTCCTTAGTGCCAGTGTGTTTGCAGTATTCCTTAGTGCCAGTGTGTTTGCAGTATTCCTTAGTGCCAGTGTGTTTGCAGTATTCCTTAGTGTCAGTGTGTTTGCAGTATTCCTTAGTGTCAGTGTGTTTGCAGTATTCCTTAGTGTCAGTGTGTTTGCAGTATTCCTTAGTGCCAGTGTGTTTGCAGTATAACTTAGTGCCAGTGTGTTTGCAGTATTCCTTAGTGCCAGTGTGTTTGCAGAATTCCTTAGTGCCAGTGTCTTTGCAGTATTCCTTAGAGCCAGTGTGTTTGCAGTATTCCTTAGTGCCAGTGTGTTTGCAGTATTCCTTAGAGCCAGTGTGTTTGCAGTATTCCTTAGAGCCAGTGTATTTGCAGTATTCCTTAGTGCCAGTGTGTTTGCAGTATTCCTTAGAGCCAGGATTGTATTGCATTTGATATGTTTAGTAAAGAACCATGACATTGTACAGTAAGGAAATACTAGGCTGTGTGTGTCCATTGCACTTGTGCCAATCGACTCAATAACTTTATCATCGTGGTATATATTTCATGGAGCCCCCCCCCTGCTGGCCCCGTGGTCTTTACACTGATGGTGGACTGGCTTATCTGGGAATAGTTTACCAGCAGGCTACTTTTAAGTAGAAAATCCTCCATTATACAACCCTTCACTCTAAATTAGTTCAAGTGCCCCTATGATACTGATCCTAGACCAGATTTACTTTGAGGCCAGCTTACAGGGGGATAAGGAAATGTGGAACTCATGCTGCGTTCTGAACTGATGCTGACACTGAGGAAAAGTAAGGAGGCCGTAAACCAACAATAAAACTGAACCTGTCGCCCCACGATTTGGGTTACTTCTTTAGTTCACAGGTAGATATTTGTTTTTCTTTCACAAATGAATCTTAACTCGAGATACTGATGTGTGGGCCTACCTGTCAGACATTCATAGAAATTGTTCCTAGATGTCAAACAATTCAAGCTACTTGGTTCTTTCTGGTGCAGTGTTTCTGCACTGCTTGTTGTCATTTCATTGTCAAGTCATTTCATTTGTCATACACTGTCTCTTTCACCACTGCCTCATCTCTTACAGACAGACTGAGCCGAGCAAAGGTCCCTGGAAGAATATTCCAGAGACTGACGGGGACGTTTTAGAGACTGACAGGACTCCAGCAAGTGCTAGAGACTGACGGGATTCCAGAGAGTGTTAGAGATTGACGGGATTCCAGGGAGTGTTAGAGACTGACGGGATTCCAGGGAAAGTTAGAGACTGATAGGACTCCAGGGAAAGTTAGAGACTGACAGGACTCCAGGGAAAGTTAGAGACTGACAAGACTCCAGGGAAAGTTAGAGACTGACAGGACTCCAGGGAAAGTTAGAGACTGACAGGACTCCAGGGAAAGTTAGAGACTGACAGGACTCCAGCAAGTGCTAGAGACTGACGGGATTCCAGGAGTGTTAGAGACTGACGGGATTCCGGGGAAAGTTAGAGACTGACAGGACTCCAGGGAAAGTTAGAGACTGACAAGACTCCAGGGAAAGTTAGAGACTGACAGGACTCCAGGGAAAGTTAGAGACTGACAGGACTCCAGGGAAAGTTAGAGACTGACAGGACTCCAGCAAGTGCTAGAGACTGACGGGATTCCAGGAGTGTTAGAGACTGACGGGATTCCGGGGAAAGTTAGAGACTGACAGGATTCCAGGGAAAGTTAGAGACTGACAGGCCTCCAGGGAAAGTTAGAGTCTGACAGGACTCCAGGGAGTGCTAGAGACTGACGGGATTCCGGGGAAAGATAGAGACTGACAGTATTCCGGGGAGTGTTAGAGACTGACGGGATTCTGGGGAGTGTTAGACACTGACGGGACTCCAGGGAAAGTTAGAGACTGACAGGACTCCAGGGAAAGTTAGAGACTGACATGCCTCCAGGGAAAGTTAGAGACTGACGGGACTCCAGGGAGTGCTAGAGACTGACGGGACTCCAGGGAGTGCTAGAGACTGACGGGACTCCAGGGAGTGCTAGAGACTGACGGGACTCCACAGAGTGCTAGAGACTGACGGGACTCCAGGGAGTGCTAGAGACTGACGGGACTCCAGGGAGTGCTAGAGACTGACGGGACTCCACGGAGTGCTAGAGACTGACGGGACTCCAGGGAGTGCTAGAGACTGACAGGACTCCAGGGAGTGCTAGAGACTGATGGGACTCCAGGGAGTGTTAGAGACTGACGGGACTACAGGGAAAGTTAGAGACTGACAGGACTCCATGGAGTGCTAGAGACTGACAGGCCTCCAGGGAGTGCTAGAGACTGACGGGACTCCAGAGAGTGCTAGAGACTGACGGGACTCCACGGAGTGCTAGAGACTGACGGGACTCCAGGGAGTGCTAGAGACTGACAGGACTCCATGGAGTGCTAGAGACTGACGGGACTCCAGGGAGTGCTAGAGACTGACGGGACTCCAGGGAGTGCTAGAGACTGACGGGACTCCAGGGAGTGCTAGAGACTGACAGGACTCCAGGGAAGTGTTAGAAGCAGATTCGAGACTTCCATATGCTCAGCCAGCAGATTTGCCATCTCCAAGCCTCTCACTGCCTCTATCCATTGGCCCTGGCTACAGCCAGATACCACTATATTGGTCAACACAAACACAAACCCGGATCTCAGTTCAGTTATTGTCTCAATAGATACAGTTAACCCACAGACAAGGTTGTACTTCCATATGTGGACCCTGGCTCTACAGCACATTACACCCAAGGGCCACATTGGCTGCAGCACACATTGTATTTTCCTACGCTTCACTGTTTGCTTGGGCAGCGGTTTTGGAGCATATTTGGCCCCAATGGTATTCAGCCCTGGGTCTGGCCTGTGAATAGTGGGCAGTGTCTAGTATTTTGGTCAGGTCTTATATAGAGTGGAAAAAGTAGGTTGAACACAAACAGATCCATCCAGGCATCTATCCTCCACCCGTGGATGGGTAGATGCCCTCCGCTTGCTCTGCTCTCCCCCGAACGCTCTCCCTGGGGAGAAGTTCATGAAGACTGTCCACTGAGCCCCAGCAGCCATCAGACAGGAATGTCCCAGTCAGACTCCCTCCCAGTGCACAACAACTGGAGAGGAGGGAGGGAGGGGTGCGGAACCCTACCCTGTCCCAATCACCGCTCACACACAGCCCCAGCCTCTTACACTTTGTCATACACACATATTCTCACGCAAGCATGCATGTATACACACACACTTTAACAGTCATTTGGATCCAGATGGGGAATAGCATGTTGATCATTAGACTAACTACCCTCTGGGACTGCTCTTAGGCCTAACAGGGATTCCTACCAGGGGTTCCTACCAGGGGTTCCTCTGGGACTGATCTAAGGCCTACCAGGGGTTCATATCAGGGGTTCCCCTGGCACTGATCTAAGGCCTACCAGGGGTTCCTACCAGGGGTTCCTCTGGGACTGATCTAAGGCCTACCAGGGATTCCTACCAGAGGTTCCTACCAGGAGTTCCCACCAGGAGTTCCTACCAGGAGTTCCCACCAGGAGTTCCTACCAGGAGTTCCTACCAGGAGTTCCCACCAGGAGTTCCTACCAGGAGTTCCCACCAGGAGTTCCTACCAGGAGTTCCTACAAGGGGTTCCTTCCAGGAGTTCCTACCAGGAGTTCCTACAGAAAAGCCAAGGTGGATCCAAGTACCAAATCACACACAACCTTCCAAGTCCTTCATAGTCGCCTCAACACACCAGCTAGTTGCCCAATCCAAAATCATCCCCGGTTTACACAGTTCATGAAGACTGTCCACTGAGCCCCAGCAGCCATCAGACAGGAATGTCCCAGTCAGACTCCCTCCATCCATGCATGTATACACACACACTTTAACAGTCATTTGGATCCAGATGGGGAATAGCATGTTGATCATTAGACTAACTACCCTCTGGGACTGCTCTTAGGCCTAACAGGGATTCCTACCAGGGGTTCCTACCAGGGGTTCCTCTGGGACTGATCTAAGGCCTACCAGGGGTTCATATCAGGGGTTCCCCTGGCACTGATCTAAGGCCTACCAGGGGTTCATATCAGGGGTTCCTACCAGGGGTTCCTCTGGGACTGATCTAAGGCCTACCAGGGATTCCTACCAGGGATTCCTACCAGAGGTTCCTACCAGGAGTTCCCACCAGGAGTTCCCACCAGGAGTTCCTACCAGTTCCTACCAGGAGTTCCCACCAGGAGTTCCTACCAGGGGTTCCCACCGGGAGTTCCTAACAGGGGTTCCTACCTGGGGTTCCTACCTGGAGTTCCTACCAGTGATACCTACCTGGAGTTCCTACCAGTGATTCCTACCTGGAGTTCCTACCAGGAATTCCTACCAGGGATTCCTACCTGGAGTTCCTACCAGTGATACCTACCTGGAGTTCCTACCAGTGATTCCTACCTGGAGTTCCTACCAGGAATTCCTACCAGGGATTCCTACCTGGAGTTCCTACCAGTGATTCCTACCTGGAGTTCCTACCAGGGGTTCCTACCAGGAGTTCCTACCAGGAGTTCCTACCTGGAGTTCCTACCAGGGGTTCCTACCAGGAGTTCCTACCAGGAGTTCCTACCAGGAGTTCCTACAGAAAAGCCAAGGTGGATCCAAGTACCAAATCACACACAACCTTCCAAGTCCTTCATAGTCGCCTCAACACACCAGCTAGTTGCCCAATCCAAAATCAACCCCGGTTTACACAGTTGCCCAATCCCAAATACATTTACATTACATTTAAGTCATTTAGCAGACGCTCTTATCCAGAGCGACTTACAAATTGGTGCATTCACCTTATGACATCAGTGGAACAGCCACTTTACAATAGTGCATCTAAATATTTTAAGGGGGATGGGGGGGGTGAGAAGGATTACTTTATCCTATCCTAGGTATTCCTTAAAGAGGTGGGGTTTCAGGTGTCTCCGGAAGGTGGTGATTGACTCCGCTGTCCTGGCGTCGTGAGGGAGTTTGTTCCACCATTGGGGAGCCAGAGCAGCGAACAGTTTTGACTGGGCTGAGCGGGAACTGTACTTCCTCAGTGGTAGGGAGGCGAGCAGGCCAGAGGTGGATGAACGCAGTGCCCTTATTTGGGTGTAGGGCCTGATCAGAGCCTGGAGGTACTGAGGTGCCGTTCCCCTCACAGCTCCGTAGGCAAGCACCATGGTCTTGTAGCGGATGCGAGCTTCAACTGGAAGCCAGTGGAGAGAGCGGAGGAGCGGGGTGACGTGAGAGAACTTGGGAAGGTTGAACACTAGACGGGCTGCGGCGTTCTGGATGAGTTGTAGGGGTTTAATGGCACAGAATCAAATCCCAAATCAACTGTCAATTGTCCCAAATCAACCCCTAGATTTAACTGTGGATTTACCTCCCGACAAGCAGATATACAGTGCATTCAGAAAGTACAGAAAGTATTCAGACCCCTTGACTTTTTCCACATTTTGTTATGTTACAGCCTTATGCTAAAATGGATCAAATATTTTTTTTCCTCTCATCAATCTACACACAATACCCCATAATGACATCACAATACCCCATAATGACATCACAATACCCAATTGTGTGTAAAAGCAAAAAACAGGTTCTTGGAAATTTTTTCAAATGTATTCAAAGTAAAAATCTGAAATTCCTTATATACATGCACTTGAAATTGAGCTCAGGTGCATCCTGTTCCCATTGATCATCCTTGAGATGGTTCTAAAACTTGGTTGGAGTCCACCTGTGGTAAATTGAATTGATTGGACATGATTTGAAAAGGCGCACACCTGTCTATATAAGGTCCCACAGTTGACAGTGCATGTCAGAGCGAAGACCAAGCCATGAGGTCAAAGGAAATGTCTGTAGAGCTACGAGACAGGATTGTGTTGAGGCACAGATCTGGGGAAGGGTACCAAAAAAATGACTGCAGCATTGAAGGTTCAAGAACACAGTGGCCGCCATAATTCTCAAATGGAAGAAGTTTGGAACCACCAAGACTCTTCCTAGAGCTGGCCTCCCGTCCAAACTGAGCAATCGGGGAAAAGGGCCTTGGTCAGGGAGGTGACCAAGAACCCAATGGTCACTCTGACAGAGCCCCAGAGTTCCTCTGTGGAGATGGGAGAACCTTTCAGAAGGACAACCATCTCTGCAGCACTCTACCAATCAGGCTTTATGGTAGAGTAGCCAGATGGAAGCCACTCCTCAGTAAAAGGCACATGCCAGCCCACTTGGAGTTTGTCAAAAGGCACTAAAGACTCTCAGACCATGAGAAACAAGATTCTCTGGTCTGATGAAACCCATATGTAACTCTTTGGCCTGAAGGCCAAGAGTCACGCCTGGAGGAAACCTGGTACCATCCCTACGGTGAAGCATGGCGGTGGCAGCATCATGCTGTGGGGATGTCTTTCAGCGGCAGGGACTGGGAGACTACTCAGGATTAAGGGAAAGATGAACGGAGCAAAGTACAGAGATCCTTGAGGAAAACTTGCTCCAGAGTGCTCAGGACCTCAGACTGGGGTGAAGGTTCACCTTCCAACAGGACACAGCACACAGCCAAGACAACACAGGAGTGGCTTTGGGATGTCAGGCTTGAGGTAGAGCCAGGACTTGAACCCAATTGAACCTCTCTGGAGAGACCTGAAAATAGCTGTGCAGAGACGCTCACCATCCAACCTGACAGAGCTTGACAGGATATGCAGAGAAAAATGGGAGAAACTCCCCAAATAAAGGTGTGTCAAGCTTGTAGCGTCATACCCAAGAAGACTGAAGGCTGCAATCGCTGCCAAAGATGCTTCAACAAAGTACTGAGTAAAAGGTATGAATACTTATGTAAATGTGATATTTAAATAGAGTATTTTTTATAAATTGTCATTATGGGGTATCGTGTGTAGATTTATGAGGGGGAAAAAGAGATTTAATCAATTTTAGAATAAGGTTGTTCCGGTTGGAGCGAGTGGTCGCATCTGCACGTCGCTCCAACGGGTAGTATAACTTTTTCATTATATTTCATTATATCACAACGGTTTGATTTGTCTTATCTTAGCAATTTCTTCTCAGCTAGCTACATAGCCGTCTTTGTATCAAAGATAATTGCGTAATTATCGTATTTCGCCGTCCTAACGTAGTCTTCACTAGCCAGCTAGCTAACGTCCACTGATTAGCTGCACTGGAGAAACTATTACACTCAACTGAACGACTTGATTAGTTTAGTGTTAGCTAGCTACATAGCTGTCTTTGCTGTCTTCGTATCATCGTATCATCGTATCCAAGATAATTGTGTTGTTTAGGTTTAGAGTGTGTAGTCTTAGAGTGATTATCTTAATTTACCGAGGTTAGCTAGCCAGCTATTTGTCGTCCTTAACGTAGGTGACTCTGCTAGCTAGCCAACAGCTAGCCAACGCTAGCCAACGTCTTCTGTATAGAACTCAACTACCCGGTCGCATTCACAGGTTGTATCACATTTTCACTTCATTTCATTACAGCACAACGGTTTGATTTGTTTGATCGTAGCTAGCTACTTAGCTAGCTACATAGCCGTCTTTGTATCAAAGATAATTGTGTAGTCTAGAGCGATTTTCTAGGTTCGCTAGCCATCTATTGTCGTTCTTTTAACGCAACATAACGTAAACAACACTGCTAGCTAGCCTGCTAGCCCCCGAATAGCAACACTGCAGAAACTATTACACTCAACGGAACGACTTGATTAGTGTAGTGTCAACAACGCACCCACTGCCAGCTGGCCTACTTCAGCAGTACTGTATCATTTTAATCATTTTAGTCAATAAGATTCTTGCTACGTAGCTTAACTTTCTGAACATTCGAGACGTGTAGTCCACTTGTCATTCCAATCTCCTTTGCATTAGCGTAGCCTCTTCTGTAGCCTGTCAACTATGTGTCTGTTTATCCCTGTTCTCTCCTCTCTGCACAGACCATACAAACGCTCCTCACCGCGTGGCCGCGGCCACCCTACTCTGGTGGTCCCAGCGCGCACGACCCACGTGGAGTTCCAGGTCTCCGGTAGCCTCTGGAACTGCCAATCTGCGGTCAACAAGGCAGAGTTCATCTCAGCCTATGCCTCCCTCCAGTCCCTCGACTTCTTGGCACTGACGGAAACATGGATCACCACAGACAACACTGCTACTCCTACTGCTCTCTCTTCGTCCGCCCACGTGTTCTCGCACACCCCGAGAGCGTCTGGTCAGCGGGGTGGTGGCACCGGGATCCTCATCTCTCCCAAGTGGTCATTCTCTCTTTCTCCCCTTACCCATCTGTCTATCGCCTCCTTTGAATTCCATGCTGTCACAGTTACTAGCCCTTTCAAGCTTAACATCCTTATCATTTATCGCCCTCCAGGTTCCCTCGGAGAGTTCATCAATGAGCTTGATGCCTTGATAAGCTCCTTTCCTGAGGACGGCTCACCTCTCACAGTTCTGGGCGACTTTAACCTCCCCACGTCTACCTTTGACTCTTTCCTCTCTGCCTCCTTCTTTCCACTCCTCTCCTCTTTTGACCTCACCCTCTCACCTTCCCCCTACTCACAAGGCAGGCAATACGCTCGACCTCATCTTTACTAGATGCTGTTCTTCCACTAACCTCATTGCAACTCCCCTCCAAGTCTCCGACCACTGCCTTGTATCCTTTTCCCTCTCGCTCTCATCCAACACCTCCCACACTGCCCCCACTCGGATGGTATCGCGCCGTCCCAACCTTCGCTCTCTCTCCCCGCTACTCTCTCCTCTTCCATCCTATCATCTCTTCCCTCCGCTCAAACCTTCTCCCACCTATCTCCTGATTCTGCCTCCTCAACCCTCCTCTCCTCCCTCTCTGCATCCCTTGACTCTCTATGTCCCCTATCCTCCAGGCCGGCTCGGTCCTCCCCTCCCGCTCCGTGGCTCGATGACTCATTGCGAGCTCACAGAACAGGGCTCCGGGCAGCCGAGCGGAAATGGAGGAAAACTCGCCTCCCTGCGGACCTGGCATCCTTTCACTCCCTCCTCTCTACATTTTCCTCCTCTGTCTCTGCTGCTAAAGCCACTTTCTACCACGCTAAATTCCAAGCATCTGCCTCTAACCCTAGGAAGCTCTTTGCCACCTTCTCCTCCCTCCTGAATCCTCCGCCCCCTCCCCCCTCCTCCCTCTCTGCAGATGACTTCGTCAACCATTTTGAAAAGAAGGTCGACGACATCCGATCCTCGTTTGCTAAGTCAAACGACACCGCTGGTTCTGCTCACACTGCCCTACCCTGTGCTCTGACCTCTTTCTCCCCTCTCTCTCCAGATGAAATCTCGCGTCTTGTGACGGCCGGCCGCCCAACAACCTGCCCGCTTGACCCTATCCCCTCCTCTCTTCTCCAGACCATTTCCGGAGACCTTCTCCCTTACCTCACCTCGCTCATCAACTCATCCCTGACCGTTGGCTACGTCCCTTCCGTCTTCAAGAGAGCGAGAGTTGCACCCCTTCTGAAAAAACCTACACTCGATCCCTCCGATGTCAACAATTACAGACCAGTATCCCTTCTTTCTTTTCTCTCCAAAACTCTTGAACGTGCCGTCCTTGGCCAGCTCTCCCGCTATCTCTCTCTGAATGACCTTCTTGATCCAAATCAGTCAGGTTTCAAGACTAGTCATTCAACTGAGACTGCTCTCCTCTGTATCACGGAGGCGCTCCGCACTGCTAAAGCTAACTCTCTCTCCTCTGCTCTCATCCTTCTAGATCTATCGGCTGCCTTCGATACTGTGAACCATCAGATCCTCCTCTCCACCCTCTCCGAGTTGGGCATCTCCGGCGCGGCCCACGCTTGGATTGCGTCCTACCTGACAGGTCGCTCCTACCAGGTGGCGTGGCGAGAATCTGTCTCCTCACCACGCGCTCTCACCACTGGTGTCCCCCAGGGCTCTGTTCTTGGCCCTCTCCTATTCTCGCTATACACCAAGTCACTTGGCTCTGTCATAACCTCACATGGTCTCTCTTATCATTGCTATGCAGACGACACACAATTAATCTTCTCCTTTCCCCCTTCTGATGACCAGGTGGCGAATCGCATCTCTGCATGTCTGGCAGACATATCAGCGTGGATGACGGATCACCACCTCAAGCTGAACCTCGGCAAGACGGAGCTGCTCTTCCTCCCAGGGAAGGACTGCCCGTTCCATGATCTCGCCATCACGGTTGACAACTCCATTGTGTCCTCCTCCCAGAGCGCCAAGAACCTTGGCGTGATCCTGGACAACACCCTGTCGTTCTCAACTAACATCAAGGCGGTGGCCCGTTCCTGTAGGTTCATGCTCTACAACATCCGCAGAGTACGACCCTGCCTCACACAGGAAGCGGCGCAGGTCCTAATCCAGGCACTTGTCATCTCCCGTCTGGATTACTGCAACTCGCTGTTGGCTGGGCTCCCTGCCTGTGCCATTAAACCCCTTCAACTCATCCAGAACGCCGCAGCCTGTCTGGTGTTCAACCTTCCCAAGTTCTCTCACGTCACCCCGCTCCTCCGTTCTCCCCACTGGCTTCCAGTTGAAGCTCGCATCCGCTACAAGACCATGGTGCTTGCCTACGGAGCTGTGAGGGGAACGGCACCTCAGTACCTCCAGGCTCTGATCAGGCCCTACACCCAAACAAGGGCACTGCGTTCATCCACCTCTGGCCTGCTCGCCTCCCTACCACTGAGGAAGTACAGCTCCCGCTCAGCCCAGTCAAAACTGTTCGCTGCCCTGGCCCCCCAATGGTGGAACAAACTCCCTCACGACGCCAGGACAGCGGAGTCAATCACCACCTTCCGGAGACACCTGAAACCCCACCTCTTTAAGGAATACCTAGGATAGGTTAAGTAATCCCTCTCACCCCACCCCCCCTAAGTTTTAGATGCACTATTGTTAAGTGACTGTCCCACTGGATGTCATAAGGTGAATGCACCAATTTGTAAGTCGCTCTGGATAAGAGCGTCTGCTAAATGACTTAAATGTAAATGTAAATGTAACAAAAAGTCAAGGGGCCTGAATACTTTCCAAATGTATTGTACGTTCATAGAAGCATCTCCAGTTTGTCTCTCCAGGGAGCTGTGTAACTGTGGACATGACGAGAGGCCCCGAGTCTGGGAGAAGGGAAACATTATCGTCCGTTATAATCTATCCATGGACCTCAGCTTCACGTATGCAGATCTGAAAACTTTTCTCACTGCAAGTGGGAGAGAATGTCGTCAGACCTCTCTCTCTCTCTGTGTGTGTGTGTGTGTGTGTGTGTGTGTGTGTGTGTGTGTGTGTGTGTGTGTGTGTGTGTGTGTGTGTGTGTGTGTGTATAAACGCACATCCAGTAATCGCAGGTCTTTGACATTAAACAACACAATGTATCAGCGTCGACAGCAGCAGAGCACCCTGGTCTTTCTCCGATGTTCTGTCAGCGGCTCACCATGCTCCCATATTCACTCTTTATACGAAATGTATCAGGTTAATGGGCCGTGCAGTCAGAGGTATCCTCTCTCTCACCAAGGAGAAAAATGATCTGTTGAATAGTTGTGTGTCCTGCAGATAAATGGTAGGGAGTTTTTCTTTTCTTTTGAAATATCATGAGATCTGAGAAAGCACAGAGGACATAACAAAACCTGTTTGTCAAATGGAAAGCTACATGGTATTTCCAAAGAGTTCCCGGGAGACAGACACATCAGAAAGAATTCACACACCTTGACTTTTTCTAAATGTTTGTTGTGCTACAATGAGTCCATGCAACTTTTTATGAGACTTGTTAAGCACATTTTGACTCCTGAATTTATTTAGACTTGTCATAACAACATCGTTGATTACCTATTGACTCAAGACATTTCAGCTTTTCATTTTATAATAATTTGGAAAAACATAATTCCATTTTGACATTATGGGTTATTGTATGTTGGCTAGTGACAAAACAAAAAAAACACCCTCAATTTAATCCATTTTAAATTCAGGCTGTAACACGACAAAATGTTGAAAAAGTCAAGGGTTGTGAATACTTAAGTATTGTAAGTAGATCTGCTACTGGGAAAATGCTTTGAGGTGAGTAATAGCTCGATTCAATCCATATCACTGAAGTTTAGCCCTACAGCACGATTGAAATGTAAATGTCATTTCCATGGGTTATAGACTATTCCTCTGGTGCACAAGACGAGAATGGCAGTCTTGCCTAATACTGCAAATGTCCTCGGGATTTTGAGTAGTAACCACCTACTGTAGCAGACCGTGTCTGGTAAATACTAGTGGTGAAGGAGAACAGGCTACAGAGGTTGAGAGAGGGGGTTCACCCAGAAGGGCTAAGGAGAACAGGCCACAGAGGTTGAGAGAGGGGGTTCACCCATTAGGGCTAAGGAGAACAGGCTACAGAGGTTGAGAGAGGGGGTTCACCCATTAGGGCTAAGGAGAACAGGGTACAGAGGTTGAGAGAGGGGGTTCACCGATTAGGGCTATGGAGAACAGGCTACAGAGGTTGAGAGAGGGGGTTCACCCATTAGGGCTAAGGAGAACAGGGTACAGAGGTTGAGAGAGGGGGTTCACCCATTAGGGCTAAGGAGAACAGGCTACAGAGGTTGAGAGAGGGGGTTCACCCATTAGGGCTAAGGAGAACAGGCTACAGAGGTTGAGAGAGGGGGTTCACCCATTAGGGCTAAGGAGAACAGGCTACAGAGGTTGAGAGAGGGGGTTCACCCATTAGGGCTAAGGAGAACAGGGTACAGAGGTTGAGAGAGGGGGTTCACCCATTAGGGCTAAGGAGAACATGGTACAGAGGTTGAGAGAGGGGGTTCACCCATTAGGGCTAAGGAGAACAGGGTACAGAGGTTGAGAGAGGGGGTTCACCCATTAGGGCTAAGGAGAACAGGGTACAGAGGTTGAGAGAGGGGGTTCACCCATTAGGGCTAAGGAGAACAGGCTACAGAGGTTGAGAGAGGGGGTTCACCCATTAGGGCTAAGGAGAACAGGCTACAGAGGTTGAGAGAGGGGGGTCCCCCATTAGGGCTAAGGAGAACAGGCTACAGAGGTTGAGAGAGGGGGTTCACCCATTAGGGCTAAGGAGAACAGGCTACAGAGGTTGAGAGAGGGGGTTCACCCATTAGGGCTAAGGAGAACAGGGTACAGAGGTTGAGAGAGGGGGTTCACCCATTAGGGCTAAGGAGAACAGGGTACAGAGGTTGAGAGAGGGGGTTCACCCATTAGGGCTAAGGAGAACAGGCTACAGAGGTTGAGAGAGGGGGTTCACCCATTAGGGCTAAGGAGAACAGGCTACAGAGGTTGAGAGAGGGGGTTCACCCATTAGGGCTAAGGAGAACAGGCTACAGAGGTTGAGGGGGTTCACCCAGAAGGGCTAAGGAGAACAGGCTACAGAGGTTGAGAGAGGGGGTTCACCCAGAAGGGCTAAGGAGAACAGGCTACAGAGGTTGAGAGAGGGGGTTCACCCATTAGGGCTAAGGAGAACAGGCTACAGAGGTTGAGAGAGGGGGTTCACCCATTAGGGCTAAGGAGAACAGGCTACAGAGGTTGAGAGAGGGGGTTCACCCATTAGGGCTAAGGAGAACAGGCTACAGAGGTTGAGAGAGGGGGTTCACCCATTAGGGCTAAGGAGAACAGGCTACAGAGGTTGAGAGAGGGGGTTCACCCATTAGGGCTAAGGAGAACAGGCTACAGAGGTTGAGAGAGGGGGTTCACCCATTAGAGCTAAGGAGAACAGGCTACAGAGGTTGAGAGAGGGGTTCACCCAGAAGGGCTAAGGAGAACAGGGTACAGAGGTTGAGAGAGGGGTTCACCCATTAGGGCTAAGGAGAACAGGCTACAGAGGTTGAGAGAGGGGGTTCACCCATTAGGGCTAAGGAGAACAGGCTACAGAGGTTGAGAGAGGGGTTCACCCATTAGGGCTAAGGAGAACAGGCTACAGAGGTTGAGAGGGGGTTCACCCATTAGGGCTAAGGAGAACAGGCTACAGAGGTTGAGAGAGGGGTTCACCCATTACGGCTAAGGAGAACAGGCTACAGAGGTTGAGAGAGGGGGTTCACCCATTAGGGCTAAGGAGAACAGGCTACAGAGGTTGAGAGAGGGGGTTCACCCAGAAGGGCTAAGGAGAACAGGGTACAGAGGTTGAGAGAGGGGGTTCACCCATTAGGGCTAAGGAGAACAGGCTACAGAGGTTGAGAGAGGGGGTTCACCCATTAGAGCTAAGGAGAACAGGCTACAGAGGTTGAGAGAGGGGGTTCACCCATTAGAGCTAAGGAGAACAGGCTACAGAGGTTGAGAGAGGGGGTTCACCCAGAAGGGCTAAGGAGAACAGGCTACAGAGGTTGAGAGAGGGGTTCACCCATTAGGGCTAAGGAGAACAGGCTACAGAGGTTGAGAGAGGGGTTCACCCATTAGAGCTAAGGAGAACAGGCTACAGAGGTTGAGAGGGGGTTCACCCATTAGGGCTAAGGAGAACAGGCTACAGAGGTTGAGAGAGGGGTTCACCCAGAAGGGCTAAGGAGAACAGGCTACAGAGGTTGAGAGAGGGGGTTCACCCATTAGGGCTAAGGAGAACAGGCTACAGAGGTTGAGAGAGGGGGTTCACCCATTAGGGCTAAGGAGAACAGGCTACAGAGGTTGAGAGAGGGGGTTCACCCAGAAGGGCTAAGGAGAACAGGCTACAGAGGTTGAGAGAGGGGGTTCACCCATTAGGGCTAAGGAGAACAGGCTACAGAGGTTGAGAGAGGGGTTCACCCATTAGGGCTAAGGAGAACAGGCTACAGAGGTTGAGAGAGGGGGTTCATCCATTAGGGCTAAGGAGAACAGGCTACAGAGGTTGAGAGAGGGGGTTCACCCATTAGGGCTAAGGAGAACAGGCTACAGAGGTTGAGAGAGGGGGTTCACCCATTAGGGCTAAGGAGAACAGGCTACAGAGGTTGAGAGAGGGGGTTCACCCATTAGGGCTAAGGAGAACAGGCTACAGAGGTTGAGAGAGGGGGTTCACCCATTAGAGCTAAGGAGAACAGGCTACAGAGGTTGAGAGGGGGTTCACCCATTAGGGCTAAGGAGAACAGGCTACAGAGGTTGAGAGAGGGGTTCACCCATTAGGGCTAAGGAGAACAGGCTACAGAGGTTGAGAGAGGGGTTCACCCATTAGGGCTAAGGAGAACAGGCTACAGAGGTTGAGAGAGGGGGTTCACCCATTAGAGCTAAGGAGAACAGGCTACAGAGGTTGAGAGAGGGGGTTCACCCAGAAGGGCTAAGGAGAACAGGCTACAGAGGTTGAGAGAGGGGGTTCACCCAGAAGGGCTAAGGAGAACAGGCTATAGAGGTTGAGAGAGGGGGTTCACCCAGAAGGGCTAAGGAGAACAGGCTACAGAGGTTGAGAGAGGGGGTTCACCCATTAGGGCTAAGGAGAACAGGCTACAGAGGTTGAGAGAGGGGGTTCACCCAGAAGGGCTAAGGAGAACAGGCTACAGAGGTTGAGAGAGGGGGTTCACCCATTACGGCTAAGGAGAACAGGCTACAGAGGTTGAGAGAGGGGGTTCACCCATTAGGGCTAAGGAGAACAGGCTACAGAGGTTGAGAGAGGGGGTTCACCCATTAGGGCTAAGGAGAACAGGCTACAGAGGTTGAGAGAGGGGGTTCACCCATTAGAGCTAAGGAGAACAGGCTACAGAGGTTGAGAGAGGGGGTTCACCCAGAAGGGCTAAGGAGAACAGGCTACAGAGGTTGAGAGAGGGGGTTCACCCAGAAGGGCTAAGGAGAACAGGCTACAGAGGTTGAGAGAGGGGATTCACCCAGAAGGGCTAAGGAGAACAGGCTACATAGGTTGAGAGAGGGGGTTCACCCATTAGGGCTAAGGAGAACAGGCTACAGAGGTTGAGAGAGGGGGTTCACCCAGAAGGGCTAAGGAGAACAGGCTACAGAGGTTGAGAGAGGGGGTTCACCCAGAAGGGCTAAGGAGAACAGGCTACAGAGGTTGAGAGAGGGGGTTCACCCAGAAGGGCTAAGGAGAACAGGCTACAGAGGTTGAGAAAGGGGGTTCACCCAGAAGGGCTAAGGAGAACAGGCTACAGAGGTTGAGAGAGGGGTTCACCCAGAAGGGCTAAGGAGAACAGGCTACAGAGGTTGAGAGAGGGGGTTCACCCAGAAGGGCTAAGGAGAACAGGCTACAGAGGTTGAGAGAGGGGTTCACCCAGAAGGGCTAAGGAGAACAGGCTACAGAGGTTGAGAGAGGGGGTTCACCCAGAAGGGCTAAGGAGAACAGGCTACAGAGGTTGAGAGAGGGGGTTCACCCAGAAGGGCTAAGGAGAACAGGCTACAGAGGTTGAGAGAGGGGGTTCACCCAGAAGGGCTTTGTAGATGATATGCCTTCTGTACATATGTCATGTTTGGAGTTGTGTTACGCTGCTATGTTGTCACATCCTGACCATAGAAAGCCTGTATTTTCTATGGTATAGTAGGTCAGGGCGTGACTAGGGGATTTAGTCTAGTTTATTATTTCTATGTGGGGTTCTAGGTTTAATTTGCTATGTTGCTGTTTGTGTATGATTCCCAATTAGAGGCAGCTGGTAATCGTTGTCTCTAATTGGGGATCATACTTAAGTTGCATTTTTCCACCTGAGGATTATGGGATATTGTTTGAATGTATGTGTTTTGGGTTAGTGCACATAACATCTCTGTAGTAACGGTTCGTTTTTAGTTTATTGTTTATTTGTTTTTGTCATTGCTAAGTTTTATTCCTTAAAATGATGTGGAACTCAACATACATGCTTTGGTCCGACCATCATTATTACGATCCACGTGACATATGTGGAAACGTGCTTCTTCCCAGTTGAGTTGCCATGGTCGTGTCAGTACACAGAAACTTGTTTCTTCCCAGTTGAGTTGCCATGGTCGTGTCAGTACACAGAAACTTGCTTCTTCCCAGTTGAGTTGCCATGGTCGTGTCAGTACACAGAAACTTGTTTCTTCCCAGTTGAGTTGCCATGGTCGTGTCAGTACACAGAAACTTGTTTCTTTCCAGTTGAGTTGCCATGGTCGTGTCAGTACACAGAAACTTGCTTCTTCCCAGTTGAGTTGCCATGGTCGTGTCAGTACACAGAAACTTGTTTCTTTCCAGTTGAGTTGCCATGGTCGTGTCAGTACACAGAAACTTGTTTCTTCCCAGTTGAGTTGCCATGGTCGTGTCAGTACACAGAAACTTGCTTCTTCCCAGTTGAGTTGCCATGGTCGTGTCAGTACACAGAAACTTGCTTCTTCCCAGTTGAGTTGCCATGGTCGTGTCAGTACACAGAAACTTTAAAGAGCAACTGTTCCTTAAAAAACATCTCGTTTAGAAAACAGCATATGTGGCATTGATATGAGTCAGAAATATTTATTCTACTGTCACAATTGACTACAAAGTGTAAAAAGGATAATTTTGGTCATAAAGTCAGTCTCGTCCAAAACAGAGTTTTGTAACTTGTGGTTGTGACTGTATCACAACGTAAATAAAGGATGGGTTTGTTTCATTCCTGCCACATGTCCACAGCTGGCAGCACACAAGTGATCATCAATTCGGATTGCAGCAGCACGCCACCTGATCGTAATGCTTGTGGTAAATGTGGGTTGACTTTGGATATCCCTATGGGGATAGTTACCACCGCTAAATTACACAATGTACATGTGTGTAATATCAGATCTCCTCTTCGTCTGAAGAGGAGTAAGGATTGAACCAAGATGCAGTGTGGTAAGTGTCCATAACTTTAATCAAAGAAAGCACTGAACACTGAATACAAAAATAACAAAAGAAACGTGAAGAAACGAAACCGAAACAGTACCGTGTGGCGACTGACACGGAAACAAACACCCACAAACCAACAGTGAAACCCAGGCTACCTAAGTATCATTCTCAATCAGAGACAACTAATGACACCTGCCTCTGATTGAGAACCATACTAGGCCGAAACAGAAACCAAACATAGAAAAACAAACATAGACTGCCCACCCCAACTCATGCCCTGACCATACTAAATAAAGACAAAACAAGGGAAATAAAGGTCAGAACGTGACAATGTGAGAATATATACAATATGTGACAATATGTTAAGATTCCAATACTCCAAATGTCAATGACTTATAAACAAACCTCAAACCAACTATAACGTGTAGACATTCATATACAAATATTGAAACCATGTAATGATAAAACTAAAAGATGTACAAAATGAAGATATTGTCTAGTTTACATTGTGTCCCTAACTGGCCCCAGAGATTGGCTATCCAAAGTCAAAAGTCAAGTCACACACCAGCCAGCTAAAGCTAATTGGCAAAATCATTTGGCTAAATCTTCCCACCTGCGAACACACATAACACACGCGAGACACCCACGTCAAACCACACCCCTAAACCCTGTTTAATTAAGTAATGGCCGCTAGCATTTCTTAATGAACCAAATCTAAAATGAGGCCAAACCAGGAAGTGCAGTCGCCCTTTAAAACTAAGTAATGACATGTTGCACCTCTACCTTGCTACCTTTCAGATGAGCCAAGGAGGAGGACAGATGACAACAGCAGGTCAGTGGAGTACTTGGAACAGCAGCAACCAGGGGCAAATGGCAAGGTAGAAAAACATCTCATCTCTCAATGTTCTAAACTCTCAATGTTCTTGTCACGCCTTGGTCATTGTATTTTGTGTTTTTGTTATATGTTTGGGTAGGCCAGGGTGTGACATGGGTTTATATGTTGTATTCGTATTGGGGTTTGTATTATTTGGGATCGCGGCTGATTAGGGGTGTTGTATAGGCTTGGCTGCCTGAGGCGATTCTCAATTGGAGTCATGTGCTTCGCGTTGTCTCTGATTGGGAACCGTATTTAGGCATCCTGACTTTCGCTTTGTATTTGGTGGGTGTTTGTTCCTGTCTCTGTGTTGTAGTCACCAGATAGGCTGTAATAAATTTCACGTTCCGTTCTGTTGTTTTTGTATTTCAGTTATTTCATGTACCGCGATTCTGTTCATTAAAGTCATGAGTAACCTACACGCTGCATTTCGGTCTGACTCTCTTCATTCAACAGACGAACGCCGTTACAGTTCTAATCTCTCAATATTCTAATCTCTCAATGTTCTAATCTCTCAATGTTCTAATCTCTCAATGTTCTAATCTATCAATGTTCTAATCTCTCAATGTTCTAATCTCTCAATGTTCTAATCTCTCAATATTCATCTCAAAGTGCGCCAAATTCGTGCATTTAGCTGTTGAGATTTTTTGACCAGACCACCCTGCTGGCTTTGGGCTAAGCCTCAGTCTTCAAATCCTAGAAATGGCAATAAATTATAGAATAATAGCCATCTATATCAACATGATCTACTTAGCTTGAGCTTGGGTTTGTTTTTGCTGAATAATATAATAATATACTGTAATAATATAATAATTTACAGTAATAATATACTATAATAACATATAATATACTGTAATAATTTACTGTAATAATATACTGTAATAACATTTCATAATATACTGTAATAACATTTCATAATATACTGTAATAATATAATAATATACTGTTATAACATAATATAATAATATATTGTAATATAATAATTTACTGTAGTTATATATTAATATAATGTAATAATATAATATGTAATTATATAATAATATACTGTAATAATATAATACTGTACTGTAATATACTGTAATTATATAATATTATACTGTAATAATTAAATAATATACTGTAATAATATAATAATATACTGTAATAATATAATGTACTGTAATAACGAAATAATATACTGTAATAATATAATAATGTACTGTAATAATGTAATAATATAATAATATACAGTAATAATATAATAACATACTGTAATAATATAATAACATACTGTAATTATATATAGGGATTATATTTCCATTCAGTATGCAATGTTTTGTAACTAATAGTGAAACCTCTGCTATTTGTCTCCTACTTTGCTACTTGGTCAGTGGTGCCTCTCCCATTGAATGCCAAACCAGTCACGGGGGTGTCAGAGTTTTCATTCTAAACTTGTATAGCTAATAAGATATAAATAGGATGTATTTGTATTCCATCTGATTGTATGGGACCTTAACACCATATGCTCTCCACAGCTCACGGAACACAGCCTGTCTGCCTTTCCCTCATAGAAATATCAGCTCTCTCATCCCTAATGTATTTTTCTTCTCTCATCCCTAATGTATTTTTCTTCTCTCATCCCTAATGCATTTTTCTTCTCTCAGCCCTAATGTATTTTTCTTCTCTCATCCCTAATGCATTTTTCTTCTCTCATCCCTAATGTATTTTTCTTCTCTCATCCCTAATGTATTTTTCTTCTCTCATCCCTAATGTATTTTTCTTCTCTCATCCCTAATGTATTTTTCTTCTCTCATCCCTAATGTATTTTTCTTCTCTCATCCCTAATGTATTTTTCTTCTCTCAGCCCTAATGTATTTTTCTTCTCTCAGCCCTAATGTATTTTTCTTCTCTCATCCCTAATGTATTTTTCTTCTCTCATCCCTAATGTATTTTTCTTCTCTCATCCCTAATGTATTTTTCTTCTCTCATCCCTAATGTATTTTTCTTCTCTCATCCCTAATGTATTTTTCTTCTCTCATCCCTAATGTATTTTTCTTCTCTCATCCCTAATGTATTTTTCTTCTCTCATCCCTAATGTATTTTTCTTCTCTCATCCCTAATGTATTTTTCTTCTCTCATCCCTAATGTATTTTTCTTCTCTCATCCCTAATGTATTTTTCTTCTCTCATCCCTAATGTATTTTTCTTCTCTCATCCCTAATGTATTTTTCTTCTCTCATCCCTAATGTATTTTTCTTCTCTCATCCCTAATGTATTTTTCTTCTCTCATCCCTAATGTATTTTTCTTCTCTCATCCCTAATGTATTTTTCTTCTCTCATCCCTAATGTATTTTTCTTCTCTCATCCCTAATGTATTTTTCTTCTCTCATCCCTAATGTATTTTTCTTCTCTCATCCCTAATGTATTTTTCTTCTCTCATCCCTAATGTATTTTTCTTCTCTCATCCCTAATGTATTTTTCTTCTCTCATCCCTAATGTATTTTTCTGAGCAATACAAACAGATCTGTTGCATACTGCGATATGAACTCTGTTTAAGTAGTAGTCATGTTTTGTAAGTACTTATTAGGACACAGTGTGCATAAATAAATACAGTGAGGGATAAAAGTATTTGATCCCCTGCTGATTTTGTATGTTTGCCCACTGACAAAGAAATGATCAGTCTATAATTTTAATGGTAGGTTTATTTGAATAGTGAGAGACAGAATAACAACAAGAATCAAAGATAAACGCATGTCAAAAATGTTATAGATTTAATTGATCCCTCATTTTAATGAGGGAAATAAGTATGTATTTGTTAAGTCAATATTTATAGTACACTCCTCCTCATGGAATATTATAATATTTATAGTACACACCTCCTCCTGGAATATTATAATATTTATAGTACACACCTCCTCCTGGAATATTATAATATTTATAGTACACACCTCCTCATGGAATATTATAATATTTATAGTACACACCTCCTCATGGAATATTATAATATTTATAGTACATACCTCCTCCTCATGGAATATTATAATATTTATAGTACACACCTCCTCCTCATGGAATATTATAATATTTATAGTACACACCTCCTCCTCATGGAATATTATAATATTTATAGTACACACCTCCTCATGGAATATTATAATATTTATAGTACACACCTCCTCCTCATGGAATATTATAATATTTATAGTACACACCTCCTCATGGAATATTATAATATTTATAGTACACACCTCCTCATGGAATATTATAATATTTATAGTACACACCTCCTCCTCATGGAATATTATAATATTTATAGTACACACCTCCTCCTCATGGAATATTATAATATTTATAGTACACACCTCCTCATGGAATATTATAATATTTATAGTACACACCTCCTCATGGAATATTATAATATTTATAGTACACACCTCCTCATGGAATATTATAATATTTATAGTACACACCTCCTCCTCATGGAATATTATAATATTTATAGTACACACCTCCTCATGGAATATTATAATATTTATAGTACACACTGTAACGACGTTCGTCTGTTGTAAGAAGAGAGTCGGACCGAAATGCAGCGTGTAGGTTACTCATGACTTTAATGAATGATAAGACGGTACATGAAATAACTGAAATACGAAAACAACAAATGAAACGTGCAACTAATTACAGCCTATCTGGTGACTACTACACAGAGACCGGTACAAACACCCACAAAATACAAAGCGAACTCAGCGTGCAACTAATTACAGCCTATCTGGTGACTACTACACAGAGACAGGTACAAACACCCACAAAATACAAAGCGAACTCAGCGTGCAACTAATTACAGCCTATCTGGTGACTACTACACAGAGACAGGTACAAACACCCACAAAATACAAAGCGAACTCAGGCTACCTAAATACAATCAGAGACAACTACAAGCACCTGACTCTGATTGAGAATCGCCTCAGGCAGCCAAGCCTAACAACGCCCCTAATCAGCCGCGATCCCAAATAATACAAACCCCAATACTTAACACAACATATAAACCCATGTCACACCCTGGCCTACCCAAACATATAACAAAACCACAAAATACAATGACCAAGGCGTGACACACACCTCCTCCTCATGAAATAGAATATTATAATATTTATAGTACACATCTCCTCCTCATGGAATATTATAACATTTATAGTACACACCTCCTCCTCATGAAATAGAATATTATTTATAGTCTCCTCCTCATGGAACATTAAGGGCAAGTTGACAGCAACCTAATTCATTGTCAACCTGAGTCTCTCTTTCTCTGTCTGTCTCCTCTCTCTCTGTCTCTCACGGTCTCTCTCTCTCTTTGTCTTTCTCTCTCGCTCTGTCTCTTTGTCTTTCTCTCCTCTCTGTCTTTCTCTCCTCTCTCTCTCTTTGTCTTTCTCCCCTCTCTCTCTCTCTCTCTTTGGCTTTCTCTCCTCTCTCTCACTCTCTCACTGTCTCTGTCTTTCCCTCCTCTCTGTCTTTCTCTCTCTTTGTCTTTCTCTCCTCTCTGTCTCTCCTCTTTGTCTTTCTCTCCTCTCTGTCTCTCTCTCTTTGTCTTTCTCTCCTCTCTATCTCTGTCTTTCTCTCTCTTTGTCTTTCTCTCCTCTCTATCTCTGTCTTTCTCTCTCTTTGTCTTTCTCTCCTCTCTCTCTTTGTCTTTCTCTCTCTTTGTCTTTCTCTCCTCTCTCTCACTGTCTCTCTCTCTTTGTCTTTCTCTCCTCTCTCTCACTGTCTGTCTCTCTTTGTCTTTCTCTCCTCTCTCTCTCTCTCACTGTCTTTCTCTCCTCTCTCTCTCTCACTGCCTGTCTTTCTCTCCTCTCTCTCTCTCACTGTCTCTGTTTTTCTCTCCTGTCTTTCTCTCCTCTCTCTCTGTCTTTCCCTCCTCTGTCTCTCTCTCTGTCTTTCTCTCCTCTCTCTCTTTGTCTTTCTCTCCTCTCTCTCTTTGTCTTTCTCTCCTCTCTCTCTTTGTCTTTCTCTCCTCTCTCTCTCTTTGTCTTTCTCTCCTCTCTCTCTCACTGTCTCTGTCTTTCTCTCCTCTCTCTCTCACTGTCTCTGTCTTTCTCTCTCTCTCTCTCTCACTGTCTCTGTCTTTCTCTCCTCTCTCTCTGTCTTTCCCTCCTCTCTTTCTCTCTCACTGTCTATGTCTTTCTCTCCTCTCTCTCTCTCACTGTCTCTGTCTTTCTCTCCTCTGTCTTTCCCTCCTCTCTGTCTTTCCCTCCTCTCTGTCTCTCTCTCCTCTCTCTCTTTGTCTTTCTCTCCTCTCTCTCTTTGTCTTTCTCTCCTCTCTCTTTGTCTTTCTCTCCTCTCTCTTTGTCTTTCTCTCCTCTCTCTCACCGTCTCTGTTTTTCTCTCCTCTCTTTCTCTGTCTCTGTCTTTCTCTCCTCTCTCTCTCTCACTGTCTCTGTCTTTCTCTCCTCTCTCTCTCTCACTGTCTCTGTTTTTCTCTCCTCTCTGTCCCTCTCTCTTTGTCTTTCTCTCCTCTCTCTCTTTGTCTTTCTCTCCTCTCTCTCTTTGTCTTTCTCTCCTCTCTCTCTTTGTCTTTCTCTCCTCTCTCTTTGTCTTTCTCTCCTCTCACTTTGTCTTTCTCTCCTCTCTCTCACTGTCTTTCTCTCTTTGTCTTTCCCTCCTCTCTCTCACTGTCTGTCTCTCCTCTCTCTCACTGTCTGTCTCTCTTTGTCTTTCTCTCCTCTGTCTTTCCCTCCTCTCTGTCTTTCTCTCCTCTCTCTCTGTCTTTCCCTCCTCTCTGTCTTTCTCTCCTCTCTCTCTCTCTCTCACTGTCTCTGTCTTTCTCTCCTCTCTGTCTCTCTCTCTTTGTCTTTCTCTCCTCTCTCTTTGTCTTTCTCTCCTCTCTCTTTGTCTTTCTCTCCTCTCTCTCACTGTCTTTCTCTCTTTGTCTTTCTCTCCTCTCTCTCACTGTCTGTCTCTCTTTGTCTGTCTCTCTTTGTCTTTCTCTCCTCTCTCTCACTGTCTGTCTCTCTTTGTCTTTCTCTCCTCTCTCTCACTGTCTTTTCTCTCTCTCTCTCTCTCACGGTCTCTGTCTTTCTCTCCTCTCTCTCTCACTGCCTGTCTCTCTTTGTCTTTCTCTCCTCTCTCTCTCTCACTGTCTCTGTCTTTCTCTCCTCTCTCTCTCTCACTGTCTCTGTCTTTCTCCTCTCTCTCTCTCACTGTCTCTCTCTCTCTCTCACTGTCTCTGTCTTTCTCTCCTCTCTCTCCGTCTTTCCCTCCTCTCTGTCTTTCTCTCCTCTCTCTCTTTGTCTTTCTCTCCTCTCTCTTTGTCTTTCTCTCTCTCTCTTTGTCTTTCTCTCTCTCACTGTCTCTGTCTTTCTCTCCTCTCTCTCTCTCTCTCTCTCTCTCTCTCTCTCTCTCTCTCTCTCTCTCTCTCACTGTCTCTGTCTTTCTCTCCTCTCTCTCTCTCACTGTCTGTCTTTCTCTCCTCTCTCTCTCTCACTGTCTCTGTCTTTCTCTCCTCTCTCTCACTCACTGTCTCTCTTTCTCTCCTCTCTGTCTCTGTCTCTCTCTCTCTGTGTCTCTCTCTCTCTGGAGTGCATGCTGGGAGTGAGTCGTCAAGCATGAACTGTGTGATATTTGGCGGAGTCAACATGGAGGAACAAGGCAGTACACCTGGGCGCATGTGAGAGTGAACATCATCTCTATGGCCAGGTTAGATAGGTTTTATGTTTTTGAGCATCAATCTCAGGTCTGTAAATCAAGTGTGATAACCCCAGTGGGATTTTCTGATCATTGTTTAATAACAGAGGTGGTGTTCATTAACCATGTAAAACCCAAAAGCGCATACTGGCATTTTAATAGAACTTTATTGAGTGATGCTTACTTCAGGAACTGTTTCAGTTTTTTCTGGGAGAGGTGGAGGTCTCAAAAGGCCAGTTTTGTATCCCTTCAACAGTGGTGGGATATAGGGAAAATCCAGATTCAACAATTTTGTAATCAATACACGAGGAATGTCACCAAGGATATCACCAGATCAATGAAAGCCCTAGAGATTGAAATAGTGGAACTCATGACGTTGGTTGAGACCACAGGAGATCGAGGCCATACTCAGGCCCTCAAGAGGAGAAAAGCTGCATTGGCAGACCTGCTGGGTATCAGAGCACAGGGGGCACTGGTGAGAAGTATGTTTCAGGGAATAGCTGAAATGGATGCCTCATCCAAATGTTTCTTTGGTTTAGAGAAAAAGAATGGTCGAAGAAAAATGATTAATTGTCTTAAATCAGCTGTTGGACAAGAGCTCACTAGCCCTAGTGAAATTAGAAAGAGGGCAGTAGAGTTCTATGCTGAGCTCTACAAGTGTGAGTACAAAGAGGATAAAACAGTGACACAGCAGTTCTTTGATGGGCTCCCAAAGGTGGCTGCAGAAGCTCAGGTTCAGCTTGAGCAACCATTGTCTTTGCAGGATTTATACACTGCATTAAAAGGCATGGAAAATGGAAGGGCACCAGGCATTGATGGGCTTCCCGTTGACTTTTTTAAGTCTTTTTGGGCTATGTTGGGAGAGGATTGGTTAGAAGTAGCTAATGATAGTTTAACCAGAGGGTTACTACCAATAAGCTGCAGAAGGGCTGTCCTCACCCTACTGCCCAAAAAGGGTGACCCGAGGGAGGTGAAGAACTGGAGGCCGGTGGCTTTATTGTGCACTGATTATAAGATATTGTCAAAGGCTTTGTCCAACAGGCTGAGGGAGGTGATGGGGCAAATCATACATACGGATCAGTCCTACTGTGTTCCTGGCAGGCAGATAGGGGATAACATTTCTCTGATTTGTGATTTTTTGGACGTCTCTAGGGCTATTGGGTTGGATGCTGGTCTAATTTCAATTGATCAGGAAAAGGCATTTGACCGAGTTGAACATCAATATTTATGGCACACGTTTGAGGCGGTTGGGTTCAGCTCTGGTTTTATTGCCATGATAAAGGTGATATATGGTGACATTGAAAGTGTATTGAAAGTTAACAGTGGTTTGAGTGCTCCTTTTAAAGTGTGTAGAGGTATTAGGCAGGGATGTTCTATGTCAGGAATGTTATATGCCATTGCTATAGAGCCACTACTAAATAGCATTAGAAGTAGCATTGCAGGGGTGCACCTTTCAGAGGATGTTCCTCCTATTCGTCTCTCAGCCTATGCTGATGATGTAGTTGTGCTAGTGAAAAATCAAGCGGAGGTGGATAGCTTGAGTCTAATGGTTGATCGTTTTAGGGGAATATCCTCTGCAAAGGTAAATTGGGAAAAGAGTTGTGCTTTACAGATTGGAGAATGGTCTGGAGGGATCATGGCTTTGCCAGGGGGGCTAGAATGGTGTAAGAGAGGTTTTAAGTATCTTGGAGTGTACCTAGAGATGAGGGGACTATGGAAAAAAATTGGAGTGGGGTGGTTGAAATGGTGGAAGGGAGGATGAGGAGATGGCGTTGGTTACTATCTCGTATGTCATATAGGGGGCGCACTATTATAGTTAACAATGTGATTGCCTCTGCACTGTGGCATTGGTTGTCAGTTTTAGAACCACCATCTGGCCTTCTGGCTAAGATAAAGGCAATTATTGTGGATTTCTTTTGGGATAAATATCACTGGGTTCCACAAAGTGTATTTGTCAAAAGAGGAGGGGGGACAAGGTCTTGTACATCTTGTTAGTAGGGCTGCTGCTTTCCGGTTTCAGTTTATTCAAAGGTTGCTTTATGGACCGGAAAATGTGGTGTGGAGAGGGCTGGCAGGTCTTATATTACAGCGGGTTGGAGGATTAGGTTTAAAGAAGGCTTTATTTCTGGTTGATAGTAGCCAGATTTTTAGCGAGGGAGTACCTCCGTTTTACAGAGGCCTTCTCAGAGTGTGGAGCATAATGAAGGTGTCCAGACGAACTTCAGCGAAGTCAGTGCATTGGCTGTTGGAGGAACCTCTGGTGTAAGGGGCAAGACTGGATTGTACAACTGCAGCTGTTCCACATTTCTCCAAGATTCTGGTGAAGGGGAAAATCATCACCTTAAAACAGTTAATGGCCATGGCTGGGCCCGCCTAAATGGATGGAAGACGGGTGGCAGAACATTTGGGGATGAGGTCGGAAAGGATTGTCGGACAAATGCTGGGGAGCTGCAGGAAGGCTCTGTCAGCGGAAGAATGGGGTATGCTTAGTAGTCACAAGAAGAAGGTACAAGATGAAGACGTCTCATTTCCAAGACTAGGGATTACACCGAATATCCCAGAGTCAGAAAGAAAGGCGTTATTGCTGGATTTGAGAGGGTTGGAGGAGGTGGGTTTGGATGAGGTGAATGGGAAGGACTTGTATAGGGGGTGTGTCAAGGTGTTGAATAAAGATAAATTGAAAAATAGAAAAGACACTCCATGGAGGGTAAAATTGGGCATTGATGACAAGGTAAAGTCAGCATGGAGAGCACTGTACAAACCACCGTTACAAAAGGGTACTGGTGATATGCAATGGAGGGTTTTACATGGCATCATTGCAGTTAATGCTTTTGTATCTGTTATTAATTCAAATGTTAGAGATGGATGTCCTTTTTGTAATATAAGAGAAACCATTTTTCACTGTTTTATGGAGTGTGAGAGGATAAAACCTCTATTGGAAATGCTGGAATCTTTGTTTAAAGCTGTAGGGGAGTTTTTCAATAACACTGTTTTTATTTTGGGGTTTCAATATAGTAAACAACAGAAAAGAAAATGTCAAATGTTACATTTTATTTTGGGACAAGCTAAGATGTAAATTTTTCTGAGTAGGAAACATAAGATAGAAACGGGATATGGGCAGGATGTAAGATGTGTTTTTAAAGGATTAGTGAAAGCAAGAATAAAAGTAGATTTTGAGTTCTTTTCAGCTGTAAAAGATCTCCTATTATTTGAGGAGAAGTGGGCTTACGAAAGAGCGCTTTGTTTTGTAGAGGAGGGGAAATTATTTTTTTGCTGATGAAATAAGTTGAATGTATATGTTATGTATTTATTTTTGTTTAGGAATTACATTTGTTGTTTCATTTCTGAAAAGGCAGTGTGTCATTATTTATGTTAACACTTGAGTAAAAATAAAGGTTTTATAAAAACTCAAACTCTCTCTCAATACTTTCACCACTTTCTCTCCGTTCACGTCCAAAGTTCCCCTCCATCCAACACAGATTCACAGACAATGGCTTTACAATTCTGTCAATATCTATTATTACATGACATGGAGAAGCTACCGACTACCTTGAGACAGTCCTAGCCACTTGTTAAGTCACACAAACAATGGTTAATAGACTCAAACACACACACATACAACACGCACGCACGCACACACACACACACACACACACACTTTCACAACCTCACCTGACACACACAGTAGCATGTTTTCAGTTGGCATGACAAGACTCGAGCACAGCATCTTCAAATTCTGACAGAAATGTTAAACCTCTGATAATAGTGTCCATTGAAATAGTTTATATTTTTCTTTAGTATTACAGGAACGGTTATGTCTCGGTGACCATGCACAGTAAACATTGCAAGGTGGGCTACGGTTGGAAATGGTTGACCAGGTCAGGTTGAGTTCCTGATCGGACTGCCTTCTTATATTCAATCTTTATTCAGTCTCTCTCGTAGCAACTCTCCTACTGGGTACAGTCTATTCCTGTTGAAAAAGGCTCCGTGTGTCTGACAACAGGCTCAGTGTGTCTGACAACAGGCTCCGTGTGTCTGACAACAGGCTCCGTGTGTCTGACAACAGTCTCCGTGTGTCTGACAACAGGCTCCGTGTGTCTGACAACAGGCTCCGTGTGTCTGACAACAGGCTCCGTGTGTCTGACAACAGGCTCCGTGTGTCTGACAACAGGCTCCGTGTGTCTGACAACAGGCTCCGTGTGTCTGACAACAGGCTCCGTGTGTCTGACAACAGGCTCTGTGTGTCTGACAACAGGCTCCGTGTGTCTGACAACAGGCTCCGTGTGTCTGACAACAGGCTCCGTCTCTAAAATCCTGGATGCGGAAGTGTCTGATCAGTTGACTGGTATTGTAAAGTTCCTTGGCAGAATCCGAGTAAAACAAGGACATTGAGGTCAAAGGTCAGGTGAACTCCGTTGGCTCTGTCCCATTGACACCTACTCTGTAGTCGTCTTCTTCCAATCCTCCTCCATCTGTCTGCAGTCCATAGTCTTTCTAGGGAACGACAAGAGGATTCTTGTCTCTCTGGCACCCCCTATTGGACGGTCTATTTAACTGCAGTTTTGACTTCAGGTCTTGGATTTTCTCAAGTCATTGTCTTTTCATTGAACCAGCAGGGCACTTCTCCACACCTACAGGGTGGGACAGAGTGAACAGGTAAACAAACAGAGTCTCTGTTTGCCCAATCGCCAGGAGAATCTCCGTGACTGACAGACCATCTGTCCAATGTTGACGCAGCATGCAGCAAGTGTTACCTGGGAAGAGACAAACGTTGGCAAAGAAACAACAATATCTCCTCTCGAAGTGGGGAAGCAATGTTTTATCTAATACAATATGACTAATACAGCAAACATCCAGCCCTGTGTTGAGATGGGAAATTAGCTCAAACATCCAGCCCTGTGTTGAGATGGGAAATTAGCTCAAACATCCAGCCCTGTGTTGAGATGGGAAATTAGCTCAAACATCCAGCCCTGTGTTGAGATGGGAAATTAGCTCAAACATCCAGCCCTGTGTTGAGATGGGAAATTAGCTCAAACATCCAGCCCTGTGTTGAGATGGGAAATTAGCTCAAACATCCAGCCCTGTGTTGAGATGGGAAATCAGCTCAAACATCCAGCCCTGTGTTGAGATGGGAAATTAGCTCAAACATCCAGCCCTGTGTTGAGATGGGAAATTAGCTCAAACATCCAGCCCTGTGTTGAGATGGGAAATTAGCTCAAACATCCAGCCCTGTGTTGAGATGGGAAATTAGCTCAAACATCCAGCCCTGTGTTGAGATGGGAAATTAGCTCAAACATCCAGCCCTGTGTTGAGATGGGAATTTAGCTCAAACATTCAGCCCTGTGTTGAGATGGGAAATTAGCTCAAACATCCAGCCCTGTGTTGAGATGGGAAATTAGCTCAAACATCCAGCCCTGTGTTGAGATGGGAAATTAGCTCAAACATCCAGCCCTGTGTTGAGATGGGAAATTAGCTCAAACATCCAGCCCTGTGTTGAGATGGGAAATTAGCTCAAACATCCAGCCCTGTGTTGAGATGGGAAATTAGCTCAAACATTCAGCCCTGTGTTGAGATGGGAAATTAGCTCAAACATCCAGCCCTGTGTTGAGATGGGAAATTAGCTCAAACATTCAGCCCTGTGTTGAGATGGGAAATTAGCTCAAACATCCAGCCCTGTGTTGAGATGGGAAATTAGCTCAAACATTCAGCCCTGTGTTGAGATGGGAAATTAGCTCAAACATCCAGCCCTGTGTTGAGATGGGAAATTAGCTCAAACATCCAGCCCTGTGTTGAGATGGGAAATTAGCTCAAACATCCAGCCCTGTGTTGAGATGGGAAATTAGCTCAAACATCCAGCCCTGTGTTGAGATGGAAAATTAGCTAAAAGCATCCAGCCCTGTGTTGAGATGGGAAATTAGCTCAAACATTCAGCCCTGTGTTGAGATGGGAAATTAGCTCAAACATCCAGCCCTGTGTTGAGATGGGAAATTAGCTCAAAGCGTTCAGCCCTGTGTTGAGATGGGAAATTAGCTCAAACATCCAGCCCTGTGTTGAGATGGGAAATTAGCTCAAACATCCAGCCCTGTGTTGAGATGGAAAATTAGCTCAAACATCCAGCCCTGTGTTGAGATGGGAAATTAGCTCAAACATCCAGCCCTGTGTTGAGATGGGAAATTAGCTCAAACATCCAGCCCTGTGTTGAGATGGGAAATTAGCTCAAACATCCAGCCCTGTGTTGAGATGGGAAATTAGCTCAAAGCGTTCAGCCCTGTGTTGAGATGGGAAATTAGCTTAAACATCCAGCCCTGTGTTGAGATGGGAAATTAGCTCAAACATCCAGCCCTGTGTTGAGATGGGAAATTAGCTCAAAGCGTTCAGCCCTGTGTTGAGATGTGAAATTAGCTCAAAGCATTCAGCCCTGTGTTGAGATGGGAAATTAGCTCAAACATCCAGCCCTGTGTTGAGATGGGAAATTAGCTAAAAGGAACTGGGAGAGAAAGGTGACATTCATGGGTCAAAAATGAGAAGTGTGTATATGTGTGAGAGATTGAAAATGTGAACTTACCTCTCTCTTGTGTGTGTGTGTGTGTGTGTGTGTGTCCCTCACCTCTCTCTCATGGGCATTGTGGGATGTGTGTTGAGGAAGGACAGCTGCTGCTCTAGACAACACACACGGAAGGCCAGGTAGCAGGAGGACAGGACGAGCAGGACGATACTGAAGGAGACAGACACACGCCGCACAATGACCACATTGTTTACCACAGGGGTTCTCAAAGTGGGGTCAGTGGAGGTACCTCAAAATATTAAAAAACAAATATATACTATTAACAGCATCAGATTAAACTCATTTTTGCCAAGGGGTGGAATAAGTTTAGAGGGTATAATGTAATATTATGAATCTACAATATATGTTCTTAAGCGTAGCCAACATGGGCCTGGGAGGGTCACAGGGGTATTGGTATCCACAGTAGACCTACACTCCACCAATGATCCATTTCTCAACTCATAGGTTGATATGTAATAGGTAAGTGTAATATGAATGTGCAATAATAACTACAACCAGCAGGTGGCAGTATGACAGTAAGTGTATAATATAATGAGAGATGCCTTAGCCCAGTGTTTTCCATCTCTGTCTCGGGGACCCTAAGTGTTGCACGGTTAGTTTTTGTTGCCAAAACACTACACAGCAGATTCAAATAACAAACTAATCATTAGTGGGGCGGCAGGATAGCCTAGGGGTTAGAGTGTAGAGGTGGCAGGATAGTCTAGTGCAGGGGTGTCAAACTCATTTCGCATCGTGGGCCACATACGGCCTAGGGAGATGTCAAGTGGGCCGGACCATTAAAATTATACCATACTCTGCTATAAATAACCAAAATAACATGTCTTTCCTTTGTTTTGGTGTAAAGAAGCACAAGAACATTAGGAAAATATTGAAATTTAATGAACTATCCTTTTACAAAACATTTCATGAAACACCTCATATTTCCTTAGACAAATGTGCAATTTACTTTTATCATTCACAAATATGCATTGCAACTGATCCCACTGATTGTACAAAGGCACAAAACTTTAATTGGTACTGAAAAATATAGTAATGCACTTTAAGATTAAATGAGACTTTTAAAGAAAGGAATTTTTAAACCACTTACACATACGCATATAAAATCTAAATGTAATCCCTGCGTACACCTTACAAACTAAGGAGAGTGATTTTAAATGTGTAATGAAGAAAGTGTTCGCCTGTCCTGTAAATCTGTAAACTTCATACATGAAACATACATACACATACAATACATACTGAAAATTTATGGAGTTGTATGAACAGTAGAATTCCATCACACAACTTTTGTTTTGAAGCTGCTGACTAACATTAAAGTGCACATTTTTTAAATCACCACAGTAAGGATTCATCTTCACAGAGCTGTATTCTTTCAATGCAAACAGTATCTAAGGCAGCATTTTAAAGGTGTTAGTCTAGTCTGGACTTGTATTTGTACCTGAAACTTGGCATCTTTTGGCCTGTACAAGTGCATCAACACCAGGTGTCATGTCCTGACTAGCTGTCACTTTCAGAATGTCATTTAAGTGCTTGTTTGTGAGCCTTGAACGCATTTTTGTTTTATTGATATTCATCACTGAGAAAATTTGTTCACAAAGGTAGGTTGTCCCAAACATGCACAAAATTTTAGCAGCCAGGGCTGTTAATTTGGAGTAACCTGGTAGTAGATACTGATAAAATCTGTCCAGACCTACAGAGGCAAATTTGCCCTTCAAATCTGCATCACACTGCAAATCAATTATCTCTAGCTGAATTTCGACCGGCAGATCAGAAGCTTTAACTGTGAAAGGTGAGCGAAAAACTGAAAATTCTGTCTCAAGTTCACCAAATACCTGAAAACGTTTCTCAAACTCCCGCAGTAGTCCTGCAATTTTGTCTTTGTACCGTTTCATGTCCGCATCAGGTCTGGTCACACACACATCTCTCAGACAGGGGAAATGAGCAGGGTTGCCATTTGCCAGTTGCATCTCCCACAAAGTCAGCTTCAACTTAAATGCATGTATGTTGTCAGAAAACTGTGTGACAACTTTTTTGCGGCCTTGCAACATTTTGTTCAGATTGTTCAAGTGTTCAGTAATATCAACCAAGAATGCAAGGTCCCGTAGCCATTCCTGAGATTGTAATTCCAACACCGGTTTTCCTTTTTCTCCATAAACTGTCCGATTTCCTCTCGTAGATCAAAGAAATGCCTCAGCACAGCGCCTCGGCTTAACCATCTCACTTCAGTGTGGTATGGCAGGCTGTGGGTAATGTTGCTGTCGCTGAGAAGTTTATCAAACTGACGATGGTTCAGACCTCTGGACCGGATGAAATTAACAGTGCGAACAACCACCTCCATGACGTGGTCCATTTTCAGCGACTTGCAACACAATGCCTCCTGGTGCAAAATACAGTGAAATGTCCAGAAACGATCTCCTCCATTAAGGGCTTGTACTTTGTCTTTGAACTTTGTCGCGGCACCTGCTTTCTTTCCGACCATGGATGGCGCGCCGTCTGTAGCCAGGCTGACAGCGCGGGACCAGTCCACTCCAACTCTGTCCAATGCAGCAACGACAGACCCGAAAATGTCCTCGGCTGTTGTGGTGTCCATCATTGGCACCAACTCAAGAAACTCTTCAGTAACAGTCAATGTCTCATCAACTCCTCGAATAAATATGGCCAGTTGGGCCACGTCTGTGATGTCAACCCAATTGCCACGGAAAATGCAATAAATGACTTGACTCTCTGTTTCAATTGACTGTCTAAATCTGCCGATAGTTCCGAAATCCTCTCTGCTATAGTATTCCTCGTCAGGCTAATATTGGCAAAAGCTTGTCGCTTCTCGGGACATACAAGTTCAGCCGCCTTCATCATGCATCGTTTAACAAAGTCACCGTCGGAATACGGCTTCGATGCTAATGCTATTTCGCTAGCAATTAGGTAGCTGGCTTTTACCGCTGCTTCACTGACTTCTCGGCTCTGGATGAAAGTTGACTGCTGTTTCCTCAGACCCGCCAGCAATTCGTTAATCTTATCTCTTCTCAGTTGTCCTTGCAAGCCGTCATATTTTTCGCTGTGATGAGTCTCGTAGTGGCGTCGAATATTATATTCCTTCAATACCAAAACTTGTTGCAAACACACCAAGCACAAAGGTTTTCCGTGCATCTCTGTAAATAAATAGGACGTGGTCCATTTTTCTTTGAAAATTCTACACTCCTTATCTACTTTTCTCCGTTTGGATAACGACATTTTGGCTAATGATGGTGTAGCGGAGAGGTAGAGACCAAGGTATTAACAACGTCGTAACAAGCAGCAGATGGCGCATTGATACCGTCTGCTGTTTTCAGTCTGTCTCAGTGATGCGGCTTGTCTTCTACTCTGATGGAAAGAGTGCGCCCCTTAGCGGATAATCCATGAATTGCAGCAAATTAAAAATATTAATTCCATGTCTTTTATGCATTTTTTCCACTTTCAAATTATCCTGCGGGCCTGATCGAACCTCCTTGGGGCCGGTTCCGGCCCGCGGGGATGTTTGACACCCCTGGTCTAGTGGTTAGAGCGTAGAGGTGGCAGGTAGTCTAGTGGTTAGAGTGTAGAGGTGGCAGGATAGCCTAGTGGTTAGAGTGTAGAGGTGGCAGGATAGCCTAGTGGTTAGAGTGTAGAGGTGGCAGGATAGCATAGTGGTTAGAGTGTAGAGGTGGCAGGATAGCCTAGTGGTTAGAGCGTAGAGGTGGCAGGATAGCCTAGTGTTTAGAGTGTTGGACTAGCAACCGGAAGGTTGCACGTTCAAATCCCCAAGCGGACAAGGTACAAATCTGTCTTTCTGCCCCTGAACAGGCAGTTAACCCACTGTTTCTAGGCCATCATTGAAAATAAGATTTTGTTCTTAACTGACTTGCCGAGTTAAATAAAGGTAAAAAATAAATAAAACGTTGATTATTTGAATCAGCTGTGTCTTTCTTGGGGTCACCAGGAGCGAGTTTGGGGAAACATTCCACCAGAGTACAAACAGGTCAGGTTAGTCCGCCCAGTACTCACAGCAGGATGAAGAACTTGAGCAGTTGGTACTCCATGTGGCCCAGTTCTGGTACTGGCTCTGTCAGGAGGATCTTCCCTGTCTCCAGACTCCGCTCTGCACACAACACAGCACAGCACATGTTATAGGGTGAAGCAAAATGCTTGTGTTACTGTCTCCTAACAGTAACAAAAAAACATAAAATCAACAAATCTAAAAATGCCAGAATGAATCCAATGAACAACACAAATAACACTGTATCAATAACCCAAATCCAATCCCAAATAACACTGTATCAATAACCCAAATCCAATCCCAAATAACACTGTATCAATAACCCAAATCCAATCCCAAATAACACTGTATCAATAACCCAAATCCAATCCCAAATAACACTGTATCAATAAAGTCGCTCTGGATAAGAGCGTCTGCTAAATGACTTAAATGTAAATGTAAATAACCCAAATCCAATCCCAAATAACACTGTATCAATAACCCAAATCCAATCCCAAATAACACTGTATCAATAACCCAAATCCAATCCCAAATAACACTGTATCAATAACCCAAATCCAATCCCAAATAACACTGTATTAATAACCCAAATCCAATCCCAAATAACACTGTATCAATAACCCAAATCCAATCCCAAATAACACTGTATCAATAACCCAAATCCAATCCCAAATAATACTGTATCAATAACCCAAATCCAATCCCAAATAACACTGTATCAATAACCCAAATCCAATCCCAAATAACACTGTATCAATAACCCAAATCCAATCCCAAATAACACTGTATCAATAACCCAAATCCAATCCCAAATAACACTGTATCAATAACCCAAATCCAATCCCAAATAACACTGCATCAATAACCCAAATCCAATCCCAAATAACACTGTATCAATAACCCAAATCCAATCCCAAATAACACTGTATCAATAACCCAAATCCAATCCCAAATAACACTGCATCAATAACCCAAATCCAATCCCAAATAACACTGCATCAATAACCCAAATCCAATCCCAAATAACACTGTATCAATAACCCAAATCCAATCCCAAATAACACTGTATCAATAACCCAAATCCAATCCCAAATAACACTGCATCAATAACCCAAATCCAATCCCAAATAACACTGCATCAATAACCCAAATCCAATCCCAAATAACACTGTATCAATAACCCAAATCCAATCCCAAATAACACTGTATCAATAACCCAAATCCAATCCCAAATAACACTGTATCAATAACCCAAATCCAATCCCAAATAACACTGTATCAATAACCCAAATCTAATCCCAAATAACACTGTATCAATAACCCAAATCCAATCCCAAATAACACTGTATCAATAACCCAAATCCAATCCCAAATAACACTGTATCAATAACCCAAATCCAATCCCAAATAACACTGTATCAATAACCCAAATCCAATCCCAAATAACACTGTATCAATAACCCAAATCCAATCCCAAATAACACTGTATCAATAACCCAAATCCAATCCCAAATAACACTGTATCAATAACCCAAATCCAATCCCAAATAACACTGTATCAATAACCCAAATCCAATCCCAAATAACACTGTATCAATAACCCAAATCCAATCCCAAATAACACTGTATCAATAACCCAAATCCAATCCCAAATAACACTGTATCAATAACCCAAATCCAATCCCAAATAACACTGCATCAATAACCCAAATCCAATCCCAAATAACACTGCATCAATAACCCAAATCCAATCCCAAATAACACTGCATCAATAACCCAAATCCAATCCCAAATAACACTGTATCAATAACCCAAATCCAATCCCAAATAACACTGTATCAATAACCCAAATCCAATCCCAAATAACACTGCATCAATAACCCAAATCCAATCCCAAATAACACTGCATCAATAACCCAAATCCAATCCCAAATAACACTGTATCAATAACCCAAATCCAATCCCAAATAACACTGTATCAATAACCCAAATCCAATCCCAAATAACACTGTATCAATAACCCAAATCCAATCCCAAATAACACTGTATCAATAACCCAAATCTAATCCCAAATAACACTGTATCAATAACCCAAATCCAATCCCAAATAACACTGTATCAATAACCCAAATCCAATCCCAAATAACACTGTATCAATAACCCAAATCCAATCCCAAATAACACTGTATCAATAACCCAAATCCAATCCCAAATAACACTGTATCAATAACCCAAATCCAATCCCAAATAACACTGTATCAATAACCCAAATCCAATCCCAAATAACACTGTATCAATAACCCAAATCCAATCCCAAATAACACTGTATCAATAACCCAAATCCAATCCCAAATAACACTGTATCAATAACCCAAATCCAATCCCAAATAACACTGTATCAATAACCCAAATCCAATCCCAAATAACACTGTATCAATAACCCAAATCCAATCCCAAATAACACTGTATCAAGGTAGGTAGGGGATGTCCACTGATCTTACCCTTTAATGTCAGGGGAACCTCCGTAGGTAGGTAGGGGATGTCCTCTGATCTTACCCTTTAATGTCAGGGGAACCTCCGTAGGTAGGTAGGGGATGTCCACTGATCTTACCCTTTAATGTCAGGGGAACCTCCGTAGGTAGGTAGGGGATGTCCACTGATCTTACCCTTTAATGTCAGGGGAACCTCCGTAGGTAGGTAGGGGATGTCCTCTGATCTTACCCTTTAATGTCAGGGGAACCTCCGTAGGTAGGTAGGGGATGTCCACTGCACGCCGACTTCTCGTGGAGTTACCAAGGAGATCCGGGAGAGAGGAGGACACGGATGGAATGGACGGCTTCCTCCTCCACTTCAACACCGGAGGGAAGTCATTGACCACGGGGAACTCATCCTGAATGAGGGGAGGAGAGGAGGAGAAAGGGGAAGAGGGGAGAGCTTAAGGAGGAGAGGAAATTAAGTTGGCTGAAGAGGAAAGGTAAGGTATCTTTAAGAATGTTTAGGCACTGTTGGGGAAGCTACACTGAAATCATAGTTTACCAAACTACCATTTACTTTTTCACTAGAAGAAATTAAGCTACACTAAATCTACTCTTAAGAAAAATATAGTTTCCTGAACAAAATCTACCCTCAAGAGAAATCAGTTCACTACATCCAAACTACTTAGTGAAAAAACCATCACTCTGTGGTCAGGTGTTAACAGAATGTGAAATGTAGCCTATTAAACACGAAAACTATGTTTCAAGTCAGAATTAGGAATGTCTGATGCAAAAAATAAATATTTATATATTTTGGTAAAACCAAACAGTAGTTAGCTACATCGCTACATGGTAAAACAGTAGTGTGTAGTTAGCTACATCGCTACATGGTAAACAGTAGTGTGTAGTTCCAGTCGTTAGCTACACTGCTACACGGTAAAACAGTAGTGTGTGGTTACAGTAGTTAGCTACACCACTACACGGTAAAACAGTAGTGTGTAGTTAGCTGCATCGCTACATGGTAAAACAGTAGTGTGTAGTTAGCTACACCGCTACATGGTAAAACAGTAGTGTGTAGTTAGCTACATCGCTACATGGTAAAACAGTAGTGTGTAGTTAGCTACACCGCTACATGGTAAAACAGTAGTGTGTAGTTAGCTACATCGCTACATGGTAAAACAGTATTGTGTAGTTAGCTACACCGCTACATGGTAAAACAGTAGTGTGTAGTTAGCTACATCGCTACATGGTAAAACAGTAGTGTGTAGTTAGCTACACCGCTACATGGTAAAACAGTAGTGTGTAGTTACAGTAGTTAGCTACATCGCTACCTGGTAAAACAGTAGTGTGTAGTTCCAGTCGTTAGCTACACCGCTACACGGTAAAACAGTAGTGTGTAGTTACAGTAGTTAGCTACACCACTACACGGTAAAACAGTAGTGTGTAGTTACAGTAGTTAGCTACATCGCTACATGGTAAAACAGTACTGTGTAGTTAGCTACACCGCTACATGGTAAAACAGTAGTGTGTAGTTCCAGTAGTTAGCTACACCACTACACGGTAAAACAGTAGTGTGTAGTTACAGTAGTTAGCTACACCGCTACATGGTAAAACAGTAGTCTGATAGTATAGTAGTGTGGAGTAGTGTAAAGTAGTGTAGAGTAGTGTAGACTACAGTATAGTAGTGTAGAGTAGTGTAAAGTAGTGTAGAGTAGTGTAGACTATAGTATTACATTTACATTTAAGTCATTTAGCAGACGCTCTTATCCAGAGCGACTTACAAATTGGTGCATTCACCTTATGACATCCAGTGGAACAACCACTTTACAATAGTGCATCTAAATATTTTAAGGGGGGGAGGGGGGGTGAGAAGGATTACTTTATCCTATCCTAGGTATTCCTTAAAGAGGTGGGGTTTCAGGTGTCTCCGGAAGGTGGTGATTGATAGTATAGGAGTGTAGAGTAGTGTATAGTAGTGTAGACTATAGTAGTGTAGAGTAGAGTAGAGTAGAGTAGGGTAGAGTAGTGTAGACTATAGTAGTGTGGAGTAGAGTAGTGTAGCGTAGTGTAGACTATAGTATAGTAGTGCAGAGTATAGTAGTGTAGAGAAGTGCAGAGTATAGTAGTGTAGTGTAGAGTAGGGTAGAGTAGTGTAGAGTAGTGTAGACTATAGTATAGGAGTGTAGAGTAGTGTATAATAGTGTAGACTATAGTAGTGTGGAGTAGAGTAGTGTAGAGTAGTGTAGACTATAGTAGTGTAGAGTAGTGTAGACTATAGTATAGTAGTGCAGATTATAGTAGTGTATAGTAGTGTAGAGTGGAGTAGTGTAGAGAAGTGCAGAGTATAGTAGTGTAGTGTAGAGTAGGGTAGAGTAGTGTAGACTACAGTATAGTAGTGTAGAGTATAGTAGTGTAGTGTAGACTACAGTATAGTAGTGTATAGTAGTGTATAGTAGTGTAGACTATAGTAGTGTAGACTATAGTAGTGTAGAGTAGAGTAGTGTAGAGTAGTGTAGACTATATTATAGTAGTGTAGAGTAGAGTAGTGTAGAGTAGTGTAGACTATATTATAGTAGTGTAGAGTAGTGTAGACTATAGTAGTGTGGAGTAGAGTAGTGTAGAGTAGTGTAGACTATAGTATAGTAGTGCAGAGTATAGTAGTGTAGAGTGGAGTAGTGTAGAGTAGTGTAGACTATAGTATAGTAGTGCAGATTATAGTAGTGTATAGTAGTGTAGAGTGGAGTAGTGTAGAGAAGTGCAGAGTATAGTAGTGTAGTGTAGAGTAGGGTAGAGTAGTGTAGACTACAGTATAGTAGTGTAGAGTATAGTAGTGTAGTGTAGACTACAGTATAGTAGTGTAGAGTAGTGTATAGTAGTGTATAGTAGTGTAGACTATAGTAGTGTAGAGTAGAGTAGTGTAGAGTAGTGTAGACTATATTATAGTAGTGTAGAGTAGAGTAGTGTAGAGTAGTGTAGACTATATTATAGTAGTGTAGAGTAGTGTAGAGTAGTGTAGACTATAGTAGTGTGGAGTAGAGTAGTGTAGAGTAGTGTAGACTATAGTATAGTAGTGCAGAGTATAGTAGTGTAGAGTGGAGTAGTGTAGAGAAGTGCAGAGTATAGTAGTGTATAGTAGTGTGCAGTAGTGTAGACTATAGTACAGTAGTGTAGAGTAGTGTATAATAGTGTAGACTATAGTAGTGTAGAGTAGAGTAGGGTAGAGTAGTGTAGAGTGGTGTAGACTATAGTATAGTAGTGTAGACTATAGTAGTGTAGAGTAGTGTTGAGTAGTGTAGGCTATAGTAGTGTAGAGTAGAGTAGAGTAGTGGCTGGGCTTACCATAGATAGTGAGCTAGGCTCCTCCAAGTACTGCTTCAGGCTAAGGCTTTTCTTCCCATTCACCTATGGAGGAAAATAAGGTACACTGTAACTACACTTAATGTCCCACCATTCAGATGGTGGTAGGCTATAGCAGTTATTAATTCAGACCCATAACCATTCAGATGGTGGTAGACTATAGCAGTTATTAATTCAGACCCATAACCATTCAGATGGTGGTAGACTATAGCAGTTATTATGGTAGACTATAGCAGTTATTAATTCAGACCCATAACCATTCAGACCCATAACCATTCAGACCCATAACCATTCAGATGGTGGTAGGCTATAGCAGTTATTAATTCAGACCCATAACCATTCAGATGGTGGTAGGCTATAGCAGTTGTTAATTCAGACCCATAACCATACAGACCCATAACCATTCAGACCCATAACCATTCAGATGGTGGTAGACTATAGCAGTTATTAATTCAGATGGTGGTAGACTATAGCAGTTATTAAATCAGACCCATAACCATTCAGACCCATAACCATTCAGATGGTGGTAGGCTATAGCAGTTATTAATTCAGACCCATAACCATTCAGATGGTGGTAGACTATAGCAGTTATTAATTCAGACCCAAAACCAGTCAGATGGTGATAGACTATAGCAGTTATTAATTCAGACCCATAACCATTCAGACCCATAACCATTCAGATGGTGGTAGACTATAGCAGTTGTTAATTCAGACCCATAACCATTCAGATGGTGGTAGACTATAGCAGTTATTAATTCAGACCCATAACCATTCAGACCCATAACCATTCAGATGGTGGTAGACTATAGCAGTTATTAATTCAGACCCATAACCATTCAGATGGTGGTAGACTATAGCAGTTATTAATTCAGACCCATAACCATTCAGATGGTGGTAGACTATAGCAGTTATTAATTCAGACCCATAACCATACAGACCCAAAACCAGTCAGATGGTGATAGACTATAGCAGTTATTAATTCAGACCCATAACCATTCAGACCCATAACCATTCAGATGGTGGTAGACTATAGCAGTTATTAATTCAGACCCATAACCATTCAGACCCATAACCATTCAGATGGTGGTAGACTATAGCAGTTATTAATTCAGATGGTGGTAGACTATAGCAGTTATTAAATCAGACCCATAACCATTCAGACCCATAACCATTCAGATGGTGGTAGGCTATAGCAGTTATTAATTCAGACCCATAACCATTCAGATGGTGGTAGACTATAGCAGTTATTAATTCAGACCCATAACCATTCAGATGGTGGTAGGCTATAGCAGTTATTATTAGTTATTATTATTATTATTATTATTATTGTTATGCACTGACAGAAACATGGATCACCACAGATAACACTGCTACTCCTACTGCTCTCTCTTCGTCCGCCCACGTGTTCTCGCACACCCCGAGAGCTTCTGGTCAGCGGGGTGGTGGCATAGGGATCCTTATCTCTCCCATGTGGTCATTCTCTCTTTCTCCCCTTACCCATCTGTCTATCGCCTCCTTTGAATTTCATGCTGTCACAGTTACCAGCCCTTTCAAGCTTAACATCCTTATCATTTATCGCCCTCCAGGTCCCCTCGGAGAGTTCATCAATGAGCTTGATGCCTTGATAAGATCCTTTCCTGAGGACGGCTCACCTCTCACAGTTCTGGGCGACTTTAACCTCCCCACGTCTACCTTTGACTCATTCCTCTCTGCCTCCTTCTTTCCACTCCTCTCCTCTTTTGACCTCACCCTCTCACCTTCCCCCCTACTCACAAGGCAGGCAATACGCTCGACCTCATCTTTACTAGATGCTGTTCTTCCACTAACCTCATTGCAACTCCCCTCCAAGTCTCCGACCACTACCTTGTATCCTTTTCCCTCTCGCTCTCATCCAACACTTCCCACACTGCCCCTACTCGGATGGTATCGCGCCGTCCCAACCTTCGCTCTCTCTCCCCCGCTACTCTCTCCTCTTCCATCCTATCATCTCTTCCCTCTGCTCAAACCTTCTCCAACCTATCTCCTGATTCTGCCTCCTCAACCCTCCTCTCCTCCCTTTCTGCATCCTTTGACTCTCTATGTCCCCTATCTTCCAGGCCGGCTCGGTCCTCCCCTCCCGCTCCGTGGCTTGACGACTCAATGCGAGCTCACAGAACAGGGCTCCGGAAGGCCGAGCGGAAATGGAGGAAAACTCGCCTCCCTGCGGACCTGGCATCCTTTCACTCCCTCCTCTCTACATTTTCCTCCTCTGTCTCTGCTGCTAAAGCCACTTTCTACCACTCTAAATTCCAAGCATCTGCCTCTAACCCTAGGAAGCTCTTTGCCACATTCTCCTCCCTCCTGAATCCTCCTCCCCCTCCCCCCTCCTCCCTCTCTGCAGATGACTTCGTCAACCATTTTGAAAAGAAGATCGACGACATCCGATCCTCGTTTGCTAAGTCAAACAACACCGCTGGTTCTGCTCACACTGCCCTACCCTGTGCTCTGACCTCTTTCTCCCCTCTCTCTCCAGATGAAATCTCGCGTCTTGTGACGGCCGGCCGCCCAACAACCTGCCCACTCGACCCTATCCCCTCCTCTCTTCTCCAGATCATTTCCGGAGACCTTCTCCCTTACCTCACCTCGCTCATCAACTTATCCCTGACCGCTGGCTACGTCCCTTCCGTCTTCAAGAGAGCGAGAGTTGCACCCCTTCTGAAAAAACCTACACTCGATCCCTCCGATGTCAACAACTACAGACCAGTATCCCTTCTTTCTTTTCTCTCCAAAACTCTTGAACGTGCCGTCCTTGGTCAGCTCTCCCGCTATCTCTCTCAGAATGACCTTCTTGATCCAAATCAGTCAGGTTTCAAGACTAGTCATTCAACTGAGACTGCTCTTCTCTGTATCACGGAGGCGCTCCGCACCGCTAAAGCTAACTCTCTCTCCTCTGCTCTCATCCTTCTAGACCTATCGGCTGCCTTCGATACTGTGAACCATCAGATCCTCCTCTCCACCCTCTCCGAGTTGGGCATCTCCGGCGCGGCCCACACTTGGATTGCGTCCTACCTGACAGGTCGCTCCTACCAGGTGGCGTGGCGAGAATCTGTCTCCTCACCACGCGCTCTCACCACTGGTGTCCCCCAGGGCTCTGTTCTAGGCCCCTCTCCTATTCTCGCTATACACCAAGTCACTTGGCTCTGTCATAACCTCACATGGTCTCTCCTATCATTGCTATGCAGACGACACACAATTAATCTTCTCCTTTCCCCCTTCTGATGACCAGGTGGCGAATCGCATCTCTGCATGTCTGGCAGACATATCAGTGTGGATGACGGATCACCACCTCAAGCTGAACTTCGGCAAGACGGAGCTGCTCTTCCTCCCGGGGAAGGACTGCCCGTTCCATGATCTCGCCATCACGGTTGACAACTCCATTGTGTCCTCCTCCCAGAGCGCTAAGAACCTTGGCGTGATCCTGGACAACAAACTGTCGTTCTCAACTAACATCAAGGCGGTGGCCCGTTCCTGTAGGTTCATGCTCTACAACATCCGCAGAGTACGACCCTGCCTCACACAGGAAGCGGCGCAGGTCCTAATCCAGGCACTTGTCATCTCCCGTCTGGATTACTGCAACTCGCTGTTGGCTGGGCTCCCTGCCTGTGCCATTAAACCCCTACAACTCATCCAGAACGCCGCAGCCCGTCTAGTGTTCAACCTTCCCAAGTTCTCTCACGTCACTCCGCTCCTCCGCTCTCTCCACTGGCTTCCAGTTGAAGCTCGCATCCGCTACAAGACCATGGTGCTTGCCTACGGAGCTGTGAGGGGAACGGCACCTCAGTACCTCCAGGCTCTGATCAGGCCCTACACCCAAATAAGGGCACTGCGTTCATCCACCTCTGGCCTGCTCGCCTCCCTACCACTGAGGAAGTACAGTTCCCGCTCAGCTCAGTCAAAACTGTTCGCTGCTCTGGCTCCCCAATGGTGGAACAAACTCCCTCACGACGCCAGGACAGCGGAGTCAATCACCACCTTCCGGAGACACCTGAAACCCCACCTCTTTAAGGAATACCTAGGATAGGATAAAGTAATCCTTCTCACCCCCCCCCCCTTAAAATATTTAGATGCACTATTGTAAAGTGGTTGTTCCACTGGATGTCATAAGGTGAATGCACCAATTTGTAAGTCGCTCTGGATAAGAGCGTCTGCTAAATGACTTAAATGTAAATGTAAATGTTATTAATTCAGACCCATAACCATACAGACCCATAACCATTCAGATGGTGGTAGACTATAGCAGTTATTAATTCAGACCCATAACCATTCAGATGGTGGTAGACTATAGCAGTTATTAATTCAGACCCATAACCATTCAGATGGTGGTAGACTATAGCAGTTATTAATTCAGACCCATAACCATTCACACCCATAACCATTCAGATGGTGGTAGACTATAGCAGTTATTAATTCAGACCCATAACCATTCAGACCCATAACCATTCAGATGGTGGTAGACTATAGCAGTTATTAATTCAGACCCATAACCATTCAGACCCATAACCATTCAGATGGTGGTAGACTATAGCAGTTGTTAATTCAGACCCATAACCATTCAGATGGTGGTAGACTATAGCAGTTATTAATTCAGACCCATAACCATTCAGATGGTGATAGGCTATAGCAGTTATTAATTCAGACCCATAACCAGTCAGACCCATAACCATTCAGACCCATAACCATTCAGATGGTGGTAGACTATAGCAGTTGTTAATTCAGACCCATAACCATTCAGATGGTGGTAGACTATAGCAGTTATTAATTCAGACCCATAACCATTCAGATGGTGGTAGACTATAGCAGTTATTAATTCAGACCCATAACCATTCAGATGGTGGTAGGCTATAGCAGTTATTAATTCAGACCCATAACAATGGTATCTCATCATAGAGCTGTATTGCAAAACATTTCTAATGTAGCAGACACTTTCCTACAAAGTGGCCCACATGGGAATTGAACCCACAACCTTGAGCCTTGTGGACCGTGAGGAGGTTATTTCTCACCTGAAGGTGTGTGCAGATCCTCCTGAGGATGTCGTAGACACTGTCTCGAGACAGCAAGGACACAAACACATACTGCAACACAGAACAAGACACTAAAAAAACAACACAAACTAAAGTAGTCTAGAACTTAAGATCTATAGTAGTCTAGAACTTAAGCTCTACAGTAGTCTAGAACTTAAGATCTATAGTAGTCTAGAACTTAAGATCTATAGTAGTCTAGAACTTAAGATCTATAGTAGTCTAGAACTTAAGCTCTACAGTCGTATAGAACTTAAGCTCTATAGTAGTCTAGAACTTAAGATCTATAGTAGTCTAGAACTTAAGATCTATAGTAGTCTAGAACTTAAGATCTATAGTAGTCTAGAACTTAAGATCTATAGTAGTCTAGAACTTAAGATCTATAGTAGTCTAGAACTTAAGCTCTACAGTAGTCTAGAACTTAAGATCTATAGTAGTCTAGAACTTAAGCTCTACAGTCGTATAGAACTTAAGCTCTATAGTAGTCTAGAACTTAAGATCTATAGTAGTCTAGAACTTAAGATCTATAGTAGTCTAGAACTTAAGATCTATTGTAGTCTAGAACTTAAGTTCTATAGTAGTCCAGAGCTTAAGATCTATAGTAGTCTAGAACTTAAGATCTATAGTAGTCTAGAACTTAAGATCTATAGTAGTCTAGAACTCAAGATCTATAGTAGTCTAGAACTCAAGATCTATAGTAGTCTAGAACTCAAGATCTATAGTAGTCTAGAACTCAAGATCTATAGTAGTCTAGAACTCAAGATCTATAGTAGTCTAGAACTTAAGCTCTACAGTAGTCTAGAACTTAAGCTCTATATTAGTCTAGAATTTAAGCTCTACAGTAGTCTAGAACTTAATCTCTATAGTAGTCTAGAACTTAAGTTCTATAGTAGTCCAGAGCTTAAGTTCTATCGTAGTCTAGAACTTAAGTTCTATTGTATTGTAGTCTAGAACTTAAACTCTACAGTAGTCTAGAACTTAAATTATATTGTAGTCTAGAACCTAAGTGTTACGTTCCCCAGTTTATGTGTTGTAGTTGGTGTATTTGCATGTGTTTGTATTTGCATGTGTTTATTTCAGGAAATGGCTTCCTGAAATCCCTCAAGCAGCTGATTGGTTGACTCCATGGCTAATTGGAGAGCTGACCCCGCCCCCTCGTCAAGACGCAGCTGTCTCCAGTTACACATTCATTCTGAAGCTATATAAAAGCCAGTGTTCTGTTCAGGAGAGATTTTTATTGCTGGGGATCATTGCTGTGAGGTCATTGCAGAGAGATTGAATGTGATAGAGAATCATTGCTGAGAGAGGAGGCTGATGGCTGTGGATAATTTACTATGTTAGTTGTTGGTATGTTCAGTGAGTTTGTTGCTCAGATAGAGCTTATTTGTTCTCCTGTTTCATTTGTTCCCAGGGGGGAAGGGGAAGGCACCTAGGGAGTGCTTAGGCAAGAGGCTCGCGGACGTACATATACCCGTAGTATATTCACTGTCTAGGTACAATAGGTAAGACCTGGGCGGACCACCCCCTGTATTTTGGTTAGGGCACCAGGTGGTGCTATATTAGGTAAGTATTGGTTAGGCAGGTAAGATAGGAGAGTGGGGGGGGGCTTTGAGATTGACTTTCTTTGCTTTGGTTCCGTCCAGCCCCTTTTCCCCATATTACCGTGTAAAGGAATAAAGTCCTTGTAAACGGTACCACATTCTGCCTGTTGTCATTCTTACTCGCACCTACAGTCCAGACCTTTTCACTTCACGGAGAGTTGAGTTGTAGCAGGGTGTTGCGTTCCCTCTTCATAGAGGCGTGCGTAACACTAAGCTATATAGTAGTCCAGAGCTAAGTTCTATCGTAGTCTAGAACTTGAACTCTACTATCTTTGAATAGTCTATTAAAGAAGATATGAAGATGCACAAGTTACCAACCAAGTTTGATTTCTCACTTGCCAACTGACACCTTTATGACATGGACTGACTAAGTAGCTTCAGCAAATCCAGCTGTGATAGATAAAAGAGTGTGTATATAGTAAGTGTTACCCATTCATTTACCCAAGTCTCTCAATCAGACAAAGCAAAGCCAGCTGGCAGCCAGGAGCTTTAGCTGTTGTCACTAAAGTCCATAAAGGTGCTTGACCCAGAACAAGACCAGACTATTGAGTTAACCCTATCAGTCTGGAACTCCAGCAATGCATGCCCAGCCCTTATATTTAGCCTCACAATGAAGTGGTTGACCATTTTATTTTCTAGACAACCAGGGCTACAAGTAACAATTTGACAAACCGTTGCATTCACGAGTTGTATTGACAAAGTTCAATACGAAAACAAGGTCTGCCATAGCAAGAACCTGATCAAAATGAATTTATATGGATGCTGTAAGTACAGAAATGGTTTGCTCAGTGGGGAATTAATATCCAACTAGTCAGTGACAACTGTGTGGAGTTTGGAGTTTGTGACAGCAACTATGTGAGCTTATTACAGTATTATAGACACTATTTCCTGGGATTTCATATGATCGTCTATGTAGAAGAACCCCTTAAACGACTCTTGTGTAGCTTGTGAGTGTCATAGAGCAACACGTGTGTGGTGGTGGGGGTCTCAGCTTTTCATAGATAGTTTGCATTAGTTTGTAGCTCAAACCATTCAGACACTACAGATGTTTTTGTAACAAGACTCGACTCCAGCTTGGTCCTGTACAAGCCTATTTATGCTTGATCTGGGAATTCCGTTTCGGAGGCTCCGACAAGTGGCGGTCGGTTCCGTTTAAGATGAGGGAGGACAATCGGGGCGGCAGGGTAGCCTAGTGGTTAGAGCCGGAAGGTTGCAAGTTCAAATCCCAGAGCTGACAAGGTACAAATCTGTCGTTCTGCTCCTAAACAGGCAGTTAACCCACTGTTCCTAGGCCGTCATTGAAAATAAGAATTTGTTCTTAACTGACTTGCCTAGTAAAATTAAGGTAAAAATAAAATAATTTATCTTATGAGCATGGCCTTATTTCTATTAAGGCACATTGTCTGACTGTCATTCATATTCCATTCACCCAGTTCAATGTAACATGGATATATTTAGGCTACTACATGATACTCAATGTTCCCTATACCCATCATGAGGTTGCTATAACTTAGCTTTGATTTAAAGTTTACAACGTAGGTGCACACGTTGAAATATATATTTTTTGTAATCAAGGTGAAAGACAGTGACACATTCAATACCGCTTTGCACACTCTTGCCTTCATCTCGTAAGGACCAATGCTGGGAGACGAGAAGCAAGTACAGGGAGTGAACATTTAATGGATAACAGACAAGAAACAAACAAGGACAGCGTCTGGACAGGAGAAAACATCAATGCTGACACGGGGAACAAACTGAGGAGCAGACAGATATAGAGGGGCAATCAACACAGTAATGTAGTCCTGGTGAGTCCAACATTGCACCTATGCGCATAATGATGGTGACAGATGTACGTAATGATGGGCTGCCTGGTGCCCTTTAGCGCCAGAGAGGGGGAGCGGGCGCATGCATGACACATCAAGCTGATCTACGGTGTAATCATTAGTCCAACAGTTGCAAACGATAGAAACTATCGGACAAATTCAGGTATGTTTATGCCCGTTTCGTTCGTTTTCCAACAGAATCGGTGGAATGAATATACCCCTGATCACACACAAACACAGTTCACTTTCATAGCAGCCACATACAAACAGCACGATCACTTTGCTCATTGTAATTCCTTCTCGCATCTACATGCTCTCCTCCTCTCTCATCTTTTTACTTCGCTTGTGGACTTCAGTGCACAACACATCAGCTGTTTCTGACCAGGCTAAAAAAAACTTTCCAAGCCAAACCTTCATATCATGATCGCTAACCACTACACACAGCCTACATCGTTGTCATCATATTAGATAACATCATACAACATAGCAAATATAACTACCACTTTAGTAAACCCACTACAATCATGCAGTACAGTGTACAGTCAGAAAGCAGTTTAGCAGTTACACCGGCAGGCCCTGGTGGCAATGAATTCATAAATCCAAAAGTTTACCTTGACTTGGAAGAGTGTTGGATAGATTCCAAGAACACAGGATGAGATGTTACTATCCTTTGTGCAAGCACTTCCAAGAGTTAATGAACAGTGAGCGTGGTGAAATTTGGGGAGCGCATCGTCAGTAGTGTACCTTTGGTTCCTAGGGTGTTTCGGCCTTTCACACTATACACCCTCCTCAAAGGCGGCCAGCGACAGGGTGATCAATCCTACGCTTGCGTCCCATTCCCAATTAGTCATAGGAGTTGCCTTGTTGTTGATAGCAAACATCCCATGGGACTATGCATGGCAGGGGCGTCCTCCTCCCTGAGTCAATCATTGTTGACCGCATACCTCCTGGCCCTCTCACTTCGGGGCCCAGCTGGGGTCTTTCCTCTTCATCCAGAGCCACTGACTGCTGCCTTCTGCCGCCTCTGATACAGCTTTGATTGCCGAACGCTGGCTCTGGCCCTTAATTCCCAGGTCTCTAAGCAGTCTGGTTGTAGATGTTGCCACAAAACCTCTGCAGCCCACCTCCACTGGTCGGACTTCTGTGTTCCAGCCATGATGCCGTGCTTCGGCAGCTAGATCAGCATAGCGCAGATGTTTTCGCTCATAAGCCTCATCTACTGAGTTTTCCCAGGGTACTGTGAGCTCAATGATGAAGACCTTATTGAGTGAACGGGACTAGAGCACCATGTCAGGTCTTAGGGTGGTGGTTGCGATCTCCGGAGGAAACACAAGTTGCCGGCCAATGTCAGCTAGCATTTTCCAGTCGCGGGCCAAGCGCAGCTGGTCTCGCTCTAATGGTGTAGAGCCGCTCTTCGATGGTTTAGCCCCTTCGCGGACAAAGTTTGTCCGTAAGGAGTGTGATGCTGCTGTGGGTGGTAGGGAGTTGGTGGCAGCTCGCTTGTCCTCCAGGGCGGACGCAAGGTTTTTAAGGACTTGGTTGTGACGCCAAGTGTAGCGTCCTTGGGCGAGGCTTGTTTTACAGCCTGTGAGAATGTGCCTGAGGTTGGCTGGCATGGAACAGAGGGCACAGTCCGGATCTTCACCATACCATTGGTGAAGATTAACTGGTGTTGGAAGGACGTCATATGTTGCTCTGATGGAAAAGCTCAACCGCCTCGCTTCCATGGCCCACAGATCCTTCCAGCTGATCTTCCTCTTCTCCACACTGTCCCATCGAGTCCACTGTCCCTGTTTGGCAAGAGAGACTGCCTTGGCCCACCTTGCAGCCTCCTCCTGATGGCGTACTTCCTGCACTACCATCTTCCGCCGCTCTGGTGCAGTGGCCTTACTCCAAGCAGCACGGCTAGTTAGCCCAAGGCCTCCTCTCCCTTGCTGAACATGACCCACAATGTCAGCATGTCTGAGGGCTGCTGTTGCCTCCTGGACTGCTTTTCCTGGCCTCCATTTGCGCCCAGTTGCCAAGGTCGGCGCGTTGTTGCTCACCACTGGGTCTCGAGATTCATTCAGTGTCATTTGGAGCCTGGTTTTTGCACACTTGAATTCCTCTGTTAGACTGGTGAGGGGCAGCTTGAGGACACCATCTCCATAGAGGCCTATGGTGGTAAGGCATCGTGGAACTCCAAGCCACTTCTTTAAGTAGCCTGTGACTCCTCTTTCCATCTTCTCCACTGTTGAGATTGGAACCTCATACAGTGCTAAGGGCCACAACACCCGGGGTAGGAGTCCAAACTGCAGACACCAGGCCTTTAACTTTCCAGGTAGCTGGGTGTTGTCGATGGACTGTAGGCTACTACTGATGTCTTTGCGCAGCTGTTGCACCTGGTCTTTGTCCTTCAGGCTTGCATCATACCACCTTCCAAGGCTTTTTACCGGCTGCTCAGACACTGTTGGGATTTGGTCATCTCCGATGAAGAATTTCAGGTCAGAGAGTACTCCCTTCACAATCGAGATGCTGCGTGACTTGGATGGTTTAATCTTCATACGGGCCCAGCTGATGTTCTCCTCAAGTTTTCTGAGCAGTCTCCTGGTGCATGGGACAGTGGTGGTCAATGTTGTAATGTCGTCCATGTAGGCTCTGAGTGGAGGGAGGCGGAAACCAGAGTCGACTCGCTGTCCACCAGCAACCCATTTTGAGGATCTGATGATAACCTCCATTGCCATTGTGAATGCCAACGGAGAAATGGTACATCCCGCCATTATACCTACATTCAGGCACTGCCATGAGGTGGTGAACTCTGAGGTGGTGAAGCAGAACTGCAGATCCTGGAAGTACGACTTCACCAGGTTTGTGATGGTGTCCGGTATGTGGAAAAATCTGAAGGCAGACCACAGGAGTTCATGGGGCACAGAGCCAAATGCATTGGCGAGGTCGAGGAAGACTACATGGAGGTCCCTTTTCTCCACCTTGGCCATTTGGATCTGATGCCAGATCATGCTGGAATGTTCCAAGCAGCCAGAGAACCCTGATATTCCTGCCTTCTGTACAGATGCATCGACGTACGTATTCCTTTGTAGGTACTCGGCCATCCTCTGGGCAATGACCCTAAAGAAGATTTTTCCCTCGACATTCAGTAAGGAGATTGGGCGGAATTGGCTGATGTTCACTGCATCCTTCTCCTTAGGGATCAGGACCCCGCCTGCCCTACGCCACACTTTGGGTATTATCTTCTTCTGCCAAGCTGTTCTCATAAGCCTCCAGAGGAACCTCAGGACGTCTGGTGTGTTCTTATACACTTTGTACGGGACTCCATTTGGCCCCGGGCCTGATGCTGTTCTTGCCCGTCGAACTGTGTCTTCCACCTCTTTCCATGTCGGAGGGCTGGTCTCAATATGATGTTCCGGGGGTTCAATGGGTGGGATATCTGATGGGATGGCCAGATGTTCATGTCGCTTTGAGTCAACGTTTGTTATTCTCAGGTGCTCCTGTCAGCTATAGCCATAGTCAGCTAGCTAACATAGCATCTCTCTCCGTTTGAGCCGGTATTTGAGTAGGCTAGCTAGCTAAGTGAAAAAAAAATAGAACAAAATATAATGTAGCTAGCTCTATCTTGTTCTCTCACTCTCTCTTATACTGTTCATACATTTTTGAAGAAATGTATTTGTTAAAAAATGTTCAACTATTGTCTTTCTCTCTATTTGAGTCAACTACTCAGCACATTTTATTCACTGTAGCTTATGCTTTCAGTACTATATTCATTCTCTGATCCTTTGATTAGTTGGACAAGAGCTCTGACGTCCTCCAGAAGTTGTCATAATTACTATGGAAGTCTATGGAAGGGACTGAGAACATGAGTTTCCTAGGTTTTGTATTGAACTCAATGTACCCAGAGGAGGACGGAAGCTCGCTGTCCTCCGGCGACACCATGGTGTTACCCTACATAGTTCTGTTGAGGCTACTGTAGACCTTCATTCAAATCTGTGTGTTTTAGTCAATTATTTGGTGATGTGAATATATTTAGTATAGTTTTATTCAAGAATTCTACCTTTTTTAAATTTACATTTTTAAATGTTACCCCCATTTCGTGGTATCCAATTGTTAGTAGTTACTATCTTGTCTCATCGCTACAACTCCCGTACGGGCTCGGGAGTGAAGAAGGTCGAAAGCCATGCGTCCTCCGAAACACAACCCAACCAAGCCGCACTGCTTCTTAACACAGTGTGCATCCAACTCGGAAGCCAGCCGCACCAATGTGTCAGAGGAAACACCGTGCCCCCTAGCGACCTGATTAGCGTGCACTGCGCCTGGCCCGCCACAGGAGTCTCCGGAGGCCAAATCGAGCTCTGAATGGAAAAGCTATGTGCCTCCCAAACTTTGGTTGCCGACAAATGGGGCGATACATCCTGTATAAAACACAAACTCACTTCCTTTGACAACAAACATGGAGAACTTTGACGACAGGCTATCAGAACAGGTTCACTAATAAAATACATCTTCATGATACCTCGTGTAGGGATTTCTAAGACACAAACATTTGTTTGAACTTCTGGAAAGAGATCGCGGAGGTAATGGGGATTGATGCAGTAAAGAGGTCAATGGAATGAAGACTGTGGGGAATAGAAGGACCCTGCATTGGTACACATTCAACAAATCTGATCTAACAATGTGGATATTTATCAAATCCGTCATGATCGATGTATTGTAACAGGCCCACAATATTGTCACTAAAAACACGATTTGGATATATTTGGCTGTTTTCATTGCATAACATTTAGAAGTTTTTCCTTTTCAGGTTTAGAAGGGACTGTTAAATGCTAACTCCCGTTCGTATAAACTGGCAGCATAGCTAGCATACAAAAATCAGAGGTGGTTGTCAAAGTAGTTTTTACCTGTAATGCAGTTGATTGATGACATGAACATGTATTGGGGTTGACATCCATACAAGCATTTTTACCTCAACGTAGTGTGAAATACACAAATAAACAATAGCCTAAATGTAGACTCATTCTGCTGGGGGGAGAGAATGGAGAGATTCATGATGGAGATGCAGCCTTTGTACTTCATGTTATTTTGGCTGAGCTCCGATGTCAAACACCGGGAAACAGACTCCAACATCTCAGTAGAGATGAGATCTTGTATTTTCATTTAGCCAGTTGCTTGTAATTAGCGAGATTATATAGAGATTATCCCTGAATCACTATGAGTGGTGCGGTTCAGACCAATTTATTGGCTGCATATGACAGCACCACAAAGCACAAGAAGTATGAAAGCCCTGACTTCTGCAGAGGCCGCATCGCCGTAAATGGTGTACTGCTATTTCAGACGCGGATTGGCCATAAAAAAAACTGTCCGAAGCTCAAACACACGATGTTTAAAGGGCGTTTAGAAGTCCAAATCTCACCAGCGTCGTGGTGTGACTCAATGGGTTAACTTTCCAAATGAAACACTAACAGCCTGATCCTTGTTCATTCCTTTACAAGGAGACTACTCAAACACCTCTGAAGAACTGGAAGGTCAATGTGGATCTGACATTTGACCTTTACATTTACATTTAAGTCATTTAGCAGACGCTTTACCCTGATGTGGTATGTTCTCAACTCAAAGCAGTGTCTGTTGAGCACCAACTATACAGTATGTGAGCTGTGTGGCTGCGCCAGCAGACTTTCCTCAGACTGAACCAGTCAAAAAGTCAGCGTGGATCCTCTACCTTTGGACCTCAGGGAGGATTGCTTCATTTGAAGTTGTGACTGACATTAACCCTCCGCGTGTGCTGACTAGGTTACATTCTGTTTGGTTCAGGTGTTCTCAAACACGCTATTTCATGTTGTTGAGTGTGGCTGTTAGTCAGCCTAATGAAGCTATCTGATGATCTGGTTGTTAGCCTTGTTGTTAGCCCGGCTACCTGGTTGTTAGCCTGGCTACCTGGTTGTTAGCATGGTTTCCTGGTGGTTAGCCTGCCTACCTGGTTGTTAGCCTGGCTACCTGGTTGTTAGCATGGTTTCCTGGTTGTTAGCCTGCCTACCTGGTTGTTAGCCTAAGCTTCCTGGTTGTTAGCCTAAGCTTCCTGGTTGTTAGCTTGGCTATCTGGTTGATATCCTGCCTACCTGGTTGTTAGCCTAACTACCTTGTTGGTAGCCTGGTTGTCAGCCTGACTGTTTGCATTCTGCAATGCTACATATTTGCTTTCCCTTGTTTGGCAATACTAAGATAAGTTAAAGTCAAACAGGACTGGCCCTGAAACAACCTCCCTACCACTTTGGTGTCTGCAGATAAGCACCTACAGTATGCTAGCTGTCTGCTATCTGTATGCTAGCTGTCTGCTATCTGTATGCTAGCTGTCTGCTATCTGTATGCTAGCTGTATGTTGTATTAACTGTCTGTGAGTGGTATAGCCTTATTGCATTGTACTACACTGTTGTGTACTGTAGCGTACCTTCTGGCTGGTGTCCACGGTGATGGCCAACCCGTTAGGTACCAGGCCTGCCGTCCTGTGCTTCTTCACCAGCCGTAATGACACCACTGGAATGGCCACCTGTAAAGGAAATGCAGCAACATGGTCACCCGCTGCAGCTCATAGAATCCCTTCCTTTCCTTAGTGAGACGCATTAACATTGTTAGTTACACATTGAGACACAGTAACATTGTTAATTACACATTGACATTGACACGTTAGCCACGTTAGCCATGTCACATTTCTGCTAAAGCCCAGAACCCTGAGACTTTGTTCCCATGTAAAGATAGAGGGAGCAGAAGGGCTCAAAACAAACAAGAGTGAAAAAGGGAACAAATAAAGGTTTAGTCAAGCCGGAGTGTACGCACACGGTGATAACTAGCTGGGCTTTCAGGGTCAGTAGACACTGCATGTGCTTTCTCTTCAGACACTTCAATTGACTGGCTGGTTATTGGTCAGGAAGACCATTGGTCAGGAAGACGATTGGTCACGAAGACCATTGGTCACGAAGACCATTGGTCAGGAAGACCATTGGTCAGGAAGACCATTGGTCACGAAGACCATTGGTCAGGAAGACCATTGGTCAGGAAGACCATTGGTCAGGAAGACCATGAGAATAGAGTAACCATACTCATGTTAGGTAGTTATCAATTCAATAGATTGATGTTATTCATAGCAATACAACACCAATATTATGTCATTGAAAAACATAGGTCTAGACTTTGATCTGGATGCACATTTGAAATAAGTCAATTGGTTCCAAATATCCTTTCCTCTTGAAAACGTTTTAACACTTGCCTGTGTATGTGACCAACGATTATATTATTCAGACCTTAATTTCACTTCGCTCCTCCCTTTTATGTTGTATTCCCAGCTATCATGAAAGTAATGATTTGTAAATAAGGAAATTGGGTCTCAACTGAATTTCCGTAACTGTAAATGAAGTCAAAATCTCGTAAAACAGTTTGCTGTTCAATGAATAACCTGGCTACCACGTCACTTTATTGTCCTGTATTTGAATACCTGCATCAAACACACGGCATATTTCACGTTGGACATTTCCCTTGTAAAACAACATTCCCAGCTCAACTTGACATTAAAAGGCTTATAGGGCTGTTCCCTTAGGTGAACCCTTTTAGGTTCTAGATCGCACCTTTCAGTCTAAGAGTGTACTATACAATAAAGAGAAAACCTGAATGCAGTGAGATTCATTTGAATTTATTTTGTGTTCAGGTTGTTTAGTGCCGAGGCTCCATCAGACATCTTGATTCTCTATTCAAAGAGAGAAACATTCAGCAATTGAACAGAGAGACAGACATCCATTTATCTTGGAATGAGTCAATGGAAAACATGGAGATCAAGTCCAGAAAGAGAACCTGTTTATCAACTGAAATGATCATACCGACAAGTGTTGTACTCGATGATAAAGTCTACTCCCTCTTTTCATTGTGAGAAGGAAGCAGCCATTTTGTGTCAAGGCTGAGGGCAGTTGCAATTCCCACTGGAACATCACCACTCACCTTGATGTCCTTCCCAAAGAGGTTGGCATAGAAACACAGCCAGTTGCGGGAGATGTAGAGGCGGCCCTGAAGTAGGATGTCTCGGAGGAGAGCGCACGAATACACTGGGAATGGGGAAAAAGACAACATAAGATTGGGAATACCATAAGAGATGCATTATAATACTGATCTATTTCATTCAACACACCAGAGGAAGGATGCTCAGAGCTGGAGACTAGCCTCGGGAATACAACACATGGCTGAGTGGATTCACATGACATAGACTGACCAGGTGAAAGCTATTATCTCTTATTGATGTCACCTGTTAAATCCACTTCAATAAGTTTAGATGAATGGGGAGACAAGATAACGATGGATTTGACAACTTTGAGACAATTGAGACATGGATTGTGTATTTGTGCCATTCAGAAGGGGAATGGGCAATACAACATATTTATGTGCCTTTGAACAGGGTATGGTAGTAGGTCCCAGGCACATTGGTTTGAGTGTGTCAAGAACTGCAAAGCTACTGGGTTTTTCACGCTCAACAGTTTCCCTGTGTAACAAGAATGGTCCACCACCCAAAGGACATCCAGCCAACTTGACACAGCTGTGGGAAACATTGGAGTCGGCATGTTCCAGCAGCCCTGTGGAACGCCTTCGACACCTTGTTGAGTCCATGCCCCGACGAATTGATGCTGTTCTGAGGGCAAAAGGGGTTGCAACAATACTACGAAGGTGTTCCTAATGTTTTGTACACTCACTGTATACGAGTTGGCTTCAAACCTACACACTGAAGGAAAGGGATATGAACACTGTTGATTGGAGCAGCCCAAAGAGGAGGACGAACTGGACGGTAAAGGACCCTGGGCTCAGCCTGGAGAATATCGCCGCCCCAAGGAAGAACTGGAGGCGGCGAGAGCGGAGAGGCGCCGGTATGAGGAGGCAGCACGGCGACTCAGAAGGAAGCCTGAGAGTCAGCCCCAAAAATTTCTTGGGTGGAGGCTCAGGGAGAGTGTGGCAGAGTCAGGAGTCAGACCTGAGCCAACTCTCCCTGTTTATCGTGAGGAGCCAAGGAGGAGACCAGAACCAGAGCCGGTGTTGGAGGTGAGCGAAGCAGAGACTGTGAAAGAGTTAATGGGGAAATTGGAGGAGAGAAAATGAGGGAGTTGCTGTGTTGGTGCTTTTTGCATGGAATTCGCCCGACAGAACGTGTCGGGGATTTGATGGCACCTGGTTAAATTTGATTTGATTTGACCTACCTTTCATAAGGATCTCCTCCTTGGGGACGCTCTGGAACAGCTTGTGGTACTGGGAGTTGTACTTGCTGACGGTCTGTTAGGGGGAGACAGGGGTAAGACGGGGGGACAGGGGACGATGGAGGAGACGGGGGGACAGGAATAAGATGGAGGAGACAGGGGTGAGAGAGGGGGAGACAGGAATAAGATGGAGGAGACAGGGGGGAGACAGGAATAAGATGGAGGAGACAGGGGGAGACAGGAATAAGATGGAGGAGACAGGGGGAGACAGGAATAAGATGGAGGAGACAGGCGGAGATAGGAATAAGATGGAGGAAACAGGGGTGAGAGAGGGGGAGACAGGAATAAGATGGAGGAGACAGGGGGGAGACAGGAATAAGATGGAGGAGACAGGGGTAAGACGGGGGGACAGGGGTACGATGGAGGAGACGGGGGGACAGGGGGAGACAGGAATAAGATGGAGGAGACAGGGGTGAGACAGGGGGAGACAGGAATAAGATGGAGGAGACAGGGGGAGACAGGAATAAGATGGAGGAGACAGGGGGAGACAGGAATAAGATGGGGGAGACAGGGGTGAGACACGGGGAGACAGGAATAAGATGGAGGAGACAGGGGGAGACAGGAATAAGATGGAGGAGACAGGGGGAGACAGGAATAAGATGGGGGAGACAGGGGTGAGACAGGGGGAGACAGGAATAAGATGGAGGTGACAGGGGGAGACAGGAATAAGATGGAGGAGACAAGGGGGAGACAGGAATAAGATGGGGGAGACAGGGGTGAGACAGGGGGAGACAGGAATAAGATGGAGGAGACAGGGGGAGACAGGAATAAGATTGAGGAGACAAGGGGGAGACAGGGGTAAGATGGGGGAAACAAGGGGGAGACAGGAATAAGATGGAGGAGACAAGGGGGAGACAGGGGTAAGATGGGGGAAACAAGGGGGAGACAAGGGGGAGATAGGGTGAGACAGGAGAGGTGGGTGAGGTTCCTTTCAGAAAATGTTCACTCACTGTTTTACTTCTCCCAAACAGAATCCTGTCACACTGTGTTGTGTTCTAACTCAGACACACTTCCTGTGTCACACTGTGTTGTGTTCTAACTCAGACACACTTCCTGTGTCACAGTGTGTTGTGTTCTAACTCAGACACACTTCCTGTGTCACACTGTGTTGTGTTCTAACTCAGACACACTTCCTGTGTCACACTGTGTTGTGACCTGATCTCTTCCTGTGTAACACCCTTCCCTTCTCTGTCCTCTGTAGTGGTGTGACAGGCAATCCCTTCCCCTCTGTATCTCGCCTGGGTTATAATTGAGGCTCGACCAAAGACAGTACAGTATGAAATGAAGATTGGCCAAAACTGCTTCTCCAATAGAAATTCCAGATCACACATGTCGGTGGCAGGGGAACCCTAGTGGTTAGAGCGTTGGACTAGTAACCAGAAGGTTGCGAGTTCAAACCCCTGAGCTGACAAGGTACAAATCTGTCGTTCTGCCCCTGAACAGGCAGTTAACCCACTGTTCCCAGGCTGTCATTGAAAATAAGAATATGTTCTTAACTGATTTGCCTGGTTAAATAAAGGTAAAAAAAAATAAAAAAAATAAAATGGCGACGTTGGCTAGCTAAGCTCATGAGTAGAAACACGTCATCAGGGCTAACGGTCGTCTCGTGCCGAACTGTGCATGTGAAGGCTGTCAAATCAAAGGCACTCTTTCAATATAATGTTGTTTTTGACAAAAAATGAAATCATATCAGGTTGTCACTTTCACGAGGTTGTAGTAATAACATGTTCCACTTCAGACATTTTGGTTCGGATCTACGTTGGGCCTTTAGATTTCGATCGAATTAACAACTAAAGAATAATGTTTCACTTCTCTCATTGATTCCTCAAACACCAAACTCTGGCCTGGTCTGCTTGGTCTGTTTCGCAAGCGTTTCAGGAAGTCTTGCGATGATGCGCCTCTGGGTTAAGAAACTCTGTGGCTAGACACTAGAAGAAAGTTCTTTGTTTCTGGCCATTTTGAGCCTGTAATCAAACCCGCAAATGCTGATGCTCCAGATACTCAACTAGTCTAAAGAAAGCCGGTTGTATAACTTCTTTAATCAGGACAACAGTTGTCAGCTGTGCTAACATAATTGAAAAGGTTTTTATAATGATCAGTTAGCCTTTTAAAATGATAAACTTGTTATAATGGAGGCTAGACAGAGACAGTAGCTCCTTTTCTGGGAACGTCTGTGGGTGATTTCCATGTGATAAATAGCCCTGTGTGTGTGTGTGTGTGTGTGTGTGTGTGTGTGTGTGTGTGTGTGTGTGTGTGTGTGTGTGTGTGTGTGTGTGTGTGTGTGTGTGTGTGTGTGTGTGTGTGTGTGTGTGTGTGTGTGTGTGTGTGTGTGTGTGTGTGTGTGGAAGTCTGGTAGAGGGCTATTTAAATCATAAGTCATACGATGTGATCCATTCAAAGCTCAAGTTGTCACTTACTGTTGACTCTGTGTCGGTAGGTGAAGCTTTGACTAGACAACCTCACATAATAATAAACATCCTAAAACTCATACCTATATGACCTGCATACAATATTCTGTGGGCTGCTGAATTTACTGTAGTCATGTTAAATAGCTTGGACTCAGTCCATTGATGACAAAATACCATGTTGTGTCTTCAACCGTGTAAAGACAGTATTTCAGTGTGACATTTCAAGTACCACTTCATGTTTCATCACTTCATGTTTCCCAGGGAACCAACATAACATTCATACATCATCACTTCATGTTTCCCAGGGAACCAACATAACATTCATACATCATCACTTCATGTTTCCCAGGGAACCAACATAATATTCATACATCATCACTTCATGTTTCCCAGGGAACAGAGGTAACATTCATACATCATCACTTCATGTTTCCCAGGGAACCGACATACATCCTCACTTCATGTTTCCCAGGGAACCGACATACATCATCACTTCATGTTTCCCAGGGAACCGACATACATCATCACTTCATGTTTCCCAGGGAACCGACATACATCATCACTTCATGTTTCCCAGGGAACCAACATAACATTCATACATCATCACTTCATGTTTCCCAGGGAACCGAAGCAACATTCCAAAACAGTGGAATCTGGACACAGTAAAAACAACTCACCGAGCCCCTGTAGCATTTCTTGACATCTTCATACGTCAGGTCATCAATCAGTTGCAGCCTGTAGAGGAGGGACAGAGGAGAGACAGGGGAGAGACAGGGGAGAGACAGAGGAGAGACAGGGGAGAGACAGGGGAGAGACAGAGGAGAGACAGGGGAGAGACAGGGGAGAGACAGAGGAGAGACAGGGGAGAGACAGGGGAGAGACAGAGGAGAGACAGGGGAGAGACAGGGGAGAGACAGAGGAGAGACAGGGGAGAGACAGGGGAGAGACAGAGGAGAGACAGGGGAGAGACAGGGGAGAGACAGGGGAGAGACAGAGGAGAGACAGGGGAGAGACAGGGAGAGACAGAGGAGAGACAGGGGAGAGACAGGGGAGAGACAGGGGAGAGACAGGGGAGAGACAGGGGAGAGACAGGGGAAAGACAGGGGAAAGACAGAGGAGAGACAGAGGAGGGACAGGGGAGAGACAGGGGAGAGACAGGGGAGAGACAGAGGAGAGACAGAGGAGAGACAGAGGAGAGACAGGGGAGAGACAGGGGAGAGACAGGGGAGAGACAGGGGAGAGACAGGGGAGAGACAGAGGAGAGACAGAGGAGAGACAGGGGAGAGACAGAGGAGAGACAGAGGAGAGACAGAGGAGAGACAGGGGAGAGACAGAGGAGAGACAGGGGAGAGACGGGGGAGAGGCAGGGGAGGGACAGAGGAGAGACGGGGGAGAGACAGAGGAGAGACAGAGGAGAGACAGGGGAGAGACAGGGGAGAGACAGGGGAGAGACAGGGGAGGGACAGGGGAGAGACAGGGGAGAGACAGGGGAGAGACAGGGGAGGGACAGAGAAACAGAAAAGGTGAGGAGTGGTGACACTGTTTCTATGGTTTGTCACCATCATTGCTGATGATTCGTTTGTTGCGTCAATTTATTCTTCATATAAGATTACGATAGAATGTACTGTTAGACCACTGTAATGATGAACATATGACTCTTAGATTAGAGTGGCACACACAAGCCCGGTCTTATTCTCTCTCTCTCTCGGTCTCTCTGTCTCTCCCTCTCTCTGGCACTCGCACATCTAAAGTGATTGATGCTGAACTAAGACCACTAGAGCCCAAAGTAGGCCCACTCTAATATCCCCAAGGAACTCTTATAGACTACTTCCTATTCCCGGCCCAAGCCTGGCATTCTGTATTATACTGTACATACAAACCAACATAGAATCAGAACTGGTGAAATTCTAGAACCTGACTGTACCGGTCTGTGAAAAGAATAGATCACCCAATTTACAACAATGACATATTGACTTCTTTACCTTGTACAGTGCATTTGGAAAGTATTCAGACACCTAGACTTTTTCCACATTATGCAACACACAATACTCCATAATGACAAAGCAAAAACAGTTAAAAAAAAAAAAATGTTTGCAAATGTATTAAAAATCAAAAACTTAAATATAACATTTACATAACTATTCAGACCCTTTACTCAGTACTTTGTTGAAGCACCTTTGGCAGCGATTACAGTCTTCTTGGGTATGACGCTACAAGCTTGGCACACCTGTACTTGGGGAGTTTCTCTCATTCTTCTCTGCAGATCCTCTCAAGCTCTGTCATGTTGGACGGGGAGCGTCGTTGCACAGCTATTTTCAAGTCTCCGCAGAGATGTTTCATCGGGTTCAAGTCCAGACTCTGGCTGGGCCACTCAAGGACATTCAGAGACTTGTCCCGAAGCAACTCCTGCATTGGCTTTGCTGTGTGCTTAAGGTCATTGTCCTGTTGGAAGGTTTACGTTCACCCCAGTCTGAGGTCCTGAGCTCTCTGAAGCAGGTTTTCTTTAAGGGTCTCTCTGTACTTTGCTCCGTTCATCGTTCCCTTGATCCTGACAAGTCTCCTTTCCCTGTCGCTGAAAAACATCCCCACAGCATGTTGCTGCCACCACCATGCTTCACCGTAGGGATGGCGCCAGGTTTCTTCCAGATGTGATGCTTGGCATTCAGGCCAAACAGTTCAATCTTGGTTTCATCAGACCAGAGAATCTTGTTTCTCATGGTCTGAGAGTCCTTTAGGTGCCTTTTGGCAAACTCCAAGCGGGCTGTCATGTGCCTTTTACTGAGGAGTGGTTCCCATCTGGCCACTCTACAATTAAGGCCTGATTGATGGAGTGCTGCAGAGATGGTTGTCCTTCTGGAAGGTTTTCCCATCTGCACAGAGCAACTCTGGAGCTCTGTCAGAGTGACCATCAGGTTCTTGGACACCTCCCTGACCAAGGCCCTTCCATCCCAATTGCTCAGTTTGGCCAGGCGGACAGCTCTATGAAGAGTCTTGGTGGTTCTAAACTTCTTCCATTTAAGAATGATGGAGACCACTGTGTTCTTGGGGACCTTCAATGCTTCATACATTTTTTGGTACCCTTCCCCAGATCTGTGCCTCGACACAATCCTGTCTCGGAGCTCTACAGATAATTTCTTCGACCTCATGGCTTGGCTTTTTCTCTGACATGCACTGTCAACTGTGGGACCTTATATAGACAGGTGTGTGCCTTTCCAAATCATGTCCAATCAATTGAATTTACCACAGGTGGACTCCAATCAAGTTGTAGAAACATCTCAAGGATGATCAATGGAAACGGGATGCACCGGAGCTCAATTTCGGTCTCATAGCAAAGGGCCTAAATACTTAGCAAAAATGTCTAAGAAACTGTTTCCACTTTGTCATTATGGGGTATTGTGTAGATTGATGAGGATTTTAGAACATCCAATTCTCCTGTGGTTCTGGGGTTAGTTAGGACATCAATTCTCCTGTGGTTCTGGGGTTAGTTAGAACATCAATTCTCCTGTGGTTCTGGGCTTAGTTAGAACATCAATTCTCCTGTGGTTCTGGGGTAAAGTTAGAACATCAATTCTCCTGTGGTTCTGGGGTTAGTTAGAACATCAATTCTCCTGTGGTTCTGGGGTAAAGTTAGAACATCAATTCTCCTGTGGTTCTGGGGTTAGTTAGAACATCAATTCTCCTATGGTTCTGGGGTGTTCTGAGGTAAAGTTAGAACATCAATTCTCCTGTGGTTCTGAGGTTAGTTAGAACAATTCCCCTGTGGTTCTGGGGTTAGTTAAACATCAATTCTCCTGTGGTTCTGGGGTTAGTTAGAACATCAATTCTCCTGTGGTTCTGGGGTTAGTTAGAACATCAATTCTCCTATGGTTCTGGGGTGTTCTGGGGTTAGTTAGAACATCAATTCTCCTGTGGTTCTGGGGTTAGTTAAACATCAATTCTCCTGTGGTTCTGGGGTTAGTTAGAACATCAATTCTCCTGTGGTTCTGAGGTTAGTTAGAACATCAATTCTCCTGTGGTTCTGAGGTTAGTTAGAACATCAATTCTCCTGTGGTTCTGAGGTTAGTTAGAACATCAATTCTCCTGTGGTTCTGAGGTTAGTTAGAACATCAATTCTCCTGTGGTTAGTTAGAACATCAACTCTCCTGTGGTTCTGGTTGTTGGATTCTCGTTTGAAATACACTTATTCAGACGACACTATACTAGAACGTATTGATTACTTTACATAAATGCTGATTAAATGTTGATTAATGTGCACATGTCCCTGTAAAAAAAAACATTTAAAACTCAAACTATATTTTGGGGTCATTGGAGCTTGGGTAAGAACTAGGGGCATGGAAAGTTACCGAGTGAGACAATGGGGGATGCAGGGAGTTTACATTCTGTCGAACATGGTATTGTTAAATCACATGGATCCTATGGAGGGAGGCAAAGGGCAACAGTCTGGTTTCAGTCAGGAATTTGGCTTGAGGTCAGGTCAGATGAAGTGAGAAGGAACATTCCTATTAGACACATGTTCTTTCATGCCCACAAAGATTCCAGCAGGAAGCGGGGCCATGAATACACCAGTGAGAGGAACCAATTTAGGTTCCTGACTAGCAACAGAGATGTGTTGGCTATGTAGATATGCAAGGAGGTGACTCCACCTAGTAGGAGGGTAGAAAGATATGTGCTTCTCCTGTGGTTCTGGGGTTAGTTAGGACATCAATTCTCCTGTGGTTCTGGGGTTAGTTAGAACATCAATTCTCCTGTGGTTCTGGGGTTAGTTAGGACATCAATTCTCCTGTGGTTCTGGGGTTAGTTAGGACATCAATTCTCCTGTGGTTCTGGGGTTAGTTAGGACATCAATTCTCCTGTGGTTCTGGGGTTAGTTAGAACATCAATTCTCCTGTGGTTCTGGGCTTAGTTAGAACATCAATTCTCCTGTGGTTCTGGGGTTAGTTAGGACATCAGTGACTAGCTAAGGGGGCAGGTCGACTAGTCATACTGCGTAATCAGGTGCGCGTCCTTACTCATCGTTGACAGGAGATTTTTCAAATAAAAGACTATTAATAAATTGACAAAACGGAAGGAAATAAACAAAAACGTGTTTCTCACAAGTGTAGGTTGTGATTTCTGCAAAACACATGTCCACTCCGACAACGACACATGATAGAAAAATTACTGAAATTACCATAACCAAATAAACATTGCAGATTCGAAATGAAACCTGTTAGAATTAAAGAGTCCATATAGTCTACAACTGGTGATATTTGTAATGGGGAAGTTTTAGACATAGAAAACAATGAAGTTATGAAACAATGAATACCCACAAAATGGCAGGAGAGAGTTGTGCCTTTTGCATCTGAGCCATAATCCCCCAAATCAGCTTGACAACACAAATCTAATGTTTTCAATACAGTCCGGTTTTGTCGTATAGTATTTCCATATAAGACACCCAGACCTTATGAATGTTTCCCAGTATACCCTTAGTCTGGTAATGAATCAAACCTAGTGATACATCCATTATACCCTTAGTCTGGTAATGAATCAAACCTAGTGATACATCCATTATACCCGTAGTCTGGTAATGAATCAAACCTAGTGATACATCCAGTATACCCTTAGTCTGGTAATGAATCAACCTAGTGATACATCCAGTATACCCTTAGTCTGGTAATGAATCAACCTAGTGATACATCCAGTATACCCTTAGTCTGGTAATGAATCAACCTAGTGATACATCCAGTATACCCTTAGTCTGGTAATGAATCAAACCTAGTGATACATCCATTATACCCGTAGTCTGGTAATGAATCAAACCTAGTGATACATCCAGTATACCCTTAGTCTGGTAATGAATCAACCTAGTGATACATCCATTATACCCTTAGTCTGGTAATGAATCAACCTAGTGATACATCCATTATACCCTTAGTCTTGTAATGAATCAAACCTAGTGATACATCCATTATACCCTTAGTCTGGTAATGAATCAAACCTAGTGATACATCCATTATACCCTTAGTCTGGTAATGAATCAACCTAGTGATACATCCATTATACCCTTAGTCTGGTAATGAATCAACCTAGTGATACATCCATTATACCCTTAGTCTGGTAATGAATCAAACCTAGTGATACATCCATTATACCCTTAGTCTGGTAATGAATCAACCTAGTGATACATCCATTATACCCTTAGTCTGGTAATGAATCAACCTAGTGATACATCCATTATACCCTTAGTCTGGTAATGAATCAAACCTAGTGATACATCCATTATACCCTTAGTCTGGTAATGAATCAACCTAGTGATACATCCATTATACCCTTAGTCTGGTAATGAATCAACCTAGTGATACATCCATTATACCCTTAGTCTGGTAATGAATCAAACCTAGTGATACATCCATTATACCCTTAGTCTGGTAATGAATCAACCTAGTGATACATCCATTATACCCTTAGTCTGGTAATGAATCAAACCTAGTGATACATCCAGTATACCCTTAGTCTGGTAATGAATCAACCTAGTGATACATCCATTATACCCTTAGTCTGGTAATGAATCAACCTAGTGATACATCCATTATACCCTTAGTCTGGTAATGAATCAAACCTAGTGATACATCCATTATACCCTTAGTCTTGTAATGAATCAAACCTAGTGATACATCCATTATACCCTTAGTCTGGTAATGAATCAAACCTAGTGATACATCCAGTATACCCTTAGTCTGGTAATGAATCAAACCTAGTGATACATCCAGTATACCCTTAGTCTGGTAATGAATCAAACCTAGTGATACATCCAGTATACCCTTAGTCTGGTAATGAATCAAACCTAGTGGACAGTTTGATTTCACAGAAGTGTGATTGACTTGGATCTACATTGTGTTGTTTAAGTGTTCCCTTTATTTATTTATTTATTTTTTGCAGTTTTTTGAACATGTAGTACCTTCTCTGTATGGCTTTAAGCTGCAGTAGTGTATGTCTGAGATGACATGAACATGTAGTACCTTCTCTGTATGGCTTTAAGCTGCAGTAGTGTATGTCTGAGATGATATGAACACGACTGGGCCTTCACACACACATCTGTACGCATTCATCATCATCAGTAGCGTCTCGCAGGTCTTCCTCACATTTTTGTTTGCTATGTTTTGTGTCATCGGGAAAAGCCTCTATCAACACTTGATTCAGTTCGGAAATCATCTTTAGAGGTTTCGTCAAACTGACATGAAATAGTTTCTGGCTTGTCCATTGCTGCACAGAGAGAATAAAGTGTGGCATTGGAAAAATAATTCACTGGTCTTCCCTGGATGCCTGACCCCTGATGAGACTCCTGCCACCATTTTATCCTGCTCAGATAAGGCATGACGAAGAATGACCTTGGTGTCCATTGGTATAGGTTGATTGGGATTATCCAATCAATGGTTGAATAGTTTTAAATGACCATAATTCCCAGATCTCATACTGTGGCTTTAAGCTGCTGTCCTGTAGCTACTGTACTGAAGGTCTAGCCATCAAATCAAGATGGAACTTTGTAACTATTCACTGATTGTTATAATATATTTGCAAAATTCACGTGAACTCTGTAGACTGGACTTCCCTGGCTGTCTGACCCTGCTGGGACTCCTGTCACCATCTGATCTTGCTAAGACATGATGAGCATAGTGTCGTGCACCATGGCAGTGAAGCCTGTAGAGCTGTTTATACCGTGTCAGTGTGAAAAGTAGGGAATTACCTATGGAAACTGACAGATCAATAACGTTACATTGATATACTGACTCTAATAAAAACTGACATTGCGCTTTCAAAAAAATGTCAGAATATCAGTCTTTTTTAAACTCGGGAAGTCAGTTTTCAATGACGGCCTAGGAACACGGTATAAACTGCCTTATTCAGGGGAACAGTGGGTTAACTGCCTTATTCAGGGGGTAGAATGACAGATGTGTACCTTGTCAGCTCAGCGATTTGATCTTGCAACCATTTCGGTTACCAGTCCAAAGCTCTAACCACCAGGCTACCTGCCACCTCTACACTCTAACCACTAGGCTACCTTGCCATCTCTACACTCTAACCACCAGGCTACCTGCCACCTCTACACTCTAACCACCAGGCTACCTGCCACCTCTACACTCTAACCACCAGGCTACCTTGCCACCTCTACACTCTAACCACCAGGCTACCTGCCACCTCTACACTCTAACCACCAGGCTACGTGCCACCTCTACACTCTAACCACAAGGCTACGTGCCACCTCTACACTCTAACCACAAGGCTACCTGCCACCTCTACACTCTAACCACCAGGCTACCTGCCACCTCTACACTCTAACCACCAGGCTACCTGCCACCTCTACACTCTAACCACTAGGCTACCTGCCACCTCTACACTCTAACCACTAGGCTACCTGCCACCTCTACACTCTAACCACCAGGCTACCTGCCACCTCTACACTCTAACCACCAGGCTACCTGCCATCTCTACACTCTAACCACTAGGCTACCTGCCACCTCTACACTCTAACCACTAGGCTACCTGCCAACTCTACACTCTAACCACCAGGCTACCTGCCGCCTCTACACTCTAACCACCAGGCTACCTGCCACCTCTACACTCTAACCACTAGGCTACCTGCCACCTCTACACTCTAACCACTAGGCTACCTGCCACCTCTACACTCTAACCACCAGGCTACCTGCCACCTCTACACTCTAACCACCAGGCTACCTGCCATCTCTACACTCTAACCACTAGGCTACCTGCCACCTCTACACTCTAACCACCAGGCTACCTGCCACCTCTACACTCTAACCACCAGGCTACCTGCCACCTCTACACTCTAACCACCAGGCTACCTGCCACCTCTACACTCTAACCACCAGGCTACCTGCCGCCTCTACACTAACCACCAGGCTACCTGCCACCTCTACACTCTAACCACTAGGCTACCTGCCGCCTCTACACTCTAACCACCAGGCTACCTGCCACCTCTACACTCTAACCACCAGGCTACCTGCCGCCTCTACACTCTAACCACCAGGCTACCTGCCACCTCTACACTCTAACCACTAGGCTACCTGCCGCCTCTACACTCTAACCACCAGGCTACCTGCCACCTCTACACTCTAACCACTAGGCTACCCTGCCTCCTCTACACTCTAACCACTAGGCTACCTGCCACCTCTACACTCTAACCACTAGGCTACCTGCCATATTATTATCTCTACACTCTAACCACTAGGCTACCTGCCACCTCTACACTCTAACCACTAGGCTACCCTGCCTCCTCTACACTCTAACCACTAGGCTACCTGCCACCTCTACACTCTAACCACTAGGCTACCTGCCACCTCTACACTCTAACCACTAGGCTACCTGCCATCTCTACACTCTAACCACTAGGCTACCTGCCACCTCTACACTCTAACCACTAGGCTACCTGCCACCTCTACACTCTAACCACTAGGCTACCTGCCACCTCTACACTCTAACCACTAGGCTACCTGCCACCCTTTAACCACTAGGCTACCTGCCACCTCTACACTCTAACCACTAGGCTACCTGCCACCTCTACACTCTAACCACCAGGCTACCTGCCATATTATTATCTCTACACTCTAACCACTAGGCTACCTGCCACCTCTACACTCTAACCACTAGGCTACCTGCCACCTCTACACTCTAACCACTAGGCTACCTGCCACCTCTACACTCTAACCACTAGGCTACCTGCCACCTCTACACTCTAACCACCAGGCTACCTGCCACCCGGTCTTCAATCGTTTGACCGCTGGATTCATCGTTTGATTAAGGTGATTAAGGTGATTAAGGTGATTAAGGTGATTAAGGTGATTAAGGTGATTAAGGTGATTAAGGTGTAGTGTGATTGAGGCAAAAATAATAGTTAACGTTAGACAACTTTTTGGCTAAAGAAAATCATTGCAGTATTGTAACTACAATTTATTTTGGACATAGTAATTGCAGAATAACTGCATTTATTTTATTTTTAACCTTTATTTAACTAGGCAAGTCAGTTAAGAACAAATTCTTATTTACAATGACGACCTAGGAACAGTGGGTTCAGGGGCAGAACGACAGATTTGTACCTAGTGAGCTCGGGGATTCGAACTTGCAACCTTTCGGTTACTAGTCCAACACTCTAACCACCAGGATACCCTGCCTCCCCAGTTATACTGCACTCTGACTACAATCTTTTTTTCATAGATAAAACTGCTAACTGAGAAGCTGACCTGCCTTTGCCAACCTAGGATCACAAGGCTGGGTAGGTATGATGACACCACTGTGGGCCAAGACCTCCCTCCACTCCCTGCCTTCAGGGAAAAGAAAAGGCTGAACTGAACCAAGGACATGTTACATCAAGAATATTAAACAGCTCCCATTCGCCACAGTCATCTGTAATGTATTCCATCTGTGAGCCACACCAAATACGCATATACACGGAGTGTACAAAACATTAGGAACACTTTCCTAATTTGGAGTCGTACCCCCTGGAGGATCATGGTCCCTGGGCATGAGCCCGGTGTACCCGGTCGGTTTTCAGCCACGATTGCTACAGGTTTAGTTAACTGGCTAGACCAGTGGTTCCCAACCACCTTTATGGGATAAAAAAAAAAAAATCTGTGACAGAACTAAACTTTTATTTAGTGGTGACCTCCATCTCAGCTGATCCATACAGCCGGCCCTGGTTGGTAGCATCAGGAAGTGAACTCCATCTCAGCTGATCCATAGAGCCCTGGTTGGTAGCATCAGGAAGTGACCTCCATCTCAGCTGATCCATACAGCCGGCCCAGGTTGGTAGCATCAGGAAGTGATCTCCATCTCAGCTGATCCATAGAGCCCTGGTTGGTAGCATCAGGAAGTGACCTCCATCTCAGCTGATCCATAGAGCCCTGGTTGGTAGCATCAGGAAGTGACCTTCATCTCAGCTGATCCATAGAGCCCTGGTTGGTAGCATCAGGAAGTGACCTCCATCTCAGCTGATCCATAGAGCCCTGGTTGGTAGCATCAGGAAGTGACCTCCATCTCAGCTGATCCATAGAGCCCTGGTTGGTAGCATCAGGAAGTGACCTCCATCTCAGCTGATCCATAGAGCCCTGGTTGGTAGCATCAGGAAGTGACCTCCATCTCAGCTGATCCATAGAGCCCTGGTTGGTAGCATCTGGAAGTGACCTTCATCTCAGCTGATCCATAGAGCCCTGGTTGGTAGCATCAGGAAGTGACCTCGACTTCTAGACCTTCTCACGATCGTTCTGAAAAATAACCGAGCGACAACGAGACGTGGAAGTTGGGGGAACGTGAGACAATCTAGGGGGGAAACATTGGGTTATTAATGCTACTTCTTCCACTCAACCTTTAGTATTTTTATATGGTTTAATAGACAGGTATATACTTAATATAGAAGGAGATAAAGTGAGAATTCATTATTTTATTTCACCTTTATTTAACCAGGTAAGCTAGTTGAGAACAAGTTCTCATTTACAGCTGCGACCTGGCCAAGATAAAGCAAAGCAGTTCAACACAAACAACAACAACAGAGTTACACATGGAGTAAAACAAACATACAGTCAATAACACAATAGAAGAAAAAACAAAGAAAGTCAAAAAGAGAGAGAGGGGATTGAACCCCAGTCTCCGGTGGGGAGGCACAGCTCTGCACAATTTAGACAGGATACAAGCTGTACTAGTGTGGTTCTCTAGTCTAGTCAGTGAGCTGAAGTGATCCGGGTGGGCTGAGAGAGAGACAGTTAATCCCAAACTGTGTGTTTGTCCTGCAACCTGCTGGCTTTTATAATGCGGGAGGAGCAGACAGACAGGAAGAGGAAGAGAGGAGGAGACATTTCTGCTGGCAGTGGCATCATGTCAACCCAAAGACAAACAGGCTGTCTGTACTCTAGTACTGTGGCAGGGTACAGCATTCACACTGAGAGTGTGTGTGTGTGTGTGTGTGTGTGTGTGTGTGTGTGTGTGTGTGCGTGCGTGCGTGCGTGCGTGCGTGCGTGCGTGCGTGCGTGCGTGTTAGGGCTACATGATATGAGACAATAATCAAACATAATTTTTTTTAAAACAAATACTGCGATTTGAAGTCTGATATATATCAAAACACTTGGATGAACTGTTGTAATCCTAGAAATGAATAGTATAATAACTCTACCTACATGTACATTTGACCTCCATTACCTCGACAAACCAGTGCCCCCTCTATATAACCTCCACATAGACTCTGTACTGGTACCCCACCCAGACCTCGAGACAGTCTTCCCACCTAGTCACCAATGTTGAATCACAAGGTGTGATTCTATTCTACTCGATGCCAACGGAAATAAATAGGAAGGGAAAGGGAAACAGACCACAGAGACCTTTAACTGTCTTTGATGGGCAAGCTGCCAGTGTTTGGCAGTCCTTTGTTGTATTCTAAGCTACTAACTCCTTCTGTACACACAGGGGCCTGCAGACTGGAGCAGAATTCAGGTGGGGACTTGTTGGCTACTTAATAACCTTTTGAAACTAGGGGGCACTATTTTCATTTTTGGAAAAATAACATTCCCAAAGTAAACAGGCTATTTTGTCAGGACAAGATGCTAGAATATGGATATAATTGACAGTTTAGGATAGAAAACTCTAAAGTTTCCAAAACTGTAAAAATATTGTCTGCGAGTATAACAGAACTGAAATTGCAGGCGAAAGTCTGAGAAAAATCCAATCAGGACGGGACTCTTATTTAGAAAGCTCTGCGTTCCTATGCATCCCTATTGAGCAGTAAATGGGATATCAAACAGATTCATTTTTCTATGGCTTCCCTAATGTGTCTAGTGTCACAATACATAGTTTCAGGCTTTTATTTTGAAAAATGAGCCTGAACGACAACATTGCGTCAGTAGTCAGCTGGAGGCTCTCAGAGTGTTTTGTGCGTAATAGACAAATGCAGCCATTGTTTCTCTCTTTCCTACTAAGAAGCCACCTGTCCCGGTTGATATATTATCGAATAGATATTTGAAAAACACCTCATTGATTATAAAAAACGTTTGCCATGTTTCTGTAGATATTATGGATCTAATTTGGAATATTTTCCAGCTTTGTCGTGACCGCAGTTTCCGGTGGATTTCTCAACCAAACGTGATGTACAAATGGAGGTATTTCGGCAATAAAAATAATCTTTATGGGACAAAATAAACATTTGCTGTCTAACTGAGAGTCTCAAAGGTAAACCATTGAATTTGATTGCTTTTCTGATTTTCGTGACCAAGCTGCCTGCTACTAGCTTGGCATAATGCTATGCTATCGATAAACTTACACAAACGCTTGTCTTGCTTTGGCTGTAAAGCATAATTTCAAAATCTGAGATGACAGGGTGATTAACAAAAGGCTAATATGTGTTTCAATATATTTCACTTGTGATTTCATGAATATGAATATTTTCTAGTAATATTACTTTGTCCGTTGCGTTATGCTAATTAGTGTCAGTTGATGGCAATTCTCCCGGATCCGGGAGAGGCAGTTCCAAGAGGAGCGGACAGGGTTCTTGAATACGGGCAGAAAGAGGTGGAGATATCACTGTACATTATAATGCTAGTTGCTAATTTGCCTCCCTGTCTTTAACGGCCCCTCGTGACAGCATGGGGGGACACTATCCATCTGTTTACCACTCTGGAGTCCGCTTTAAAATGATCATTGAGGAGGTATTGGGAGGATTTAGCTGATCCTAGATCGGTGTCAGAGAAGAGGAGATGCCTCACCTGAACTGTGGTTGGCAGTGCCCATCGTCCTCCTTGGCGTCCTCGGTCAGCAACTCCAGCGGGCTCAGGACACCGATGTCATCACTCTGCTCCTGTTGGTCCATCATCATCATCATCATCAGCCTGAGGTGACAGAACAGAACACCCCATCACAGACTGAGAAAACTAAACGATTAATACATCACTCACACACAAGTACACAACCTTTTCTACTCGTTGTTGCCTAGTCAGACCGTACTGTGCTGCCAGCTGATATGTCCTTTTCACATTGGCCTTTTCAGAAACAATGATGGATTCACAACCAGGCAGCTTGGTTTCACTCAGCTCAGGGGTGTGAAAAGCCTTATATACTCCATGTCCCAGGGAAGGTTGGTCCTTAGCATGTGTGGCTAATGCAATTATTTCCTAACACAACTTCCCACGTGCGCCTTTCTTTTCAGAACAGTTTCAAAAAGGGCTTTTTCCTTTCTGTAGTTTTAGCAGATGCAAAGTCAATGGGAAATGCCATGCTGTGGAACACCTAGAGTAACAAACAGAGCATGGGTGGAGGGAACAGGGGTGGGGGAGGAGGGTGGGGGGGGTGGTCCTGCTTGTCGTGAGTGGTTTCCTGCTTGTCGTGAGTGGTTTCCTGCTTGTCGTGAGTGGTTTCCTGCTTGTCACGAGTGGTTTCCTGCTTGTCACGAGTGGTTTCCTGCTTGTCACGAGTGGTTTCCTGCTTGTCACGAGTGGTTTCCTGCTTGTCGTGAGTGGTTTCCTGCTTGTCGTGAGTGGTTTCCTGCTTGTCGTCATGAGTGGTTTCCTGCTTGTCGTGAGTGGTTTCCTGCTTGTCGTCGTGAGTGGTTTCCTGCTTGTCGGCATGAGTGGTTTCCTGCTTGTCACGAGTGGTTTCCTGCTTGTCACGAGTGGTTTCCTGCTTGTCGTGAGTGGTTTTTGCTTGTCGTGAGTGGTTTCCTGCTTGTCGTGAGTGGTTTCCTGCTTGTCGTGAGTGGTTTCCTGCTTGTCACGAGTGGTTTCCTGCTTGTCACGAGTGGTTTCCTGCTTGTCACGAGTGGTTTCCTGCTTGTCGTGAGTGGTTTCCTGCTTGTCGTCATGAGTGGTTTCCTGCTTGTCGTGAGTGGTTTCCTGCTTGTCGTCGTGAGTGGTTTCCTGCTTGTCGGCATGAGTGGTTTCCTGCTTGTCACGAGTGGTTTCCTGCTTGTCACGAGTGGTTTCCTGCTTGTCGTGAGTGGTTTCCTGCTTGTCGTGAGTGGTTTCCTGCTTGTCGTGAGTGGTTTCCTGCTTGTCACGAGTGGTTTCCTGCTTGTCGCGAGTGGTTTCCTGCTTGTCGCGAGTGGTTTCCTGCTTGTCGCGAGTGGTTTCCTGCTTGTCGCGAGTGGTTTCCTGCTTGTCGCGAGTGGTTTCCTGCTTGTCGTGAGTGGTTTCCTGCTTGTCGTCGTGAGTGGTTTCCTGCTTGTCGTGAGTGGTTTCCTGCTTGTCGTGAGTGGTTTCCTGCTTGTCGTGAGTGGTTTCCTGCTTGTCGTCATGAGTGGTTTCCTGCTTGTCGTGAGTGGTTTCATGCTTGTCGTGAGTGGTTTCCTGCTTGTCGTGAGCGGTTTCCTGCTTGTCGTCATGAGTGGTTTCCTGCTTGTCGTCGTGAGTGGTTTCCTGTTTGTCGTGAGTGGTTTCCTGCTTGTTGTGAGTGGTTTCCTGCTTGTTGTGAGTGGTTTCCTGCTTGTCATGAGTGGTTTCCTGCTTGTCGCGAGTGGTTTCCTGCTTGTCGCGAGTGGTTTCCTGCTTGTCGCGAGTGGTTTCCTGCTTGTCGCGAGTGGTTTCCTGCTTGTCGTGAGTGGTTTCCTGCTTGTCGTCGTGAGTGGTTTCCTGCTTGTCGTCGTGAGTGGTTTCCTGCTTGTCGTGAGTGGTTTCCTGCTTGTCGTGAGTGGTTTCCTGCTTGTCGTCATGAGTGGTTTCCTGCTTGTCGTGAGTGGTTTCATGCTTGTCGTGAGTGGTTTCCTGCTTGTCGTGAGCGGTTTCCTGCTTGTCGTCATGAGTGGTTTCCTGCTTGTCGTCGTGAGTGATTTCCTGTTTGTCGTGAGTGGTTTCCTGCTTGTTGTGAGTGGTTTCCTGCTTGTTGTTTCGTGGTTTCCTGCTTGTCATGAGTGGTTTCCTGCTTGTCGTGAGTGGTTTCCTGCTTGTCGTGAGTGGTTTCCTGCTTGTCGTGAGTGGTTTCCTGCTTGTCGTGAGTGGTTTCCTGTCAAACCACTAAACTGGTACACAGCCTACATTAGCGCACCCTGACCTTAAACAACAACAACATCTTTCATTACCTACTACTAGCATTGTGACCCTACTCTGAGACTGGAGAGTTGTTAATGAGAAAAACATCAGCAGACTGTGTGGCTGTATGAGGTAAGAAAGGCATGCGAACAGTTGACTGGTTAGCTTGGGGTGGTGGATCATTCTTGATACACACAGGAAACTGTTGAACGGGGAAAACCTAGAAGCGTTGCAATTCTTGACACAAACCGTTGCGCCTGGTACCTACTACCATACCCCGTTCAAAGGCACGTAAATATTTTGTCTTGCCCGTTCACCCTCTGAATGGTACACACACACAATCCATGTCTCAATTGTCTCGAGGCTTAAAAATTCTTCTTTAACCACCCGTCTCCTCCCCTTCATCTACACGGATTGAAATGGATTTAACAAATTAAATCAATAAAGGGTCATTGCTTTCAGCTGGTTTCACCTAGTCAGTCTATGTCCAATTTGTAAGTCGCTCTGGATAAGAGCGTCTGCTAAATGACTTAAATGTAAATGTACATGTCATGGAAAGAGCAGGTGTCCTTAATGTTTTGTGCTCTCAGTGAAAAATAGATCTCCTGGGAAATGATTTTCATCAATGCTTCTCTTCTCTAATCACTGTGACGTAAGGTGAAGGTGGTTTATTGGTTGATTTGGAGTTCCAAGTGTGGAGGTCTAAGCATGGCTGTATCGATCGAGGCTTCCACAGGCCTTCTGATGGTGGTGATGGAGGCTTCCACAGGCCTTCTGATGGTGGTGATGGAGGCTTCCACAGGCCTTCTGATGGTGGTGATGGAGGCTTCCACAGGCCTTCTGATGGTGGTGATGGAGGCTTCCACAGGCCTTCTGATGGTGGTGATGGAGGCTTCCACAGGCATTCTGATGGTGGTGATGGAGGCTTCCACAGGCCTTCTGATGGTGGTGATGGAGGCTTCCACAGGCCTTCTGATGGTGGTGATGGAGGCTTCCACAGGCCTTCTGATGGTGGTGATGGAGGCTTCCACAGGCCTTCTGATGGTGGTGATGGAGGCTTCCACAGGCCTTTGAAGGTGGTGGTGAAGGCTTCCACAAGCATTCTGATGGTGGTGATGGAGGCTTCCACAGGCATTCTGATGGTGGTGATGGAGGCTTCCACAGGCCTTCTGATGGTGATGATGGGAGGCTTCCACAGGCCTTCTGATGGTGATGATGGAGGCTTCCACAGGCCTTCTGATGGTGATGATGGAGGCTTCCACAGGCCTTCTGATGGTGGTGATGGAGGCTTCCACAGGCCTTCTGATGGTGGTGATGGAGGCTTCCACAGGCATTCTGATGGTGATGATGGAGGCTTCCACAGGCCTTCGAAGGTGGTGATGGAGGCTTCCACAGGCATTCTGATGGTGGTGATGGAGGCTTCCACAGGCCTTCTGATGGTGATGATGGAGGCTTCCACAGGCCTTCTGATGGTGGTGATGGAGGCTTCCACAGGCATTCTGATGGTGGTGATGGAGGCTTCCACAGGCATTCTGATGGTGATGATGGAGGCTTCCACAGGCATTCTGATGGTGATGATGGAGGCTTCCACAGGCATTCTGATGGTGGTGATGGAGGCTTCCACAGGCATTCTGATGGTGGTGATGGAGGCTTCCACAGGCATTCTGATGGTGATGATGAATGCTTCCACAGGCAATCTGATGGTGGTGATGGAGGCTTCCACAGGCATTCTGATGGTGGTGATGGAGGCTTCCACAGGCCTTCTGATGGTGGTGATGGAGGCTTCCACAGGCCTTCTGATGGTGGTGATGGAGGCTTCCACAGGCCTTCTGATGGTGGTGATGGAGGCTTCCACAGGCTTTCTGATGGTGATGATGGAGGCTTCCACAGGCTTTCTGATGGTGGTGATGGAGGCTTCCACAGGCTTTCTGATGGTGATGATGGAGGCTTCCACAGGCTTTCTGATGGTGATGATGGAGGCTTCCACAGGCTTTCTGATGGTGATGATGGAGGCTTCCACAGGCTTTCTGATGGTGATGATGGAGGCTTCCACAGGCTTTCTGATGGTGATGATGGAGGCTTCCACAGGCTTTCTGATGGTGATGATGGAGGCTTCCACAGGCTTTCTGATGGTGGTGATGGAGGCTTCCACAGGCATTCTGATGGTGGTGATGGAGGCTTCCACAGGCATTCTGATGGTGGTGATGGAGGCTTCCACAGGCATTCTGATGGTGGTGATGGAGGCTTCCACAGGCATTCTGATGGTGGTGATGGAGGCTTCCACAGGCAATCTGATGGTGGTGATGAATGCTTCCCGAGTGGCTCAGCGTTCTCAGGCATTGCATCTCAATGCAAGAGGTGTCACTACAGTCCCTGGTTCACGTCAGGCAGTGATTGGGAGTCCCATAGGCACAATTGGTCCGGGCTAGGCCGTCCTTGTAAATAAGAATTTCTTTTTAACTGACTTGCCTCGTTAAAAGGTTATATTTAAAAAATGTAAAAAATTTAGTAATATATGCTATGATTGATGACACTCCTATAAAATACTATATTTTGGAGCTCTATGTAGAACCCTCTACAGAAAGGGTTTTACATGGAACCCAAAAGGGTTCTACCTAGAACCAAGAAGGGTTCTGGGGACAGCTGAAGAACTGTTTTAGGTTCTAAGAGTGTATAGGCGATGAGCGAGCAGGGTTATGTAAGAATGTGATTCTCCCTTTGTCAGTTACACAACCCTGCTCGCTCTTTCATCTTTCCTTTCTAAAACTTTAGCCAAATTTGCCAGTCATGTAGGAAGGGCTGGATCTGAGGTCAGTGTAGATGAATGCCTGGTGATTCCCCAGGCCAGTTATTTCCTGGTTTCATCTGCCAAACATCCTCTTTTCTTTCCACTTTTATTCAAAACGCCATGTTCTCTGAAGTTCAGTAAGCCCCTTGGTGACTGGCTGCCTGGCGTCCAGTGATGTACACTGACATGGCCTGGTCCCAGATCTGTGTGTGCTGCCTGGCGTCCTAGCTCCCCCAGGACCAGAGTGACATACACTGACATGGCCTGGTCCCAGATCTGTGTGTACTGCCTGGCGTCCTAGCTCCCCCAGGACCAGAGTGATGTACACTGACATGGCCTGGTCCCAGATCTGTGTGTGCTGCCTGGCGTCCTAGCTCCCCCAGGACCAGAGTGACATACACTGACATGGCCCGGTCCCAGATCTGTGTGTGCTGCCTGGCGTCCTAGCTCCCCCAGGACCAGAGTGATGTACACTGACATGGCCCGGTCCCAGATCTGTGTGTGCTGCCTGGCTTCCTAGCTCCCCCAGGACCAGAGTGACATACACTGACATGGCCTGGTCCCAGATCTGTGTGTGCTGCCTGGCGTCCTAGCTCCCCCAGGACATAGTAGTTAGTGACAAATATCTAAGCAGGACTGAGCTTGGTTAAAACCCTGGATGGGAGACCAAATGAAAAGCTGTAGATAGATCAACTCTCCAGTAGGAGGTGCTGTAGATAGATCAACTCTCCAGTAGGAGGTGCTGTAGATAGATCAACTCTCCAGTAGGAGGTGCTGTAGATAGATCAACTCTCCAGTAGGAGGTGCTGTAGATAGATCAACTCTCCAGTAGGAGGTGCTGTAGATAGATCAACTCTCCAGTAGGAGGTGCTGTAGATAGATCAACTCTCCAGTAGGAGGTGCTGTAGATAGATCAACTCTCCAGTAGGAGGTGCTGTAGATAGATCAACTCTCCAGTAGGAGGTGCTGTAGATAGATCAACTCTCCAGTAGGAGGTGCTGTAGATAGGTCAACTCTCCAGTAGGAGGTGCTGTAGATAGGTCAACTCTCCAGTAGGAGGTGCTGTAGATAGATCAACTCTCCAGTAGAAGATGCTGTAGATAGGTCAACTCTCCAGTAGGAGGTGCTGTAGATAGATCAACTCTCCAGTAGGAGGTGCTGTAGATAGATCAACTCTCCAGTAGGAGGTGCTGTAGATAGATCAACTCTCCAGTACGAGGTGCTGTCCAGCATATTTATTTTCAGATAGAGGATATAACGTTGAAGATCTGACATTTCAGATATTTTATACAAGGTTTGTCTATGTTGAAATGTGGTTACCACGATAACATAATCCTGTGGTTGAAATTCCACCACTAAAAAAAATCCAATGTACAGTATTTTCCACATGGTTTCCACGTCACAATACATTGATAATGTTGAAACAACGTTGATTGAACCAGTTTTTTGTTGTTGCCCAGTGGACTGGGCCGTTACGTCTCAAGTCAGACACTGTCATAAAACACATGGGTATCATTCAGTGGGACAAACACGTATTCACACCTTCCAGTACTCATATGATGTTACTCCTGTCTGTCTTCAGCACTTGGCTGGATAAACACTTCCATGGACACTGATGCAAATGGTAAGAAAATGATCTCTCCCTCTCGCCCGGAATCAACACCCATCCACATGCATGGAAATGAAACTGATTAAATCTTTGGGTGCAACCGAATAGCCTACAGGTTTACTGTTCATTCACAAATGGTACGCTGTCATTACTAAATAAAACCACTATAAAGGCTGCTCTTCAGGAGAACTAATGACATTGAAGGAGCGGCGGTTTCATAACTAACAATCCACAGTTCTATTGTGTAGTGCTGCTACTGGCTCCAAATTAGATCCAAAATATTTCTGAACCTCCTCAATGGGTCTCTTGTTCAAGTGTCCTTCAGTGATCTCACCGCTTCAGTGCTTCCTGTCCCACAAATGAGTCCATTTCAAACACAGCAAACAATCACATTGATGTGTCCGACTTGATCTATAACACAAGCTGACACAGGGTAGCAGGTAGCCTAGCCGTTAGAACACAAGCTGACACAGGGTAGCAGGTAGCCTAGCCGTTAGGACACAAGCTGACACAGGGTAGCAGGTAGCCTAGCCGTTAGAACACAAGCTGACACAGGGTAGCAGGTAGCCTAGCCGTTAGAACACAAGCTGACACAGGGTAGCAGGTAGCCTAGCCGTTAGGACACAAGCTGACACAGGGTAGCAGGTAGCCTAGCCGTTAGAACACAAGCTGACACAGGGTAGCAGGTAGCCTAGCCGTTAGAACACAAGCTGACACAGGGCAGCAGGTAGCCTAGCCGTTAGAACACAAGCTGACACAGGGCAGCAGGTAGCCTAGCCGTTAGAACACAAGCTGACACAGGGCAGCAGGTAGCCTAGCCGTTAGAACACAAGCTGACACAGGGCAGCAGGTAGCCTAGCCATTAGAACACACACAGGGCAGCAGGTAGCCTAGCCGTTAGAACACACACAGGGCAGCAGGTAGCCTAGCCGTTAGAACACAAGCTGACACAGGGCAGCAGGTAGCCTAGCCGTTAGAACACAAGCTGACACAGGGCAGCAGGTAGCCTAGCCGTTAGAACACAAGCTGACACAGGGCAGCAGGTAGCCTAGCCGTTAGAACACAAGCTGACACAGGGCAGCAGGTAGCCTAGCCGTTAGAACACAAGCTGACACAGGGTAGCAGGTAGCCTAGCCGTTAGAACACAAGCTGACACAGGGCAGCAGGTAGCCTAGCCATTAGAACACAAGCTGACACAGGGCAGCAGGTAGCCTAGCCGTTAGAACACAAGCTGACACAGGGCAGCAGGTAGCCTAGCCGTTAGAACACAAGCTGACACAGGGCAGCAAGTAGCCTAGCCGTTAGAACACACACAGGGCAGCAGGTAGCCTAGCCGTTAGAACACACACAGGGCAGCAGGTAGCCTAGCCGTTAGAACACAAGCTGACACAGGGCAGCAGGTAGCCTAGCCGTTAGAACACAAGCTGACACAGGGCAGCAGGTAGCCTAGCCGTTAGAACACAAGCTGACACAGGGCAGCAGGTAGCCTAGCCATTAGAACACACACAGGGCAGCAGGTAGCCTAGCCGTTAGAACACACACAGGGCAGCAGGTAGCCTAGCCGTTAGAACACACACAGGGCAGCAGGTAGCCTAGCCGTTAGAACACAAGCTGACACAGGGCAGCAGGTAGCCTAGCCGTTAGAACACAAGCTGACACAGGGCAGCAGGTAGCCTAGCCATTAGAACACACACAGGGCAGCAGGTAGCCTAGCCGTTAGAACACACACAGGGCAGCAGGTAGCCTAGCCGTTAGAACACACACAGGGCAGCAGGTAGCCTAGCCGTTAGAACACAAGCTGACACAGGGCAGCAGGTAGCCTAGCCGTTAGAACACAAGCTGACACAGGGCAGCAGGTAGCCTAGCCATTAGAACACACACAGGGCAGCAGGTAGCCTAGCCGTTAGAACACACACAGGGCAGCAGGTAGCCTAGCCGTTAGAACACACACAGGGCAGCAGGTAGCCTAGCCGTTAGAACACAAGCTGACACAGGGCAGCAGGTAGCCTAGCCGTTAGAACACAAGCTGACACAGGGCAGCAGGTAGCCTAGCCATTAGAACACACACAGGGCAGCAGGTAGCCTAGCCGTTAGAACACACACAGGGCAGCAGGTAGCCTAGCCGTTAGAGAGTTGTACCATTACCTAAAAGGTTGCTGGTTGGAATACCCAAGGTGAAAAATCTGTCAATCTGTCCTTGAGCAAGGCACATATCCCAAATTTGCTCCATGGGTGTTGTCCTATTTTGGCTGACCCTGTAAAACAACAAATGTCACTGCACTTATCAGGTGTATAAAACTATTTTTTCCCAGAAGTATTTTTCTACACCCGCGATAACATCTCCTAAATATGTGTACGCGACCAATAACATTTGATTTGAGATGTAAATTTACCGAGAGCTGTGTTTAATAAATGGATAATCTTTAAAAGCTTCCAACCTACTTCACTTGAGGAGATCAGGCTTGCTAAACATAAATGGGGAGGCAGGGTAGCCTAGTGGTTAGAGTGTTGTACTAGTAACCGAAAGGTTGCAAGTTCGAATCCCCGAGCTGACAAGGTACAAATCTGTCGTTCTGCCCCTGAACAGGCAGTTAACCCACTGTTCCTAGGCCGTCATTGAAAATAAGAATTTGTTCTTAAATGACTTGCCTAGTAAAATAAAGGTAAAAAATAAAATAAATAACCCGAAGCGCTCAAGTAGACCACTTCAACTCACTATTCCCCATTACAACGGGGCTCCTGAGTAGCGCAGCAGTCTAAGGCACTCAGTGCTAGAGGTGTCACTACAGACCCTGGTTTGATTCCAAGTTGTATCACAACCGGCTGTGATTGGGAATCCCATAGGGCGGTGCACAATTGGCCCAGCGGCATCGGGGGTAGGCCGTCTGGGGTAGCCTAGTGGTTAGAGTGTAGAGGCGGCAGGGTAGCTTAGTGGTTAGAGTGTAGAGGCGGCAGGGTAGCCTAGTGGTTAGAGCGTTGTACTAGTAACAGGAAGGTTGCAAGTTCAAACCCCCGAGCTGACAAGGTCCAAATCTGTCGTTCTGCCCCTGAACAGGCAGTTAACCCAGGCCGTCATTGAAAATAAGAATTAGTTCATAACTGAATTTCTTGGTAAAATAAAAAAATAGGCCGTCATTATAAGTAAGAATTTGTTCATAACTGACTTACCTCGTTAAATAATTTAAAAAATAGGAGATAATCAGAGATCTTGTCTATGTCTCTTTCGGACATTAAAGAGGTTGAGCCATATGGAACCAGACAGGCTTGACTGCCATTGGTATGGTGTTGAGCTTCAGGGCCCATTTTTAACTTGACTTCACAAGCTACACACATCACCTGGAATGCAGGCTACACACATCACCTGGAATACAGGCTACACACATCACCTGGAATACAGGCTACACACATCACCTGGAATGCAGGCTACACACATCACCTGGAATACAGGCTACACACATCACCTGGAATACAGGCTACACACATCACCTGGAATGCAGGCTACACACATCACCTGGAATACAGGCTACACACATCACCTGGAATGCAGGCTACACACATCACCTGGAATACAGGCTACACACATCACCTGGAATACAGGCTACACACGTCACCTGGAATACAGGCTACACACATCACCTGGAATACAGGCTACACACATCACCTGGAATGCAGGCTGCGGTATTCTTTCCTATTCAGCAGACAAAAACATGGCCCTGGGCTTATGACAATGACGGCTCAAAGAACCACGCAGTTCCTGAAACAAGGGAACCTGTGCTGAGACAATGGCAAACGTGACGTCATCCAGGCGGGAAAGAATGAGATCATTGGGAACAAAACCTATCTACAGTAAATCAGTGAAATGTGTGGTAAAACCATACTTGTATTAGGCCGATCTGCAATTAGGCGTGGAAACCCGTCATATAAAATAAATAATTTTCTAAAAAAGCAGAAAGACCGTTTACCTGAACTCACAAATCCTATTTACAGTGTTGTAATAATGACATTACTGATGCCATAGTCATGATGACGGAAGATTAAAATTAAAATAACTTCAAACTACAACACACACACTATTGCTTAAAGGGATGATAAAGGTTATTAAAAGGTCACCCAAGTCTGTGGACAAAGTATGACTGTAATCACTGCTTTGGTTAGTTTCCCAGGCACTGTTTCCACATGCTAACAGTTTAGCATTTTTGGCACAAATCCCATTCAAGTCAGGGGACCGATATTAGCATTTTTCGCAGCATCATGTCCAATTAATCCAAAAGTATCTCAAATTGATTATGAAGCTCAACAACATTACTTATAGATATTTTTTTATAATGATGCACAATTTTTTTTAAATATCGGTCCCATGACTTGAATCGGGGCTCCGAGTGACGCAGCAGTCTAAGGCACTGCATCTCAGTGCTAGAGGAGTCACTACAGACCCTGGTTCAGCGGTCTAAAACACTGCATCTCAGTGCTAGAGGGGTCACTACAGACCCTGGTTCAGCGGTCTAAAACACTGCATCTCAGTGCTAGAGGGGTCACTACAGACCCTGGTTCAGCGGTCTAAAACACTGCATCTCAGTGCTAGAGGGGTCACTACAGACCCTGGTTCAGCGGTCTAAAACACTGCATCTCAGTGCTAGAGGGGTCACTACAGACCCTGGTTCAGCGGTCTAAAACACTGCATCTCAGTGCTAGAGACCGTTGTTCAAATCCAGGCTGAATCACAACTGGCCGTGATTGGGTGGCGTACAACGGGCTCAGCGCCGTTCTGGGTTTGGCCGGGGAAGGCCGTCATTGTAAATAAGAATCTGTTCTTAACTGACTTGCCAAGTTAAATAAAGGTTAAATAAATAAATGAGATCTATGCCACAAATGCTGCATGAGAATCACATGACCCAAGCCATTTCCATGTAAAAGGACCCATTTAACCCAACATGTGAATGGGTCCTTTCAAAATGGGTGTCAAATGAAAGCTAAGCTATTATAATACTGGATACTGATCAGACCATAGAGGAAGCTATTATAATACTGTATACAGATCAGAGGGGAAGCTATTATAATACTGTATACAGATCAGACCATAGGGGAAGCTATTATAGTACTGTATACAGATCAGATCAGAGGGGAAGCTATTATAATACTGTATACAGATCAGAGGGGAAGCTATTATAATACTGTATACAGATCAGACCATAGGGGAAGCTATTATAATACTGTATACAGATCAGACCATAGGGGAAGCTATTATAGTACTGTATACAGATCAGACCAGAGAGGAAGCTATTATAATACTGTATACAGATCAGAGAGGAAGCTATTATAATACTGGATACTGATCAGACCATAGAGGAAGCTATTATAATACTGTATACAGATCAGAGAGGAAGCTTTTATAATACTGTATACAGATCACACCATAGGGGAAGTTATTATAATACTGTATACAGATCAGACCATAGAGGAAGCTATTATAATACTGTATACAGATCAGAGAGGAAGCTATTATAATACTGTATACAGATCAGATCAGAGGGGAAGCTATTATAATACTGTATACAGATCAGACCATAGGGGAAGCTATTATAATACTGTATACAGATCAGACCAGAGGGGAAGCTATTATAATACTGTATACAGATCAGACCAGAGGGGAAGCTATTATAATACTGTATACAGATCAGATCAGAGGGGAAGCTATTATAATACTGTATACAGATCAGATCAGAGGGGAAGCTATTATAATACTGTATACAGATCAGATCATAGAGGAAGCTATTATAATACTGTATACAGATCAGAGAGGAAGCTATTATAATACTGTATACAGATCAGAGAGGAAGCTATTATAATACTGTATACAGATCAGATCAGAGAGGAAGCTATTATAATACTGTATACAGATCAGATCAGAGGGGAAGCTATTATAATACTGTATACAGATCAGATCAGAGGGGAAGCTATTATAATACTGTATACAGATCAGATCAGAGGGGAAGCTATTATAATACTGTATACAGATCAGATCAGAGGGGAAGCTATTATAATACTGTATACAGATCAGATCAGAGGGGAAGCTATTATAATACTGTATACAGATCAGACCATAGAGGAAGCTATTATAATACTGTATATACAGATCAGATCAGAGGGGAAGCTATTATAATACTGTATACAGATCAGACCATAGAGGAAGCTATTATAATACTGTATATACAGATCAGATCAGAGGGGAAGCTATTATAATACTGTATACAGATCAGACCATAGAGGAAGCTATTATAATACTGTATACAGATCAGATCAGAGGGGAAGCTATTATAATACTGTATACAGATCAGATCAGAGGGGAAGCTATTATAATACTGTATACAGATCAGATCAGAGGGGAAGCTATTATAATACTGTATACAGATCAGATCAGAGGGGAAGCTATTATAATACTGTATACAGATCAGATCAGAGGGAAGCTATTATAATACTGTATACAGATCAGATCAGAGGGGAAGCTATTATAATACTGTATACAGATCAGATCAGAGGGGAAGCTATTATAATACTGTATACAGATCAGATCAGAGGGGAAGCTATTATAATACTGTATACAGATCAGATCAGAGGGGAAGCTATTATAATACTGTATACAGATCAGATCAGAGGGGAAGCTATTATAATACTGTATACAGATCAGATCAGAGGGGAAGCTATTATAATACTGTATACAGATCAGATCAGAGGGGAAGCTATTATAATACTGTATACAGATCAGATCAGAGGGGAAGCTATTATAATACTGTATACAGATCAGATCAGAGGGGAAGCTATTATAATACTGTATACAGATCAGACCATAGAGGAAGCTATTATAATACTGTATACAGATCAGATCAGAGGGGAAGCTATTATAATACTGTATACAGATCAGATCAGAGGGGAAGCTATTAAAAAGCTGTATACAGATCAGATCAGAGAGGAAGCTATTATAATACTGTATACAGATCAGATCAGAGGGGAAGCTATTAAAAAGCTGTATACAGATCAGACCATAGAGGAAGCTATTATAATACTGTATACAGATCAGATCAGAGAGGAAGCTATTATAATACTGTATACAGATCAGATCAGAGAGGAAGCTATTATAATACTGTATACAGATCAGATCAGAGAGGAAGCTATTATAATACTGTATACAGATCAGACCATAGGGGAAGCTATTATAATACTGTATACAGATCAGATCAGAGGGGAAGCTATTAAAAAGCTGTATATGCCAGTTTGGATTTGGCTTCGCTCCAATCACATCGAGAGCATAGGCTTACTTATTGACAGAAACTGGTAGTTCATCTCCTTGTGTTGTTGTCCTCCGGTGACAAGCTAGCTAGCTAAAATTGTCCATTTCCTAAATTAGCCATGGATGGAGCTATGGATTTGAACTTGTGATTTTACTTAATTCCACATACAGGCCATTGATTTTTTTATTTTATTTTTTTTTTTTTACAATTAAAATAAAATTGGCGCCGGAGAAGAAGGCTGATGTGTTACGTGTCCCCAACCGATTGTGTTTTTTGTTCATTATTTCACATTGTATGTATCTTTTTAATTTTTAATTTTTTTTGTACATGTTGCCGCTACCATCTCTTATGACTGAAAATAACTTCTGGACATCAGGACTGAGATTTACTCACCACGGACCGGGAGAATTATTTTTTTCCTTGAACGAGTCTGACGAGCCTGACGTGAATGATATACTGCTTTCTTGGGAACAGGCCCAGATCCCCGTGATTTGCGTGAAGAGGAGGCCGAGAAAAAGGGGCCGGAGGGTGGGCTGCCTTCTGAGAATTCGTAGGCGATTGAATAAACCCCCACTTCCTTCCATTCTGCTAGCAAACGTGCAATCTTTGGAGAATAAAATCAATGACCTTTGCGCAAGATTAAACTACCAACGGGACATTCAAACTGTAATATCTTACGCTTCACGGAGTCGTGGCGGAACGACGACACTATCAACATACAGCTGGCTGGTTATACACTGTACCGGCAGGATAGGACAGCAGCGTCTGGTAAGACAAGGGGTGGCGGACTATGTATTTTTTGTAAATAATAGGAAGTCTCAAACTAGTTCTTGCCTGAGGTAGTGCATCTCTTGATAAACTGTAGACAACACTATCTACCTAGAGGGCTTTCATCTGTATTTTTCGTAGCTGTTTACATACCACCACAGACTGAGGCTGGCACTAAGACAGCATTGAATGCAAGAGAGCACCAGCTGTTCCGGAAGACTGTGTGATCACGCTCTCTGCAGCCGATGTGAGTAAAGACCTTTAAACAGGTCAACATTCACAAGGCGGCAGGGCCAGACGGATTACCAGGACGTGTACTAATAGCATGCGCTGATCAACTGGCAAGTGTCTTCACTGACATTTTCAATCTCTCCCTGTCTGCGTCTGTAATACCAACATGTTTTAAGCAGACCACCATAGTCCCTGTGCCCAAGAATACTAAGGTAACCTGCCTAAATGACTACCGACCCGTAGCACTCATGTCTGTAGCCATGAAGTGCTTTGAAAGGCTGGTCATGGCTCACATCAATACCATTATCCCAGCAACCATAGACCCACTCCAATCTGCATACCGCCCCAACAGATCCACAGATGATGCAATCTCTATTGCACTCCACACTGCCCTTTCCCACCGGCACAAAAGGAACACCTATGTGAGAATGCTATTCATTGACTACAGCTCAGCGTTCAACACAATAGTGCCCTCAAAGCTCATCAACAAGCTAAGGACCCTGGGACTAAACACCTCCCTCTGCAACTGGGTTCTGGACTTCCTGACGGGCCGCCCCCGGGTGGTAAGGGTAGGTAACAACACATCTGCCACGCTGATCCTCAACACAGGGGTCCCTCAGGGGTGCATGCTCAGTCCCCTCCTGTACTCTCTGTTTACTCATGACTGCACGGCCAGGCACAACTCCAACACCATCATTAAGTTTGCCAATGACATAACAGTGTTAGGCCTGACCACCGACAACAACGAGACAGCCTATACGGAGGTGGTCAGAGACCTGGCTGTGTGGTGCCAGGACAACAACCTCTCCCTCAATGTGATCAAGACAAAGGAAATGATTGTGGACTACTGGAAAAAGAGGACCGAGCACGCCCCCATTCTCATCGACAGTCTCGAAGAGGGCACGACAAAACCTATTCAACCTATTTGGCATGGGTCATCGGATCCTCAAAAGCTTCTACAGCTGCACCATCGAGAGCATCCTGACTGGTTGCATCACTGCCTGGTATGGCAACTGCTCAGCCTCCGACCGCAAGGCACTACAGAGGGTAGTGCGAACGGTCCAGTACATCACTGTGGCCAAGCTTCCTGCCATCCAGGACCTCTATACCAGGCAGTGTCAGAGGAAGGCCCTGAAAATTGTCAAAGACTCCAGCCACCCTAGTCATAGACTGTTCTCTCTGCTAACGCACGGCAAGCGGTACAGGAGCGCCAAATCTTGGTACAAGAGGCTTATAAACAGCTTCTATCCCCCAAGCCATAAGACTCCTGAACACCTAATCAAATGGCTAAACAGACTATTTGCATTGCCCCCTCTTTTACACCGCTGCTACTCTCTGTTGTTATCATCTATGCATAGTCACTTTAATAACTCAACTAACCGGTGCTCCTCCACATTGACTCTGTACTGGTACCCCCTGTATATAGTCTCCACATTGACTCTGTACCGGTACCCCCTGTATATAGCCTCCACATTGACTCTGTACTGGTACCCCCTGTATATAGCCTCCACATTGACTCTGTACTGGTACCCCTGTATATAGTCTCCACATTGACTCTGTACTGGTACCCCTGTATATAGTCTCCACATTGACTCTGTACCGGTACCCCCTGTATATAGCCTCCACATTGACTCTGTACCGGTAACCCCCCTGTATATAGCCTCCACATTGACTCTGTACTGGTACCCCCTGTATATAGCCTCCACATCGACTCTGTACCGGTACCCTCTGTATAAAGCCTCCACATTGACTCTGTACCGTAACACCCTGTATATAGCCTCCACATTGACTCTGTACCGGTACCCCCTGTATATAGACTCGTGATTGTTATTTTACTGCTGCTCTTTAATTACTTGTTACTTTTATTTCTTATTCTAATCAGTATTTATTTTTAAACTGCATTGTTGGTTAGGGGCTTGTAAGTTAGCATTTCACTGTAAGGTCTACCTACACCTGTTGTATTCGGCTGCATGTGACTAATACAATTTGATTTGATTTGATTATAATGGCAATTCTGATCCAACCGTAAAATACATTGTGCCCCTGGACTGAGAGGATGGAAGTTCAATATGTAGCTAGATGCAGAAGGCTAATGTTAACTAGCTAACTTTGCCCATGAATGGAAGTTCGGTTAGCGAGCAAACATTTTATACAGGTAGCCTAGGACAACAAATAAAAGTGTGTACTGTATGACAGAGTGATAGACCGTTTTGTCAACATGAAAGAGAGGAGGATGGCATTGGTGTTTCTCAACAAGTAGGGTGAGTCAACATCTTTTTCTACTTGCACAAACGCACCCCCCCCCCCCACACACAGAGAAAACATCACCATGGAAAGTCACATCATATTTAACTTGTTGATTGGACTAAATTGTGTTTGGTATTTTTTGTCACTGTATTAGATGAAGTGTAGGTGATTTGATGATGTTGAAATGTTGATGTATAGTATAGTGGAGGCAGCTCCTGTTTTCTTTGTGACCTACAGTAACTCTCTGTGGTTCTGAATCAATAGTTGTTTAGTGGTCTGAAAATGTCAGAAACATTAACTTGCTTGACCATGCTGTAGGTCCTTTAACGGTTTGTCACAAGCAATATGCTTTGTGGACTTCACTGGACAGATGTGTCGCTCTCTGGTTTTGTAATGAAACAAAAGGTGTGGTTGAGTTTATTCTGACACGGTATCTCCTTACTGTCTCTGCCTTTAGGCCTGTATATCACGGTGTCTTCTTACTGTCTCTGCCTTTAGGCCTGTATATCACGGTGTCTTCTTACTGTCTCTGCCTTTAGGCCTGTATATCACGGTGTCTTCTTACTGTCTCTGCCTTTAGGCCTGTATATCACGGTGTCTTCTTACTGTCTCTGCCTTTAGGCCTGTATATCACGGTGTCTTCTTACTGTCTCTGCCTTTAGGCCTGTATATCACATCATATTTAACTTGTCTGATTAGGCCTGTATATCATTGTGTTTGGTATTTTCTGTCACTGTTTAGGCCTGAAGTATCACGGTGTCTTCTTACTGTCTCTGCCTTTAGGCCTGTATATCACGGCAGCTCTTACTGTCTTCTTTGTGACCTATCACGGTGTAACTCTCTGCCTTTAGGCCTGTATATCACGGTGTCTGTTTACTGTCTCTGCCTTTAGGCCTGTCAGAAACGGTGTCTTCTTACTGTCTCTGCCTTTAGGCCTGTATATCACGGTGTCTTGTTACTGTCTCTGCCTTTAGGCCTGTACTATCAGGTGTCTTCTTACTGTCTCTGCCTTTAGGCCTGTATATCACGGTGTCTTCTTACTGTCTCTGCCTTTAGGCCTGTATATCACGGTGTCTTCTTACTGTCTCTGCCTTTAGGCCTGTATATCACGGTGTCTTCTTACTGTCTCTGCCTTTAGGCCTGTATATCACGGTGTCTTCTTACTGTCTCTGCCTTTAGGCCTGTATATCACGGTGTCTTCTTACTGTCTCTGCCTTTAGGCCTGTATATCACGGTGTCTTCTTACTGTCTCTGCCTTTAGGCCTGTATATCACGGTGTCTTCTTACTGTCTCTGCCTTTAGGCCTGTATATCACGGTGTCTTCTTACTGTCTCTGCCTTTAGGCCTGTATATCACGGTGTCTTCTTACTGTCTCTGCCTTTAGGCCTGTATATCACGGTGTCTTCTTACTGTCTCTGCCTTTAGGCCTGTATATCACGGTGTCTTCTTACTGTCTCTGCCTTTAGGCCTGTATATCACGGTGTCTTCTTACTGTCTCTGCCTTTAGGCCTGTATATCACGGTGTCTTCTTACTGTCTCTGCCTTTAGGCCTGTATATCACGGTGTCTTCTTACTGTCTCTGCCTTTAGGCCTGTATATCACGGTGTCTTCTTACTGTCTCTGCCTTTAGGCCTGTATATCACGGTGTCTTCTTACTGTCTCTGCCTTTAGGCCTGTATATCACGGTGTCTTCTTACTGTCTCTGCCTTTAGGCCTGTATATCACGGTGTCTTCTTACTGTCTCTGCCTTTAGGCCTGTATATCACGGTGTCTTCTTACTGTCTCTGCCTTTAGGCCTGTATATCACGGTGTCTTCTTACTGTCTCTGCCTTTAGGCCTGTATATCACGGTGTCTTCTTACTGTCTCTGCCTTTAGGCCTGTATATCACGGTGTCTTCTTACTGTCTCTGCCTTTAGGCCTGTATATCACGGTGTCTTCTTACTGTCTCTGCCTTTAGGCCTGTATATCACGGTGTCTTCTTACTGTCTCTGCCTTTAGGCCTGTATATCACGGTGTCTTCTTACTGTCTCTGCCTTTAGGCCTGTATATCACGGTGTCTTCTTACTGTCTCTGCCTTTAGGCCTGTATATCACGGTGTCTTCTTACTGTCTCTGCCTTTAGGCCTGTATATCACGGTGTCTTCTTACTGTCTCTGCCTTTAGGCCTGTATATCACGGTGTCTTCTTACTGTCTCTGCCTTTAGGCCTGTATATCACGGTGTCTTCTTACTGTCTCTGCCTTTAGGCCTGTATATCACGGTGTCTTCTTACTGTCTCTGCCTTTAGGCCTGTATATCACGGTGTCTTCTTACTGTCTCTGCCTTTAGGCCTGTATATCACGGTGTCTTCTTACTGTCTCTGCCTTTAGGCCTGTATATCACGGTGTCTTCTTACTGTCTCTGCCTTTAGGCCTGTATATCACGGTGTCTTCTTACTGTCTCTGCCTTTAGGCCTGTATATCACGGTGTCAACGCACATGAACTAACAGGTTATAGAGCGCAATTATCACAATACATAGGTTGCAATATGGCTTTTTTCTGGCTTTCCCATTGATTTTACCCACGCAAGTCACTGTCTGTTACTGATGATGTCTGATAGTAGTGTGTCTCGTTACTAACCACTGTCTGTTACTGATGATGTCTGATAGTAGTGTGTCTCGTTACTAACCACTGTCTGTTACTGATGATGTCTGATAGTAGTGTCTGTATAACCACTGTCTGTTACTGATGATGTCTAGTAGTGTGTCTGTCTAACCACTGTCTGTAACTGATGATGTCTGATAGTAGTGTGTCTTCTTACTGTCTGTAACTGATGATGCCTTTAGTGTGTCTGTACTAACCACTGTCTGTTACTGATGATGTCTGATAGTAGTGTGTCTGTTATAACCACTGTCTGTTACTGATGATGTCTGATAGTAGTGTGGTTACTAACCACTGTCTGTTACTGATGACTGTAGTCTGTCCTTTAACCACTGTCTGTTACTGATGATGTCTGATAGTAGTGTGTCTCGTTACTAACCACTGTCTGTTACTGATGATGTCTGATAGTAGTGTGTCTCTTCTAACCACTGTCTGTAGGCCTGTAACCACTGTCTGTTAAGTGTGACTGATGTCTGATAGTAGTGTGTCTGTATAACCACTGTCTGTGATGATGTCTGATACTGTCTGTCTCTTTAACCACTGTCTGTAACTGATGATGTCTGATAGTAGTGTGTCATGAACTAACAGTCTGTTACTATGATGTCTGAAGTAGTGTGTCAATTATCACTGTCTGTTACTGATGATGTCTGATAGTAGTGTGCTTTTTCTGTCTGTTACTGATGATGTTTTAGTGTGTCCGTTACTAACCACTGTCTGTAACTGATGATGTCACTGTCTGTTACTGATGATGTCTGATAGTAGTGTGTCTCGTTACTAACCACTGTCTGTTACTGATGATGTCTGATAGTAGTGTGTCTCGTTACTAACCACTGTCTGTTACTGATGATGTCTGATAGTAGTGTGTCTCGTTACTAACCACTGTCTGTAACTGATGATGTCTGATAGTAGTGTGTCTCGTTACTAACCACGGTCTGTTACTGATGATGTCTGATAGTAGTGTGTCTCGTTACTAACCACTGTCTGTAACTGATGATGTCTGATAGTAGTGTGTCTCGTTACTAACCACTGTCTGTAACTGATGATGTCTGATAGTAGTGTGTCTCGTTACTAACCACTGTCTGTAACTGATGATGTCTGATAGTAGTGTGTCTCGTTACTAACCACGGTCTGTAACTGATGATGTCTGATAGTAGTGTGTCTCGTTACTAACCACTGTCTGTAACTGATGATGTCTGATAGTAGTGTGTCTCGTTACTAACCACTGTCTGTTACTGATGATGTCTGATAGTAGTGTGTCTCGTTACTAACCACTGTCTGTTACTGATGATGTCTGATAGTAGTGTGTCTCGTTACTAACCACTGTCTGTAACTGATGATGTCTGATAGTAGTGTGTCTCGTTACTAACCACTGTCTGTAACTGATGATGTCTGATAGTAGTGTGTCTCGTTACTAACCACTGTCTGTAACTGATGATGTCTGATAGTGTGTGTCTCGTTACTAACCACTGTCTGTAACTGATGATCTGTCTGATAGTAGTGTGTCTCGTTACTAACCACGGTCTGTTACTGATGATGTCTGATAGTAGGGTGTCTCGTTACTAACCACTGTCTGTAACTGATGATGTCTGATAGTAGTGTGTCTCGTTACTAACCACTGTCTGTAACTGATGATGTCTTGATAGTAGTGTGTCTCGTTACTAACCACTGTCTGTAACTGATGATCTGTCTGATAGTAGTGTGTCTCGTTACTAACCACGGTCTGTAACTGATGATGTCTGATAGTAGTGTGTCTCGTTACTAACCACGGTCTGTTACTGATGATGTCTGATAGTGTCTCGTTACTAACCACTGTCTGTTACTGATGATGTCTGATAGTGTCTCGTTACTAACCACTGTCTGTTACTGATGATGTCTGATAGTAGTGTGTCTCGTTACTAACCACGGTCTGTAACTGATGATGTCTGATAGTAGTGTGTCTCGTTACTAACCACTGTCTGTTACTGATGATGTCTGATAGTAGTGTGTCTCGTTACTAACCATGGTCTGTTACTGATGATGTCTGATAGTGTCTCGTTACTAACCACGGTCTGTTACTGATGATGTCTGATAGTAGTGTGTCTCGTTACTAACCACTGTCTGTAACTGATGATGTCTGATAGTAGTGTGTCTCGTTACTAACCATGGTCTGTTACTGATGATGTCTGATAGTAGTGTGTCTCGTTACTAACCACTGTCTGTAACTGATGATGTCTGATAGTAGTGTGTCTCGTTACTAACCACGGTCTGTTACTGATGATGTCTGATAGTGTCTCGTTACTAACCATGGTCTGTTACTGATGATGTCTGATAGTAGTGTGTCTCGTTACTAACCACTGTCTGTAACTGATGATGTCTGATAGTAGTGTGTCTCGTTACTAACCACTGTCTGTTACTGATGATGTCTGATAGTGTCTCGTTACTAACCACTGTCTGTTACTGATGATGTCTGATAGTAGTGTGTCTCGTTACTAACCACTGTCTGTTACTGATGATGTCTGATAGTGTCTCGTTACTAACCACTGTCTGTAACTGATGATGTCTGATAGTAGTGTGTCTCGTTACTAACCTGATGACTGATAGTGTCTGTACGGTCTGTTACTGATGATGTCTGATAGTAGTGTGTCTCGTTACTAACCACTGTCTGTAACTGATGATGTCTGATAGTAGTGTGTCTCGTTACTAACCACGGTCTGTTACTGATGATGTCTGATAGTGTCTCGTTACTAACCATGGTCTGTTACTGATGATGTCTGATAGTAGTGTGTCTCGTTACTAACCACGGTCTGTTACTGATGATGTCTGATAGTGTCTCGTTACTAACCATGGTCTGTTACTGATGATGTCTGATAGTAGTGTGTCTCGTTACTAACCACGGTCTGTTACTGATGATGTCTGATAGTGTCTCGTTACTAACCACGGTCTGTTACTGATGATGTCTGATAGTGTCTCGTTACTAACCATGGTCTGTTACTGATGATGTCTGATAGTAGTGTCTCGTTACTATGATCTGTCTTATAATTAGAACATGCGTGTCGTCACTTTTCAGACAGACACTAAATGTACAAGGTGCTGTGAGGTAAACTAATCATTATACCCCAACTACATAACTTGCAGACCCACGGGTGGAACATCACATACTGGGTGATACGTTTCCATACCCCGAAATAGACACGACCGTGTGAGAACCGTACAGTCGATGTGACGTCGTATTGTTAACACACTGAACGCTATCGCTCTATGCACCTTGTTCAATATTCTGAATAAACTGTTCAAGTTGGCACAGAAGAATGCCTTAGCAGTTTTCACGTTTTTAGTTTCCTTTGTAACAATTTAATTTAATTTATTTCACCTTTAGTAGCCAGTTGAGAACATGTTCTCGTTTACAACTGCGACCTGTCCAAGATAAATAGTTATAAATGGATAGGATTCGTGCATAGACTACTCCACAGCACAGTCGCATGAGTGTTTAATATTTTCATTATGTAATTCAAAAAACATATTTATATGACCAAGTACCAACCTGTCTCCACCTATTTTGATAGCGTCCCCCATGATCGTTATGTAATTACATAATCATAATAACGTTAGGCTACTGTCCGACTTGAATCAGTTGTTCCCTAATCGTCAGCTCATGTCTGTCCTATTTCCAATTAACTTGTCTTTCTTCAAAAACAACGGGCAAATCCAGTACCAGGAACGCGAAGCAGAAATCAATCTGCCGCTCAATGACGATGTCTGTGGTCTCGACGTGGACAACACCTACCGTGGCGGAAGCTGCCGGTAGCTATGCTGTCGAGTATATCATTTCCACGGCGCACTCACAGAAGACTAAATTCGGCCGAATGTCCACATCATCGTCTTCGATAGTAAAGAAGTCCGTGGGGAAAGGTAGACAAGACTGGAAGAGGAGAAGCGGTTCTCGGAGTTGTCAAAACGAAGGCAGAGGAGCACTGAGCACATGGAATGTCTGCTGGCTGACTTGTTGCGCCGAGCATCGCATCTGCGAGCGCAGTGGGCAGTGGCTTATTGTTCCTCCTGCGTTGTTTTGTGTGTCCTACTAACTGTAGCCTTTACGGTCCAAGGACCTGCACCAAGGACATTACTGACATTCATTCGTACAGAGAGCGCTCATTATTCATATCTTGTGTATACATTTTTTTAGCCAGAATCATGTTGGCTAAACAACATAATATTAGGCACTATAGGCCTGGTCCAAATACGGATAGCCTACGGCATTATACATTATGTGGGCTGAGAGGTTCTTGCTAAACCCTGTTCATTCAATTATGAAAATGAAAACATGCAAATTGACTTACACAATTCGAAGAACACAGAAAATGTCCATTCCCATATTAAAAAGCATGTGCACTGTGTTGTGGAACAAAGGGGCCTTTCATAATAAAACTGATGGAGGGAGGAAGCCAGCACCCGATTAGAAGGGGGTATGGCTAAGGGGGGTATGGAGTCCACGTGCTTCACGTTGGCTGTTGTCAGATGGGAGGAAAGACTGAGGAGCTGTCTTGAATTCCAATCATGTGTGTTTTAACCTGACTCCATCTTTCCCGCCTATGACCTGAAGACACAGTGGAACCACCATAAAAAAGGAATCGTATTACGGAAGTGGTGAGATGACGTGGTTGCTAAGCTACAGGACTGTTTTGCTAGCACAGACTGGAATATGTTCCCGGGATTCTTCCTGATGGCATTGAGGAGTACACCACATCAGTCACTGGATTCATCAATAAGTGCATCGATGACTTCGTCCCCACAGTGACCGTACGTACATACCCCGACCAGAAGCCATGGATTACAGGCAACATCTGCATTGAGCTAAAGGAGCAGGACTCTAACCCGGATGCTTATAAGAAATCCTGCTATGCCATCCAACGAACCATCAAACAGGCAACGCGTCAATACAGGAATAAGATTGAATCCTACTACACCGGCTACGACGCTCGTCAGATTTGGTTCGCAAACTATTACGGACTAGAGGTTGACTGATTAATCGGAATGGCCGATCAATTAGGGCCAATTTCAAGTTTTCATAACAATCGGTAATCTGACTTCTTGGACGCTGATTATGGCGATTACATTGCAATCCAGGAGGAAACTGCGTGGCAGGCTGACCACCTGTTACGCGAGTGCAGCGTCAAAAGGACCTTGAGGCTGCAAGGAGACAAGGTAAGTTGCTAGCTAGCATTAAACTTGTAAAAAAACAACCAATCTTAACATAATCACTAGTTAACTACACATGGCTGATGATATTACTAGATTAACTAGCTTGTCCTGCGTTGCATATAATCAATGCGGTGCCTGTTAATTTATCATCGAATCACAGCCTACTTAAACTTCCCCAAACAGGTGGTGATTTAGCAAAAGCGCATTCGCGGAAAAAGCACAATCGTTGCACAAATGTATCTAACCATGAACATCACTGTATTTCTTAAAATCAACACACAGAAGTATATATTTTTAAACCTGCATATTTAGTTAAAAGAAATTCATGTTCGCAGGCAATATTAACTAGGAAAATTGTGTCACTTCTTTAGTGTTCAGTGCGAGTAGAGTCAGGGTATATGCAACAGTTTGGGCCTGGCTCATTGCGAACTGTGTGAAGACCATAATACATTTTCCAGAATTTTACATAATTATGACCATAACATTAAGAGTTGTGCAATGTAACAGCAATATTTAGACTTCGGGATGCCACCCGAAAGTGTTTTAGAAATGATTGTTTCCGGATTTGACCATATAAATGACCAAAGGCTTGTATTTCTGTGTTTATTATTATTATTATTATTAAGTGTGATTTGATAGTGCAGTCTGACTGAGCGGTGGTAGGCAGCAGCAGGCTCGTAAGCATTCATTCATTCAAACACTTTCCTGCGTTTGCCAGTAGCTCTTAGCAATGCTTGAAGCACAGCGCTGCTTATGACTTCAAGCCTAGAAACTCCCGGGATTAGGCTGGCAATACTATAGTGCCTATAAGAACATCCAATAGTCAAAGGTATACAAAAAAATACAAATGGTAGTTTATGCTGGTAACGGGTATCACCAGCCAGCTTCAGTCCATACCGCACCAGGAGTATGGAGTTGAGAGTGTGCAGTGACATTCTATTTCTTAACTGTGACTTGAACACACTCATTTGGCTGAACAGCCGTTCAACCTCCACATGTGAGTGTGGCAAGGAGAGGGCAGCGAGTGCAGCTTTGCACAGTTCCTCATAAGGATTTGACCCGGAAGAGTCCGTGTAGTTATTCACTTCAAAACCCGACTGTATTTTCAGTTGAGTCCCACCTAAACAGATGGATGTTTCTCAATTGGGAAACAATTTTATCACTTGTTTGAGGCTGGTACTTCAGTAGCTCAGCTACTTTAATAATTTCAGTGGTGTCTTTATTGTGCTTTAGTGTTTCCTTAACACGGAACAAGGCCATGTTTCACAAGGCTTCAAGGTTGTCTGGGAGCCTTGCTTGCAGCTCCTTGCTTAAAGCAACAATGTAGTTGATGCACTGTCTCCGAATGACCTTTTTGTCCTCTGGCGCAAGACTGAGTTGGTACACCGTGCTCTCGAAAAGGTACTGAAGGTATGGTGATGGACTGAGATGTCCATCAATGGCATCTTTCAGGACATCCATTTTTGCCATAAGGTTGACTACTCTGCTGCAAATTTGATGTTAAGAGTTGTACCAGATTGTCCAAAAACTTGACAGGATCTGTTTGCTCCTCACTCAAATAACTTCACTGCAACTTGTACGTCAGACAGGATTGATTTCAAGAATGTCAGGTAGACATAGTTGGTCTTTTCCATGTACCTGGCGTGGAGCACAACCACCATGTAGCAATGCTCACTGGCATTGGTCAGCTCAAAGTGGAGTTTCAGTTCTTCCCACTGGCCCAATATACGAGTTACCGCAGCCTCAATCGATAGCCAGCGTGTGGCACACACTTTGGTGATCTGCAGGGGTTTCTGGCCACAATTAATGGTGGAATACACCACTTTGTACGCACTGTAATGTTTTTGGGGAAATAGAAAACCAGTTGTAGGTTTCCCTGATTAAGTACTCAACACTCCTAGGGATGGTGTCTTTGGATGCTGCACAGACAGCGGATGGCACAGACAGCGGATGGCACAGACAGCGGATGGCACAGACAGCGGATGGCACAGAGAGCGGATGGCACGCACATCAGATGGCACGCACAGCGAATGGCACACACACAGCGGACGGCACACACACAGCGGATGGCACACACACAGCGGATGGCACACACACAGCGGATGGCACAGACCGTGGATGGCACGCACAGCAGATGGCACGCACAGCGGATGGCACGCACAGCAGATGGCACACACACAGCGGATGGCACACACAGCGGATGGCACACACACAGCGGATGGCACGCACAGCGGATGGCACACACAGTGAATGGCACACACAGCGGATTAGTAGCAAATTGGGCAATGCATATTCTTCCTTTCAAATGTTGTGCAACATTATCAGTGCCAATACCCTGAAGATTCTCGTTTTTAAGGTTACACTTCTCAAGAAACTCAGCTACTGCCTTTGCTATTGATCTGGCATTGCCCCCCTCTCCAATTCAACCAGCCCGAGAAATGTGGACACAACGGTTATTTTATTTTAGCACTGAAATACCGAATCACCAAATCCAGGTATTTCTAGACACTGACATCAGTGGACTCATCCAAAAGGAGACTGAACTTCTCATCTCCCCACATCTGATGTTAGTCTTCTGAGAAAATAAGGAGCCAGTACTCCCCTAATCATTCCTGTGCACTTGATAGGGTGCATTTGTAAGTTTGTTCCTGCCACAGAATCTGAAAAGGCAGCTTTGCAAGCCCTACTATAAATGGTGGCATGCTAGCAGCGAACAATGCTCCGCTAATGGCCAATGCCATAGTAGCTTCTACGCTTTTGCAGTTATCCACTTTCTTAACCAACTGTGGTAATATAGGCATATCTGATTTGCAGTACGCACAGTATGCCAGACAATCATCCCCAGTTACTGGCTTCAGCAACCCTTTCAATTCAGGTACAGACTCCCACTCTTTTCTCTACAATTTTGATTGAGACATGTTGATTGATGTTGTAAGTTCTGTTCAAGATCAAACATTCGTGACCAACTATATTCATTGGGTTTGTCTCGTCGAACGCATACTACTGCTGCTGCAGTCAGCCAACAATGATTAGCAATTTGCTGAAATTGCAGCTGGCCTGCTGCAGCCTGTGCATGAGCTGAGCGCCTGCTGCTGACGTGTGTTGTGACTGAGTGTGTGACAGAGAAAATCGTTGTCGTGTCATTTAGAGCTAAATCTAGCAACAAAATTGCTAAATTGGCATCACTGTTAAAACACCGGTTGTAATTCATCTGTCACATTTGATTTGACATTATTGATGTGTCTGTGGGAAGGAGTCGTTTTTCATTTGTTTAATCCATACACTCACCTACCTCAATTAACCTACGCATGAGGACAAATCCAATACAAAACTATAAATTGGTAAGTAAAACGTCATTGCACTCAATACAGCCAGAGGCAAAGACTCCGGTAGGAACAGTCATTTTCTTGAGACTGTGCGCTTCAGTGTGTAGCTCATTCATTCTGGTAGTGCTCCCTTCTTCCAACCATGTCTCCATAGAAACCGCTGTGTGCAAGGCTGGGGTGTTGGTATGGCGCTTTTATATTGAGCCAGTCAGGCTTGGTCACCTGATTTTTTCCCCAGCCAGTCAGGCTTGGTCACCTGATTTCTCAAAAAGCTGAAAAGAACCCTGCAGCTGGGCTATTGGCAAATTCCCAACTAGACTAAGAAAACACACTCTGACCCATATCCTTGAACTCACTTTTATAAACTAGGCCAACGTGCAATGAATGCCCTGAGAGAAAGACATGGCATTATTATGGTGCTGTGCTGAACAAGCTCTCTCTGGTAAGCCAGAGCCCCACTCTGGCCAATGTGGCATACTGCATCATCAAACGTATCAGTGCCTAACTAAACAACAATGAAGCAAAACATGTATGAAAGTAGAAGAATGTAAGTAACATTTTAAATAACATGTTATAAGGGCATTTACAATGCTTTGTTTTATTGACTTGTACACGTATTTGACATGTATAGTGCGTCATAATTCATAATAGTAACATGATAATATACCCTCACTACACAGTCCCTCCAGGATTCTGTGATTTCACCTTTTTGTTGTTGTTGTTGTGCAAAATCAACAATTTCCCGCATATTATGCGATAGCTTGCAAATGTAAATCAATCACCGCAATATTTCAGCATAAAACAGTCAAATCGCGTCAAAAATCACTGTATTAAATTGTCTGAAATATGTTTGGGGCGGCAGGGTAGCCTAGTGGTTAGAGCATTGGACTAGTAACCGAAAGGTTGAGCTACACGTCAGTCTACGTGTAGCTCAGTTGGTAGAGCATGGCGCTTGTAACGCCAGGGTAGTGGGTTCGATTCCCGGGACCACCAATACGTAGAATGTATGCACACATGACTGTAAGTCGCTTTGGATAAAAGCGTCTGCTAAATGGCGTATATTATTATTATTATATTATATAGTTCAAATCCCCGAGCTGACAAGGTACAAAACCTGTCGTTCTGCCCTTGAACAGGCAGTTCCTTCCACCCACTGTTCCTAGGCCGTCATTGAAAATAAGAATTTGTTCTTAAGTGACTTGCCTAGTAAAATAAAGGTAAAATAAAATAAAAAAATTAATTACAAAATGAGGGCTCGCAATATGAACTAATCACAGCGCATTTACCGCAACAAAAAATATATATAACAAGCTACAATAGGGGGGGTCCGGGTGGGCATCTGGCGGATCCTGGCAGACTGACAGATCTGGCTGCTCTATGCTGACTGGCGGCTCTGGCTGCTCCATGTAGGCTGACAGCTCTGGCGGCTTCTTACAGACTGGCAGCTCTGGCGGCTCCTTGCAGACTGACAGCTCCTTGCAGACTGACAGCTCCTTGCAGACTGACAGCTCCTTGCAGACTGACAGCTCCTTGCAGACTGACAGCTCTGGCTGCTTCATGCAGACTGGCAGCTCTGGCTGCTCCATGCAGACTGGCAGTTCTGGCTGCTCCATGCAGACTGGCAGCTCTGGCTGCTCCATGCACACGGGCAGCTCTGGCTGCTCCATGCAGACTGACAGCTCTGGCTGCTCCATGCAGACTGGCAGACTGGCAGCTCTGGCTGCTCCATGCAGACTGGCAGCTCTGGCTGCTCCATGCAGACTGGCAGCTCTGGCTGCTCCATGCAGACTGACATCTCTGGCTGCTCCATGCAGACTGGCAGCTCTGGCTGCTCCATGCAGACTGGCAGCTCTGGCTGCTCCATGCAGACTGACATCTCTGGCTGCTCCATGCAGGCTGGCAGCTCTAGCTGCACTGAACAGGCAGGAGACTCCAGCAGCGCTGTAGAGGAGGAAGGCTCTGGCTGCGCTGAACAGGCGGGAGACTCCGGCAGCACTGGAGATGAGGAAGGCTCTGGCAGCGCTAGATAGGCGGGAGACTCCGGCAGCGCTGTAAAGGAGGAAGGCTCTGGCTGCACTAAACAGGCGGGAGGCTCCGGCAGCGCTGGAGAGGAGAAAGGCTCTGGCTGCGCTGAACAGGCAGGACGCACTGAAGGCCTGGTGCGTGGTGCTGGCACTGGTGGTACTGGACCGAGGACACGCACAGGAAGCCTGGTGCGGGGAGCTGCCACCGGAGGGCTGGTGCGTGAAGGTGGTACTGGATAGACCGGACCGTGCAGGCGCACTGGAGCTCTTGAGCCTGTGGTACCGGATAGACCGGACCGTGCAGGCGCACTGGAGCTCTTGAGCCTGCCCAACCTTACCTGGCTCGATGCCCACTCTAGCCCGGCCGATACGAGGAGCTGGAATGTACCGCACTGGGTTATGCACCCGCATTGGGGACACCGTGCGCTCCAAAGCATAACACGGTGCCTGCCCGGTCTCACTATCCCCCCGGTAAGCACAGGGAGTTTGCGCAGGTCTCCTACCTGGCGTAGCCCTAATCCCTGTGAGCCCCCCCCAATACATTTTTGGGGCTGACTCTCGGGCTTCCGTCTGCGCCGCCGTGTTTGCTTCGCCAACTCCATTATCTGATAACCTTCCGCGCACTGCTCCATCGAATCCCAGGCGGGCTCCGGCACTCTCCCTGGGTCGACCGCCCACCTGTCTATCTCCTCCCAAGAAGTATAGTCCATACTCTTGTAGTCCAAACCGTACTCCTCTTTGGGCTGCTCCTGTTTCCTCCTCTCCTGCTGCACCTTTGGGCGGCTACACTCCCCTGGTTTAGCCCAGGGTCCTCTCCCGTCGAGGATTTCCTCCCATGTCCAGAATTCCTTATTACGTATCTCCTGCTGCCGCTGTTGCTTCACCTGCTGCTCCTGCCTGTTGACACGCCGCTTGGTCCAGTTGTGGTGGGTGATTCTGTAACGGTTCTCATGTGGTGAAGGAGAGTCGGACCAAAATGCAGCGTGATGATGATTCATGATATTTTAATGAAGGAAAAAACTAATGAAAAAAAACTATGAAGAAACTACAAAATAATGAAATGTGAAAACCGAAACAGCCCTATCTGGTGCAAACACAAAAGACAGGAACAATCACCCACAAAACACTCAAAGAATATGGCTGCCTAAATATGGTTCCCAATCAGAGACAACGATACACACCTGCCTCTGATTGAGAACCACTCCAGACAGCCATAGACTTTGCTAGATAACCCCACTAAGCCACACACCCAACACCCTACAAAACCCCAAGACAAAACACACCACAATAAACCCATGTCACACCCTGGCCTAACCAAATAAATGAAGACAAACACAATATATTACGACCAGGGCGTGACACCCTTGTCTCAACCCCGTTACAGTATTCAATTCAGTCACCCTTGTCTCAACCCCGTTACAGTATTCAACCCTGTCACCCTTGTCTCAACCCTGTTACAGTATTCAACCCTGTTACAGTATTCAACCCTGTCTCAATCCCGTTACAGTATTCAACCCTGTTACAGTATTCAACCCCGTCACCCTTGTCTCAATCCCGTTACAGTATTCAACCCTGTTACAGTATTCAATTCAGTCACCCTTGTCTCAACCCCGTTACAGTATTCAATTCAGTCACCCTTGTCTCAACCCCGTTACAGTATTCAACCCTGTCACCCTTGTCTCAATCCCGCTACAGTATTCAACCCTGTTACAGTATTCAACCATGTCACCCTTGTCTCAATCCCATTACAGTATTCAATCCTGTCACCCTTGTCTCAACCCCGTTACAGTATTCAACCCTGTCACCCTTGTCTCAATCCTGTTACAGTATTCAACCCTGTCACCCTTGTCTCAACCCCGTTACAGTATTCAACCCTGTCACCCTTGTCTCAATCCCGTTACAGTATTCAAACCTGTCACCCTTGTCTCAACCCCGTCACATTTGTTAAATAAAATGGCAAAGACTAATAAATATGAATTTAGTGATTTCTGAGCTCAGTGTGAAATCTTAAGGACAATCTGAAGATTAGATTTGTTACAATTCTGAATTGAAAGGATTTTATTTAAAATGATATGCCCGCTGACACGTGTCTATTTCAGGGTTTAATGAAGCAACATTGCGATTTTACGTACATTTTATATTTTTAATAATTGAATTGATTTGGGGGACACATGAGCATTATGTAAATGTTGATTGTTATAACAAGTATCTTTTATAAATCACATTCAGACAACTTCCATATTGTCTGTGACAAGGTTGAAGATAAATGGTGTCCACATCAGACAAGAATGGACAACAATAAAAGGGTTTTAATGAGATCGGAAAATGTGTTTTCTTGTAGGTTTAATATGTACTTAATGTTGTGGGGTTTTCAGAAAATGCATTTATTCTAGTTATTTTTTACAGCAGCCCAAGAATGACCCATAAATTGTTGATGGCCACTCAGGGTCTTTGCACATGCGCTCTAGACAACAGCTCGCCGATACAGACAGCTCGCGGCTAGACTACCTAAATTATGATATAGTTTTTGTCAAACGGCAGCCAAGTATCCATGATGACGTCACCAGAATAAGACCATCAATATTTATCAGAAAGGAGCGTCAAGCTCATCACCTTGCTCTTTCACCTTCCCTGTGAAGTTCATCATAACTTATTTCATCTGTAGCCTAATAAACTGTAATCTGTCCGGATGAGTCGGAGTGAGAGGACAGCGCAACATGTCATCACGTGACTCCACATTTACGTCGACATTACGGTTATTATATCATTATTTGAGCATAAAGGTGTTTACAACCCCATTTCTCGCATATTTGATTTTAGACCCAAAATTATTCCACCATGTCGAACGAACAAATTGTCTGTCCGCATTTATAAAATTGTACCAGTATTTCATGTTTCAATCAGCCTGGTCACGTCTTTTAAATTTATCCGCATGAAATGAAAGGAAACATGGTTACAGACTGACATGAGGGAAACATGGTTACAGACTGACATGAGGGAAACATGGTTACAAACTGACATGAGAGGGAAACATGGTTACAGACTGACATGAGAGGGAAACATGGTTACAGACTGACATGAGGGAAACATGGTTACAGACTGACATGAGGGAAACATGGTTACAAACTGACATGAGAGGGAAACATGGTTACAGACTGACATGAGAGGGAAACATGGTTACAGACTGACATGAGAGGGAAACATGGTTACAGACTGACATGAGGGAAACATGGTTACAGACTGACATGAGAGGGAAACATGGTTACAGACTGACATGAGGGAAACATGGTTACAGACTGACATGAGGGAAACATGGTTACAGACTGACATGAGGGAAACATGGTTACAGACTGACATAAGAGGGAAACATGGACTGACATGAGGGAAACATGGTTACAGACTGACATGAGGGAAACATGGTTACAGACTGACATGAGGGAAACATGGACTGACATGAGGGAAACATGGTTACAGACTGACATGAGGGAAACATGGTTACAGACTGACATGAGGGAAACATGGTTACAGACTGACATGAGGGAAACATGGATTGACATGAGGGAAACATGGACTGACATGAGGGAAACATGGATTGACATAAGGGAAACATGGTTACAGACTGACATGAGGGAAACATGGTTACAGACTGACATGAGAGGGAAACATGGACTGACATAAGGGAAACATGGACTGACATGAGGGAAACATGGACTGACATGAGGGAAACATGGTTACAGACTGACATAAGAGGGAAACATGGACTGACATGAGGGAAACATGGTTACAGACTGACATGAGGGAAACATGGTTACAGACTGACATGAGGGAAACATGGTTACAGACTGACATGAGGGAAACATGGTTACAGACTGACATGAGGGAAACATGGTTACAGACTGACATGAGGGAAACATGGTTACAGACTGACATGAGGGAAACATGGTTACAGACTGACATAAGAGGGAAACATGGATTGACATGAGGGAAACATGGACTGACATGAGGGAAACATGGACTGACATGAGGGAAACATGGTTACGGACTGACATGAGGGAAACATGGTTACAGACTGACATGAGGGAAACATGGTTACAGACTGACATGAGGGAAACATGGTTACAGACTGACATGAGGGAAACATGGTTACAGACTGACATAAGAGGGAAACATGGTTACAGACTGACATAAGAGGGAAACATGGACTGACATGAGGGAAACATGGTTACAGACTGACATGAGGGAAACATGGTTACAGACTGACATGAGGGAAACATGGTTACAGACTGACATGAGGGAAACATGGATTGACATGAGGGAAACATGGACTGACATAAGGGAAACATGGACTGACATGAGGGAAACATGGACTGACATGAGGGAAACATGGACTGACATGAGGGAAACATGGACTGACATGAGGGAAACATGGACTGACATGAGGGAAACATGGACTGACATGAGGGAAACATGGTTACAGACTGACATGAGGGAAACATGGTTACAGACTGACATGAGGGAAACATGGTTACAGACTGACATGAGGGAAACATGGATTGACATGAGGGAAACATGGACTGACATAAGGGAAACATGGACTGACATGAGGGAAACATGGACTGACATGAGGGAAACATGGACTGACATGAGGGAAACATGGACTGACATGAGGGAAACATGGACTGACATGAGGGAAACATGGACTGACATGAGGGAAACATGGACTGACATGAGGGAAACATGGTTACAGACTGACATGAGGGAAACATGGTTACAGACTGACATGAGGGAAACATGGTTACAGACTGACATGAGGGAAACATGGTTACAGACTGACATGAGGGAAACATGGTTACAGACTGACATAAGAGGGAAACATGGACTGACATGAGGGAAACATGGTTACAGACTGACATGAGGGAAACATGGTTACAGACTGACATGAGGGAAACATGGTTACAGACTGACATGAGGGAAACATGGTTACAGACTGACATAAGAGGGAAACATGGATTGACATAAGGGAAACATGGACTGACATGAGGGAAACATGGACTGACATGAGGGAAACATGGACTGACATGAGGGAAACATGGACTGACATAAGGGAAACATGGACTGACATGAGGGAAACATGGACTGACATGAGGGAAACATGGACTGACATGAGGGAAACATGGATTGACATGAGGGAAACATGGACTGACATGAGGGAAACATGGACTGACATGAGGGAAACATGGACTGACATGAGGGAAACATGGACTGACATGAGGGAAACATGGACTGACATGAGGGAAACATGGACTGACATGAGGGAAACATGGTTACAGACTGACATGAGGAAAACATGGATTGACATGAGGGAAACATGGACTGACATAAGGGAAACATGGACTGACATGAGGGAAACATGGACTGACATGAGGGAAACATGGACTGACATGAGGGAAACATGGACTGACATGAGGGAAACATGGACTGACATGAGGGAAACATGGACTGACATGAGGGAAACATGGACTGACATGAGGGAAACATGGTTACAGACTGACATGAGGGAAACATGGTTACAGACTGACATGAGGGAAACATGGTTACAGACTGACATGAGGGAAACATGGTTACAGACTGACATGAGGGAAACATGGTTACAGACTGACATAAGAGGGAAACATGGATTGACATAAGGGAAACATGGACTGACATGAGGGAAACATGGACTGACATGAGGGAAACATGGACTGACATGAGGGAAACATGGATTGACATAAGGGAAACATGGACTGACATGAGGGAAACATGGACTGACATGAGGGAAACATGGACTGACATGAGGGAAACATGGATTGACATAAGGGAAACATGGACTGACATGAGGGAAACATGGACTGACATGAGGGAAACATGGACTGACATGAGGGAAACATGGACTGACATGAGGGAAACATGGACTGACATGAGGGAAACATGGACTGACATGAGGGAAACATGGACTGACATGAGGGAAACATGGTTACAGACTGACATGAGGAAAACATGGATTGACATGAGGGAAACATGGACTGACATAAGGGAAACATGGACTGACATGAGGGAAACATGGACTGACATGAGGGAAACATGGACTGACATGAGGGAAACATGGACTGACATGAGGGAAACATGGACTGACATGAGGGAAACATGGACTGACATGAGGGAAACATGGTTACAGACTGACATGAGGGAAACATGGATTGACATGAGGGAAACATGGACTGACATGAGGGAAACATGGATTGACATAAGGGAAACATGGATTGACATAAGGGAAACATGGTTACAGACTGACATGAGGGAAACATGGTTACAGACTGACATGAGAGGGAAACATGGACTGACATAAGGGAAACATGGACTGACATGAGGGAAACATGGACTGACATGAGGGAAACATGGTTACGGACTGACATGAGGGAAACATGGTTACAGACTGACATGAGGGAAACATGGTTACAGACTGACATAAGAGGGAAACATGGACTGACATGAGGGAAACATGGTTACAGACTGACATGAGGGAAACATGGTTACAGACTGACATGAGGGAAACATGGTTACAGACTGACATGAGGGAAACATGGTTACAGACTGACATGACGGAAACATGGTTACAGACTGACATAAGAGGGAAACATGGTTACAGACTGACATAAGAGGGAAACATGGATTGACATGAGGGAAACATGGACTGACATGAGGGAAACATGGACTGACATGAGGGAAACATGGTTACGGACTGACATGAGGGAAACATGGTTACAGACTGACATGAGGGAAACATGGTTACAGACTGACATGAGGGAAACATGGTTACAGACTGACATGAGGGAAACATGGTTACAGACTGACATAAGAGGGAAACATGGTTACAGACTGACATAAGAGGGAAACATGGACTGACATGAGGGAAACATGGTTACAGACTGACATGAGGGAAACATGGTTACAGACTGACATGAGGGAAACATGGTTACAGACTGACATGAGGGAAACATGGTTACAGACTGACATAAGAGGGAAACATGGATTGACATAAGGGAAACATGGACTGACATGAGGGAAACATGGTTACAGACTGACATGAGGGAAACATGGTTACAGACTGACATGAGGGAAACATGGATTGACATGAGGGAAACATGGACTGACATGAGGGAAACATGGATTGACATAAGGGAAACATGGATTGACATAAGGGAAACATGGTTACAGACTGACATGAGGGAAACATGGTTACAGACTGACATGAGAGGGAAACATGGACTGACATGAGGGAAACATGGTTACGGACTGACATGAGGGAAACATGGACTGACATGAGGGAAACATGGTTACAGACTGACATGAGGGAAACATGGTTACAGACTGACATGAGGGAAACATGGTTACAGACTGACATGAGGGAAACATGGTTACAGACTGACATGAGGGAAACATGGTTACAGACTGACATGAGGGAAACATGGTTACAGACTGACATGAGGGAAACATGGTTACAGACTGACATAAGAGGGAAACATGGATTGACATGAGGGAAACATGGACTGACATGAGGGAAACATGGACTGACATGAGGGAAACATGGTTACGGACTGACATGAGGGAAACATGGTTACAGACTGACATGAGGGAAACATGGTTACAGACTGACATGAGGGAATCATGGTTACAGACTGACATAAGAGGGAAACATGGTTACAGACTGACATAAGAGGGAAACATGGACTGACATGAGGGAAACATGGTTACAGACTGACATGAGGGAAACATGGTTACAGACTGACATGAGGGAAACATGGTTACAGACTGACATGAGGGAAACATGGTTACAGACTGACATGAGGGAAACATGGTTACAGACTGACATGAGGGAAACATGGTTACAGACTGACATAAGAGGGAAACATGGTTACAGACTGACATAAGAGGGAAACATGGACTGACATGAGGGAAACATGGTTACAGACTGACATGAGGGAAACATGGTTACAGACTGACATGAGGGAAACATGGTTACAGACTGACATGAGGGAAACATGGTTACAGACTGACATAAGAGGGAAACATGGATTGACATAAGGGAAACATGGACTGACATGAGGGAAACATGGACTGACATGAGGAAAACATGGACTGACATGAGGGAAACATGGACTGACATAAGGGAAACATGGACTGACATGAGGGAAACATGGACTGACATGAGGGAAACATGGACTGACATGAGGGAAACATGGATTGACATAAGGGAAACATGGACTGACATGAGGGAAACATGGACTGACATGAGGGAAACATGGACTGACATGAGGGAAACATGGACTGACATGAGGGAAACATGGACTGACATGAGGGAAACATGGACTGACATGAGGGAAACATGGACTGACATGAGGGAAACATGGTTACAGACTGACATGAGGAAAACATGGATTGACATGAGGGAAACATGGACTGACATAAGGGAAACATGGACTGACATGAGGGAAACATGGACTGACATGAGGGAAACATGGACTGACATGAGGGAAACATGGACTGACATGAGGGAAACATGGACTGACATGAGGGAAACATGGACTGACATGAGGGAAACATGGTTACAGACTGACATGAGGGAAACATGGTTACAGACTGACATGAGGGAAACATGGTTACAGACTGACATGAGGGAAACATGGTTACAGACTGACATGAGGGAAACATGGTTACAGACTGACATAAGAGGGAAACATGGATTGACATAAGGGAAACATGGACTGACATGAGGGAAACATGGACTGACATGAGGGAAACATGGACTGACATGAGGGAAACATGGATTGACATAAGGGAAACATGGACTGACATGAGGGAAACATGGACTGACATGAGGGAAACATGGACTGACATGAGGGAAACATGGTTACAGACTGACATGAGGAAAACATGGATTGACATGAGGGAAACATGGACTGACATAAGGGAAACATGGACTGACATGAGGGAAACATGGACTGACATGAGGGAAACATGGACTGACATGAGGGAAACATGGACTGACATGAGGGAAACATGGACTGACATGAGGGAAACATGGACTGACATGAGGGAAACATGGACTGACATGAGGGAAACATGGACTGACATGAGGGAAACATGGACTGACATGAGGGAAACATGGTTACAGACTGACATGAGGGAAACATGGTTACAGACTGACATGAGGGAAACATGGTTACAGACTGACATGAGGGAAACATGGTTACAGACTGACATGAGGGAAACATGGTTACAGACTGACATAAGAGGGAAACATGGATTGACATAAGGGAAACATGGACTGACATGAGGGAAACATGGACTGACATGAGGGAAACATGGACTGACATGAGGGAAACATGGACTGACATGAGGGAAACATGGATTGACATAAGGGAAACATGGACTGACATGAGGGAAACATGGACTGACATGAGGGAAACATGGACTGACATGAGGGAAACATGGATTGACATAAGGGAAACATGGACTGACATGAGGGAAACATGGACTGACATGAGGGAAACATGGACTGACATGAGGGAAACATGGACTTGAGGGAAACATGGACTGACATGAGGGAAACATGGACTGACATGAGGGAAACATGGACTGACATGAGGGAAACATGGTTACAGACTGACATGAGGAAAACATGGATTGACATGAGGGAAACATGGACTGACATAAGGGAAACATGGACTGACATGAGGGAAACATGGACTGACATGAGGGAAACATGGACTGACATGAGGGAAACATGGACTGACATGAGGGAAACATGGTTACAGACTGACATGAGGGAAACATGGATTGACATGAGGGAAACATGGACTGACATGAGGGAAACATGGATTGACATAAGGGAAACATGGATTGACATAAGGGAAACATGGTTACAGACTGACATGAGGGAAACATGGTTACAGACTGACATGAGAGGGAAACATGGACTGACATAAGGGAAACATGGACTGACATGAGGGAAACATGGACTGACATGAGGGAAACATGGTTACGGACTGACATGAGGGAAACTTGGTTACAGACTGACATGAGGGAAACATGGACTGACATAAGAGGGAAACATGGACTGACATGAGGGAAACATGGTTACAGACTGACATGAGGGAAACATGGTTACAGACTGACATGAGGGAAACATGGTTACAGACTGACATGAGGGAAACATGGTTACAGACTGACATGACGGAAACATGGTTACAGACTGACATAAGAGGGAAACATGGTTACAGACTGACATAAGAGGGAAACATGGATTGACATGAGGGAAACATGGACTGACATGAGGGAAACATGGACTGACATGAGGGAAACATGGACTGACATGAGGGAAACATGGTTACGGACTGACATGAGGGAAACATGGTTACAGACTGACATGAGGGAAACATGGTTACAGACTGACATGAGGGAAACATGGTTACAGACTGACATGAGGGAAACATGGTTACAGACTGACATAAGAGGGAAACATGGACTGACATGAGGGAAACATGGACTGACATGAGGGAAACATGGTTACAGACTGACATGAGGGAAACATGGTTACAGACTGACATGAGGGAAACATGGTTACAGACTGACATAAGAGTGAAACATGGATTGACATAAGGGAAACATGGACTGACATGAGGGAAACATGGACTGACATGAGGGAAACATGGACTGACATGAGGGAAACATGGACTGACATGAGGGAAACATGGACTGACATGAGGGAAACATGGACTGACATGAGGGAAACATGGATTGACATAAGGGAAACATGGACTGACATGAGGGAAACATGGACTGACATGAGGGAAACATGGACTGACATGAGGGAAACATGGACTGACATGAGGGAAACATGGACTGACATGAGGGAAACATGGACTGACATGAGGGAAACATGGACTGACATGAGGGAAACATGGACTGACATGAGGAAAACATGGATTGACATGAGGGAAACATGGACTGACATAAGGGAAACATGGACTGACATGAGGGAAACATGGACTGACATGAGGGAAACATGGACTGACATGAGGGAAACATGGACTGACATGAGGGAAACATGGACTGACATGAGGGAAACATGGACTGACATGAGGGAAACATGGTTACAGACATGAGGGAAACATGGACTGACATGAGGGAAACATGGTTACAGACTGACATGAGGGAAACATGGTTACAGACTGACATGAGGGAAACATGGTTACAGACTGACATGAGGGAAACATGGTTACAGACTGACATGAGGGAAACATGGTTACAGACTGACATAAGAGGGAAACATGGTTACAGACTGACATGAGGGAAACATGGTTACAGACTGACATACGAGGGAAATCTGCTGATGTACAACCAAATGTAGAAATTGCACCATGTGTATTCTACTATTCTAACTCTCAACGTGAAGTAGAGACCCTGATTTATTTTTATAATTACGTTGCTTAGTGACTAGGTCCAGCCCTGATGATGCACTTTGGTATTATAATGCATCACAGTGATATATTATGAAGATGTTATAACTACTTATGAGTTATGACAGCTTATTACAAGGATTGTAATGCTGTAAGTGTATGCATGTGCCTCTAGTTAGGAAGTGTATACTGAATTTGTTTGTATTTGGTGAACCATTATTTGAACTATATCAAATCAGTCTTTCAATTAATTTTAACAAAAAAAAATGTATGCAAGCAAGTACCAGAATGTTGACGCATGAACTCGTATCATGTTGACGCAATAAACCCGTATCACGTTGACGCAATAAACCCGTATCACGTTGACGTAATAAACCCGTATCACGTTGACGCAATAAACCCGTATCACGTTGACGCAATAAACCCGTATCACGTTGACGCAATAAACCCGTATCACGTTGACGCAATAAACCCGTATCACGTTGACGCAATAAACCCGTATCATGTTGACGCAATAAACCCGTATCACGTTGACGCAATAAACCCGTATCACGTTGACGCAATAAACCCGTATCACGTTGACGCAATAAACCCATATCATGTTGACGCAATAAACCCGTATCACGCTCATCATTAACCTGTATCATGCTCATCATTAACCTGTATCATGCTCATCATTAACCTGTATCATGCTCATCATTAACCTGTATCATGCTCATCATTAACCTGTATCATGCTCATCATTAACCTGTATCATGCTCATCATTAACCTGTATCATGCTTTTCATTAACCTGTATCATGCTCATCATTAACCTGTATCATGCGCATTAACTTAAGGGTTTCCTAATAACAACACCTATTGTGCTTCCCTGTGGAGAAAAAAAAGACAAGACAGATGGGACAGGAGTGATTGTCTCATAAAAAGATTTATTTTTTCGCCTAAATGTACAAAGGCAAGTTACAGCATTGTATAAAAAAAGACATGTGGCAATGTACACTTTACATAAGAGAGAAACCCTTGGGGGGGGGGAGGGGGAGGGGCAAAGAGGAGGATGAACCAAAACAAAACATAGCAATTAAAAAAAGCTGTAAACATCTTTCTCTCAAGTACCGATGACTGATACTGAGCCACTGCTCTGGGGACGTGGGTTTAGGGGACGTGGGTTTAGGGGACGTGGGTTTAGGGGACGTGGGTTTAGGGGACGTGGGTTTAGGGGACGTGGGTTTAGGGGACGTGGGTTTAGGGGACGTGGGTTTAGGGGACGTGGGTTTAGGGGACGTGGGTTTAGGGGACGTGGGTTTAGGGGACGTGGGTTTAGGGGACGTGGGTTTAGGGGACGTGGGTTTAGGGGACGTGGGTTTAGGGGACGTGGGTTATGAATAAAGAAACAGGAAAAGGAAATCCCACAAGAACATTGTCCTCCCGCGGCGTGAGTAACACAAGGAATGACAGACTACCCAAGCACAGTGAGACAAACACCTCAACAATGGCTGCCGTGGCAGTATGATCATTATCTAATTTCTGTCTGTATTAAAAAATATATTTAAAAAATCCCCAAACTCGATCCTCAAAAAAAAATGTACCAAGCACTTTTTTCCGCGTATCATAAAAAAAACAACATTTTTCACCAGCAGAGGTTCTAGTTTAACAGACCCGTTAAATGAGTATTAATATATAATCTCACTCCATACAGAACGTGTTAAAAGCATTTTTTTTTTAAACACGGGCTCTTCTCACATTGTATGACAAGACATATTTCCAAACAAAACCTAAACTCTCTACTTCAGAGAAAAGGACAGGGGGCGGGGGGGGGATATAATCTGTGCCAGCATCCAATCAAGGCTGAGCATCAACAGTATTGTGGTGGGAGTAGGGCTTATCAACCAGGTCACCTGTCAACAACATTCATACAACAGTAACATATGAACTGACATCACTACAGGACAGAACCAAAGTCAACCTCGATGAGCCTACCATAGAAATAGAAGCAATAGAATGGCGTTCCAGACGTCATGGTCCTTCTGTAGCTCAGTTGGTAGAGCATGGCGCTTGTAACGCCAGGGTAGTGGGTTCGATTCCCGGGACCACCCATACGTAGAATGTATGCACACATGACTGTAAGTCGCTTTGGATAAAAGCGTCTGCTAAATGGCATATATTATTGAACATTGACTTGAATGGAGATCCCCTTTCTCTAGTGACTGGATCATTATGGATCCTACAGGCCTCTTATATTAGTGTTTAGCAGGGGAATTCAACTGGAACGTGTCTGATTAGGAGAACTATTAGAGTATTACTGGAATGAATGGACTCTCACAGGGGGCAGTGCTCTGAGCACGGACTATTTAATTGTTCATGATAGCGTTGGCCTGATCTCTCGGTGAATGAAACGCCACTTTGGTCTGTTTCACCGCTGCTGCCACAACAAACGTGTCCCATCGGCTTCGCTAACTCACATTTATGTATAAAACACACACGCACACAAAAAAATCTAATTTATTAGTTCAGATTTCCTGTGCTGCTCTCTCAAGCACGCCAGATCCATGAAGGGCAAGGAAAGCATCACGGCGAATCAGATTTACTGATTTACAGACAAGCGGTTGAGTGGGCGCTGTGCGGCTGCGGCAGGATTAATGGGGATCATTAGCAGGAGAAGAGTGGACGCGGTGGGAGAATCTGCTGAGTTCTACCTCTCTATCACTCCTCTGTGGACAGCTGCTCAGCCCTCAGCCTTCGTCTATCCCGGCAGGTAGTAATAACAACACAAAGCATTCGTGAGCAGTATCTCATGGAACCAAAAACAAACAAAAAACAAGAGCAACAAATGAGTGAGGGTTAAAATGACAAGGTTGAAATGTGACTTGTTTTCCTTGAGGGTGGTCGAGGGAACGTGTGCAACGAGGGGACTAAAATGGCATCATGGGCTGCAAGAGTGGGGATACAGCCTACTGGTGGAGGGGTTAATAACAACAGAGGCTACTGAAGGGGTGGACTCCACAGTTTATCATATTATATCAACAACGGACGGACGGGGGGGGCTAACAAAGACTGAAAGCGTGGGACTTTTTCGAATAGCATCCAACAACCGCTGAAAAACTAATTCCTCTGTACACTATAAACAGAAACCACAGTGAGAGGGGTGGAGATGATAACAGTGTCCCAAAGCAAATGGAGGGACATTGTGTTTGGCTAATGTTTACACCATGCAGCCACACACAGACAGACAGAGATAGTTGGAAAGGAGAGGGAGGTGAGAGGAGGTGGGCCTGCAGGAGAGACTCCATTTTGCAATTGCGCTCATTAACCAAAAAATTAACAGGGGCATATGCCAACTCCCAGTAACACAGCACTCCACAACTAGAAGTCCTAGAATAAATATTACAGGAGAGAGCTGCCCGTCTCTCCATCACTACAGGCCAGAACAGAGGGAGAGAGCTGCCTGTCTCTCCATCACTACAGGCCAGAACAGAGGGAGAGAGCTGCCTGTCTCTCCATCACTACAGGCCAGAACAGAGGGAGAGAGCTGCTGCCTGTCTCTCCATCACTACAGGCCAGAACAGAGGGAGAGAGCTGCCTGTCTCTCCATCACTACAGGCCAGAACAGAGGGAGAGAGCTGCCTGTCTCTCCATCACTACAGGCCAGAACAGAGGGAGAGAGCTGCCTGTCTCTCCATCACTAAAGGCCAGAACAGAGGGAGAGAGCTGCCTGTCTCTCCATCACTACAGGCCAGAACAGAGGGAGAGAGCTGCCTGTCTCTCCATCACTACAGGCCAGAACAGAGGGAGAGAGCTGCCTGTCTCTCCATCACTACAGGCCAGAACAGAGGGAGAGAGCTGCCTGTCTCTCCATCACTACAGGCCAGAACAGAGGGAGAGAGCTGCCCGTCTCTCCATCACTAAAGGCCAGAACAGAGGGAGAGAGCTGCCTGTCTCTCCATCACTACAGGCCAGAACAGACCGTCTCTCCATCACTACAGGCCAGAACAGACCGTCTCTCCATCACTACAGGCCAGAACAGAGGGAGAGTGAGTGCAGTCATATCTACTGAGCATCCTCTGACAGCTCTAGAGAGTTTCCCCTTTGTGTTCTTACATGTCCATTGATGAGGGAGGACTGCAGATAACCCATGATGCAGTTCGGTGAGAGACTGGCGACAGCCAGACTGTGGCTTGCAGAGCGTTCTCATATAGCCATGTAGGTCCCAGACAGTTTGTATAAACAGACAAAAGAAAAGCCTTGTGCACTTTACGACCTGGGCTGCCTGTCTGCCTGCCTGTCTGCCTGTCTGTCTGCCTGCCTGTCTGCCTGCCTGTCTGAGAACCCCTCTCCCCCTCCAGCCTCTGCAGTGCTCAGTGGAGATGGACGGCTGGATGGAACTCGAGGCAGCATCTGAAGAGTCCAGGCAGCTCCTCTGATTAGTGCAACCTGCCAGGTCACAGCTTGGAAAGCACCAGGATGGTACATCTCTGCTCCTCTCCGTTCCTCTTCTCTCTAAGCCAAAGTACCTCCAGGCACAAATATGTCCTCTCCCTTTAAGCCGGGGCCCTTTCTGAGCAGCTGGGAGCTGGAGCAGATGCATTGGAGCTACTTTGTAAACTGGATGACCCTTTGGGAAAGGGAACCAGGAGACAGCTGTCACCGCCTCCACAGAAAGGCCAGTAGCGTTCTACACACTCCAAAGGAGTTTGTTTTACCACTGGGTCAGAGTGAGATGGAAACATGGTCGTCAAGCCAACAAGACACACAAAAAAAAAAAAAAAATCAAATAAACTGCTAAAATAATAGAAAAACATGAATAGTGACGAGACTAATGCTGTGGAACGAACAACGCACAAAAATAAAAAGCCTTGTACAAACAAAAAGGAACAAAACAACAAACACGGATTGTTTGCCTCTGATTGAACTCAAGTAGGCGATTGATAACTTTTCACACAAAACAACTACAGATTCATTGTGAATGTTTCTCCTCCTGAAACTGAACAGAGGAAGAGGAGGGCCGTCTCTGTCAGTATTAAGGAGAAGAGCAGCTTCGGCTTGCATAGAAAGCCCAGAGTGGTGGAGAGGGACAACGAAAACCAGTCGCTCCTCTTTCAGTCACCCCCTCCTCTGGCCCAAACAACGACCCCCCCCCCCCCCCCCCAAAAAAAAAAACAAATAAAACAGAATGTAAAAAAAATGGGTCCATTACAATGAATGTCTTAAAATGTCCTCCGGGTCAGTGGGTAGTTTGGTGGATGAATGAAACAACCCAGAAGTCAAGCTGCAACCCATTACCCATTAGTCTCAGGGTCAGCCATCAGTCCTATAGGTCCATATCTCTATGTAGTGATTTCTGATCGACCCCCTGTCCCATCTGCACCCTCCACTTCCAATATGGCCGTCCGTGTGATAAGGCCTCACTCCATCAGAACGCGTCAGCCTCGTCAGGCCTCAGACCTTTTAGTCCATCACGTGAGTGACTGGCCGGCCAGAGGAGGGGGGCTCGGCGAGCCCTCAACCGAGCCACGGGAAGCCTTGCCGTAGGATGGACATCCCACTAGCGGAGGGAGGAGGAAGCAGAACAGCCGGAACAACCAGGCAGAAACCAACAAAAAAAAACACCAAACACCATTGAACTGATGTCTTAAAATGAGCTCTGCAGCAGGCTTCTTCGTGTGATCCAGTCACATGGCTCCAAGCAAGGTCGAGGTCAGCCAATCAGGTCTCCCTGTGGGGGAAAAAAAAACAGACGGGGAGAGTTATATGACAGCAATGCTAAGAATTTAACATCCACATTCAACAAGATAATTGCACATACTGTATACACCGACACTTTCAATGAATTGATTTTGGATCATATTTTGTCCAGCAGAGGGCATCATAGACTGCAGTTTCATCAAAGAACCAGAATTTCTTCTAGACGTCAGACAGAAGCGTTTATTTTTCAAAAGTATGTGGACACCCCTTCAAATTAGTGCATTCGGCCATTTCAGCCACACCCTTTACAGACAGGTGTAAACATTTCAGCACACAGCCATGCAATCTGCATAGACAAACATTGGCAGTAGAATGGCCTTACTGAGGAGCTCAGTGACTTTCAACGTGGCACCGTCATAGGATGCCATCTTTCCAACTAGTCAGTTCATCAGATTTCTGCACTGCTAGAGCTGCCCCGGTCAACTGTAAGTGCTGTTGCAACACTCATTGCCGAGTTCCAAACTGCCTCCGGAAGCAACGTCGACACAAGAACTGTTCGTCGGGAGCTTCATGAAATGGGTTTCCATCACGAGGCTGCTGAGGGGAGGGACAGAGCAAATGGAATGGCATCAAACACCTGGAAACCATGGAAACCATGGAAACCATGTGTTTTGATGTATTTGATACCATTCCGCTTACTCCGCTCCAGCCATTAACACGAGGCAGTTCTCCCCAATAAAAAGGTACCACCGATTTCCTGTGGTTTCCGTGGCCAAACAGCCGCACACAAGCCTAAGATCACAATGTGCAATGCCAAGTGTTGGCTGGAATGTTGTAAAGCTCGTCGCCATCGGACTCTGGAACAGTGGAAACGTGTTATCTGGAGTGACGAATCACGCAGTCTGACAGACAAATCTGGGTTTGGCGGATGCCAGGAGAACACTACCTTTACCAATGTATAGTGTCAACTGTAAAGTTTGGTGGAGGAGGAATAATGGTCTGGGGCTGTTTTTCATGGTTCGGGCTAGGCCCCTTAGTTCCAGTGAAGGGAAATCTTAACGCTACAGCATACAATGACATTCTAGACGATTCTGTGCTTTGGGGAACAGTTTGGGGAAGGCCCTTTCCTGTTTCAGTATGACAATGCCCCCCGTGCACAAAGCAAGGTCCATAGAGAAATGGTTTGTCAAGACCGGTGTGGAAGACGTGGTTCCTCCTTACCATTCTCATCTCCGTGCAGGGGGGTACATGGAGGGGGAGGAGGCTTGTTGACTGGCAACTATGGCTGATGAAGAGAGACCTGTGAAGGAAGAGCCACTAGTTAGATACACCTCCATATACTCATAACTCCAGATTTAGTCAATACACCAAAGTGACGGATGATATTTTGTTAATGTTTTCTTTTCTGTATTACTTTAGGTGGGAGAAAAAGGTCTTACATCATTTCAGAGTTAGGTGATTGCCATATAAAAGCGTTCTATTTGAGCAGCTAGCCAACGCTGTAGGCTGAGATGTGTCCTTGTGCGTTCTATTTGAGCAGCTAGCCAACGCTGTAGGCCGAGATGTGTCCTTGTGCGTTCTATTTGAGCAGCTAGCCAACGCTGTAGGCTGAGATGTGTCCTTGTGCGTTCTATTTGAGCAGCTAGCCAACGTTGTAGGCCGAGATGTGTCCTTGTGCGTTCTATTTGAGCAGCTAGCCAACGCTGTAGGCCGAGATGTGTCCTTGTGCGTTCTATTTGAGTAGCTAGCCAACGCTGTAGGCCGAGATGTGTCTTTGTGCGTTCTATTTGAGTAGCTAGCCAACGCTGTAGGCCGAGATGTGTCCTTGTGCGTTCTATTTGAGCAGCTAGCCAACGCTGTAGGCCGAGATGTGTCCTTGTGCGTTCTATTTGAGTAGCTAGCCAACGCTGTAGGCCGAGATGTGTCCTTGTGCGTTCTATTTGAGCAGCTAGCCAACGCTGTAGGCCGAGATGTGTCCTTGTGCGTTCTATTTGAGTAGCTAGCCAACGCTGTAGGCCGAGATGTGTCTTTGTGCGTTCTATTTGAGTAGCTAGCCAACGCTGTAGGCCGAGATGTGTCCTTGTGCGTTCTATTTGAGCAGCTAGCCAACGCTGTAGGCCGAGATGTGTCCTTGTGCGTTCTATTTGAGCAGCTAGCCAACGCTGTAGGCCGAGATTTGTCCTTGTGCGTTCTATTTGAGTAGCTAGCCAACGCCGAAGGCCGAGATGTGTCCTTGTGCGTTCTATTTGAGTAGCTAGCCAACGCCGAAGACCGAGATGTGTCCTTGTGCGTTCTATTTGAGTAGCTAGCCAACGCCGAAGGCCGAGATGTGTCCTTGTGCGTTCTATTTGAGCAGCTAGCCAACGCCGTAGGCCGAGATGTGTCCTTGTGCGTTCTATTTGAGCAGCTAGCCAACGCTGTAGGCCGAGATGTGTCCTTGTGCGTTCTATTTGAGCAGCTAGCCAACGCTGTAGGCCGAGATGGGTCCTTGTGCGTTCTATTTGAGCAGCTAGCCAACGCTGTAGGCCGAGATGTGTCCTTGTGCGTTCTATTTGAGCAGCTAGCCAACGCTGAAGGTCGAGATGTGTCCTTGTGCGTTCTATTTGAGCAGCTAGCCAACTCTGAAGGCCGAGATGTGTCCTTGTGCGTTCTATTTGAGCAGCTAGCCAACGCTGTAGGCTGAGATGTGTCCTTGCTCGTTCTATTTGAGCAGCTAGCCAACGCTGTAGGCCGAGATGTGTCCTGGTGCTTGAGCTTGTTTGTAGGCGGGCGTCCAGCCATCACTTACCTGTGGCGTAGGACAGGTCGTACTGCCCCGAGAGCAGCGGGTAGCCCAGGTGGTGATGGGAAGGCATGATGCGCTGTGAGGGAGAGGAACGCGGCCGGTCCAAGTCTCGCTCGCGCTCGGCCACAGCGCGCTCCCGTTCCCTTTCATGCGAGGAGGTCTTGTCGCCAACCGTGGGCGACTTGCTCTTGTACTGGCTGGCGTGCTGCTGAAGGATGTCCAGGGCCTTGGCCTCGGAGGACGACTTGCCACTGACCGTGGGGCTGGCGCGCGCTGCCTTCTCGCCGCCTTCCTCGCCCGGCCCCATCTTACTGCCATAGGGGGAGAATGAGTAGTAGGACCCTGTCGGTGAGAGAGGACGTTAAACACCATGACACCAGAGTCATTAAGTCATGTTCCCATTTACAATCAAACAAACATGAAAATGATGCATATCAGTGTTCATTCATTATTATTAGTATTATTTTTCAATTTTGTACATTATCATAATACAGATTTGAACAATCCAATGGCATCGCTGTATGTACAGTGCATTCGGAAATACTTCTATAAATAAGATACTTGTTTTTATTTTGAAAACATTCAAAATAACCTGTTTTCGCTTTGTCATTATGGGGTATTGTGATGTCATTATGGAGTATTGTGATGTCATTCTGGGTTATTGTGATGTCATTATGGGGTATTGTGATGTCATTATGGGGTATTGTGATGTCATTATGGGATATTGTGTGCAGATTGATGATGGAAAAAAATCAATTTAATCCATTTTAGAATAAGGCTGTAAACGTAACAAAATGTGGAAAAGGGGAAGGGGTCTGAATATTTTCCCGAATGCACTGTATCCTGTTAGCAGTGGCATTAACTCTTACCAGGGTAGTTCTGCATCATGACTGATGGCATCCCACGGTACCCCGGGTGGCTGGGGTCATACCCCTGGCCGTAAGCATAGGCTCCATGCATGTAAGGCATGTAGCCTTGGTGTTGGGCCATGGGAGAGGAGAACTGCATGTGGCCAGCGGTGGCCCTTGGGTCCTTTCCCACCCCCCGGTGTTCCTCCAAGGCCAAAGACAACCGGGGCTCAACCCCCTCTTTGCTCTCCTCCTTCGGGGTGGGGTCTTTGGGCCGAGCCCTCTCGTCCCTGCCCTCCTTGCCCTTTCGGTCTCTGTCCCGCTCTCCTCGGTCTCTGTCTCTTTCCCTGTGGCGCTCCACGTCCTGTGGTTTCTGGGCCTCAGGGTATTTGCTGGGGTAGAGGTAAGGCCACAGCCGCGAGTCAGGCTCCTGAAAACAACACAAAACATCTCATTACAGGCATCTCATCAGTTGTGTCCTACAAAAAATAACCTTCACTTAAACATTTCCCAGAATACACAAACCAGCATGCACTTCTACTCAGTTTTATAGTGATCATTTGACATACATTTGTCTAACATCCAATCACAATCGGCCGATTCAAACACAACCGTGTTAGGTTTACCTGTCTGTACCACATGGCCTGTTCCATGGCCGAGGGCCTGCCGGACTCCATGCCCGCCTTGGGTTCATCCCCCTTCCCGTGGTGCCCTCCTTCACTCAGCTTCATCTTCAGCCCCTCAGCCTGCTGGGCCGGCGCCTTGGCGTCCTCCCCCTTGGGCATGATGACCGATGACTTGGTCTGCTCCGAGGAGGACGAGGGCTCTTTGGGCGGCTTGCCCTGGGGCGGCCCGCCTTTGCCCAGATCTGTGACACTGGGAGCCTTGGACAGGGTGGGGGGCACCAAAGCCTTCTGCTTCCATTCCTCACCCCGCTCCTTCCCTGAGGAGCCCTCTCGCTCTCGCTCCTTTCCAGCAGCGTCTGATTTCTTCTCGGCGGCGCGGTGCTGCTCGGCTACCACCTGCCTCTGCCGCTCATCGTACTGCTGCCGGTAGGCCGGGTTGGTGTTCAGCAGGTGGTTGTGGTAGGCCTGGTCCGGGTGGTAGGCGTACGGGGGAACGTAGGCATACTGGTTGTAGTAGAGAGGCTGCATATACATGTTGGAGCGCTGCTGGATGACCGAGGCCTGTTGCTGCTGCTGTTGCCCCGGTCCAGAGGTACCTATCTCGGGCTTACGCTCCTCCTGCTGCTCCTGCTTGACCTTACGCTCCTCCTGCTCCTCTTTTTTCACCTTGACCTGGGTCCCCTCCTGTTGTGTGCCCCCCGTGGCCGACACCCCCGGGCTAGGGTTAGGGTTGGCGTAGTTTGGGGAGTAATAATTTTCGTAGCCGGGATAGTAGGGGGACTCCTTGCTGGCTGTTTGGGTGGGGAACAGGGACTTCTTGGCCCCCTCTCGGGTGGCCTGCTCCTCGGACTTGACTCCCTTGACGCCCTCCACCCGGCCCTCGCCATCCTCGCCCGCGTCTGAGATGTCAGAGTAGGCCGGGCTGTTGGTCTTCACCGAGGAGTTGTCGGCTCCGTTCTGTGTGACCACATGGAGTGGGGTGAGGGGCTGGGCCATGCCTCCAGCCTCTATCCTGCTGGCCACACCGATGGAGGGACTGGGAGCGTTGTCGGTGAAGCTGTAGATCTTGTCCGCCTCGGCCTTGATGCTGGCCAGCCGGCTCTGGTGGGGGTCTGATGAGCCGTTCAGCAGCCCGTCGCCTTTGCTCCCCGGGTCCGAAGATTCAGAGTACGGGCTCTTGCCTTCCTCTGGCTTTCCCCCTTTCCCTTTGGGGCTATCTCCCTCCTTTCCTGCCTCCTTCTTCTTCTTGTCCTTCTTCTTCTTGTCCTTGGAGCCGCTCAGCGCTGGGTTCACAGACGAGGGGTCTCCCAGGGCCGAGGGCTTGGGCTGGATCGCTTTCAGCTGTGGGCTCTTGGGGATAGACTGAACTGCTGAACTAATGGCAGAGGTGGAGCCAAGGCTGGCTGCGGGGAAGCCGCCTGCCGTCTGTAGGGAGTAGAGCTGCTGAGGTGGTATGGTCGGGGCGATGGGCCGCGTTAACTTCATGCCCTTCTGGGCCAGCTTGTCTGCCTTGGAGCCGCTACCCGTCTTCTTGGCTTTGTCCTTCTTGTCGTCCATGCCGTCGTTGCTGGCCTCGTCCGTTAGGCAGGGCCCGTCCTCACAGCCATCCATGGGCATGCCCCCTGCCTCTAGATCGACCTCGCAGAGCTTCTTTTTACCCTGCTTGGAGCCAAACTTACCCGAGGAGGGCGACAGAGTCTGGGCCTCAAAGCCCCTACCCTTGGGCGTGACTGAGCGAGCCGGTGACAAGCAGCCCTTTTGAGAGATGGAGGCCCCATTGCAGCTGCTCGGATCGGGGTGGAGCGTAGAGTCCTCCCCGTACTCACTGTCTCCGTCCATGTCCAGCTTGATGTCATCATCATTGTGGGCACGGGCCTGGTGGTACTTGAGGCCATTAATGTGCTTGTACTTCTTGTTGCAGTTGGGGTGCGGGCAGTCAATGAGCACCGGCGAAGGGCAGTTGCGGTCGAGTTGCTGTGGGGGCAGTGGCTCCATCTTTATGCTGGGTTTGCCAGGGAGGACGGTGTGAGGCGGCTGGGGCACTCCTCCAGGGCCGCTGTTGGAGTTGGTGCGCATGCGTTTGCTGCCCTTGGTGTCCTCCGAGCTGGAGTTGGGCTCCATGTCTGAGGCAGGCTTGTTCTTGCGCTTGTTAGCCGACGAAGGGCTGGCTTTGACGTCTTCTGTGTTGCTGTTGGGCGGCGTGCCCCGTCGGCTCTTGCTGCTGCTGTTGGCGGCGCGCGTCTTGCTGGTGCCGCTGCCCTTGTTGTCCGACGAGTTGCTGTTCTCGTTGATGGGTGTGTTTCCGTTAGGCCTCATCCTCTTCCCCCGGCCCCGGCCATTCCTCATCTCCAAGTCACTGGTGGGGGACTCACAGAACCTAGAGGAAAACCAAAGCCAGAGAATTAAACCTATCCGCCATTAATAACCCACCACAATGACAGAGCCTCAAACCAGAGAACTCACTGCCCTCATCAACCCTCGCCACCACAATAACAGAGCCTCAAACCAGAGAACTCACTGCCCTCATCAACCCTCCCACAATAACAGAGCCTCAAACCAGAGAACTCACTGCCCTCATCAACCCAACCCTCGCCTCACAACCTCAAACCAGAGAACTCACTGCCCTCATCAACCCTCACCACAATAACAGAGCCTCAAACCAGAGAATTCACTGCCCTCATCAGTCACTGCCTCAAACCAGAGAACTCACTGCCCTCATTAATCCTCACCACAATAACAGAGCCTCAAACCAGAGAACTCACTGCCCTCATCAACCCTCGCCTCAAACCAGCGAACTCACTGCCCTCATCAACCCTCGCCTCAAACCAGAGAACTCACTGCCCTCATCAACCCTCGCCTCAAACCAGAGAACTCACTGCCCTCATCAATCCCCACCATAGTAACAGAGCCTCAAACCAGAGAACTCACTGCCCTCATCAACCCTCACCACAATAACAGAGCCTCAAACCAGAGAACTCACTGCCCTCATCAATCCTCACCACAATAACAGAGCCTCAAACCAGAGAACTCACTGCCCTCATAAATCCTCACCACAATAACAGAGCCTCAAACCAGAGAACTCACTGCCTCATAAACCTCACCACAATAACAGAGCCTCAAACCAGAGAACTCACTGCTCTCATAAATCCTCACCACAATAACAGAGCCTCAAACCAGAGAACTCACTGCCCTCATCAACCCTCACCACAATAACAGAGCCTCAAACCAGAGAACTCACTGCCCTCATCAACCCTCACCACAATAACAGAGCCTCAAACCAGAGAACTCGCTGCCCTCATCAACCCTCACCACAATAACAGAGCCTCAAACCAGAGAACTCACTGCTCTCATAAAACCACAATAACAGAGCCTCAAACCAGAGAACTCGCTGCCCTCATCAACCCTCACCACAATAACAGAGCCTCAAACCAGAGAACTCACTGCCCTCATCAACCCTCGCCCTCATCAACCCTCACCACAATAACAGAGCCTCAAACCAGAGAACTCACTGCTCTCATAAATCCTCACCACAATAACAGAGCCTCAAACCAGAGAACTCGCTGCCCTCATCAACCCTCGCCTCAAACCAGAGAACTCACTGCCCTCATCAACCCTCGCCAATAACAAGCCTCAAACCAGAACTCACTGCCCTCATCAAACCACAATAACAGACTCAAACCAGAGAATTCACTGCCCTCATCAACCCTCGCCTCAAACCAGAGAACTCACTGCCCTCATTAATCCTCACCACAATAACAGCCTCAAACCAGCGAACTCACTGCCCTCATCAACCCTCGCCTCAAACCAGAGAACTCACTGCCCTCATCAACCCTCGCCTCAAACCAGAGAACTCACTGCCCTCATCAATCCCCACCATAGTAACAGAGCCTCAAACCAGAGAACTCACTGCCCTCATCAACCCTCACCACAATAACAGAGCCTCAAACCAGAGAACTCACTGCTCCTCACCACAATAACAGAGCCTCAAACCAGAGAACTCACTGCCCTCATCAACCCTCACCACAATGACAGAGCCTCAAACCAGAGAACTCGCTGCCCTCATCAACCCTCGCCTCAAACCAGAGAACTCACTGCCCTCATCAACCCTCACCACAATAACAGAGCCTCAAACCAGAGAACTCACTGCCTCATAAACCCTCACCACAATAACAGATCAAACCCTCACCACAATAACAGAGCCTCAAACCAGAACTCACTGCCCTCATCAACCCTCAACTCACTGCCCTCATCAACCCTCACCACAATAACAGAGCCTCAAACCAGAGAACTCACTGCTCTCATAAATCCTCACCACAATAACAGAGCCTCAAACCAGAGAACTCACTGCCCTCATCAACCCTCACCACAATAACAGAGCCTCAAACCAGAGAACTCACTGCCCTCATCAACCCTCACCACTCATCAAACCCTCTGCCCTCATCAACCCTCACCACAATAACAGAGCCTCAAACCAGAGAACTCGCTGCCCTCATCAACCCTCACCACAATGACAGAGCCTCAAACCAGAGAGAACTCAAACCAGAGAACTCACTGCCCTCATCAACCCTCACCACATCAACCCTCACTGCCCTCATCAACCCTCACCACAATAACAGAGCCTCAAACCAGAGAACTCGCTGCCCTCATCAACACTAACAGAGCCTCAAACCAGAGAACTCGCTGCCCTCATCAACCCTCACCACAATGACAGAGCCTCAAACCAGAGAACTCACTGCCCTCATCACTCATCCCACCACAATAACAGAGCCTCAAACCAGAGAACTCACCAATCCCCAGCAACAGCCAATAGATAGAAGCTAGATATTAAAACAACACTAAGTAAAGCTGGTGAACCACTCCACGGAGCTCTCACAATCCTGTTGCTATTCTCAGTCTCTGAATCATCCCCCCTCCGAGAAGGGCTATTACTAGCGGCTCTGGGAGAGGACCTGCGACAGATTCTGATCCTCTCCTTATCCCCCAATCTCAACAGCCCAGTGTGTTCTGACAGATCGCCAAGCGCCACAGGGCTTGACAGGATTAGGCAACGCTGATCAGACAGGAGATACCATCCTGCCTTTACACAACAGCCAACAGGGGGTAGAGAGAGAGGTAACGAGAGAGAGGGGTAGCGCGAGAGACAGGGTTATTAATGTGAGAGAGCGAGAGGGGTAAGGAGAGAAAGGGAGATGTAACTAGAGATAGGTAACAAGGAGAGAGAGGTAACGAGAGAGGGGAAACGAGAGAGAGCGAGAGAGAGCGAGAGAGAGAGAGAGAGAGAGCGAGGTATCGAGAGAGAGACAAAGAGTTGGGCGAGAGAGAGAGTTGGGCGAGAGAGAGAGACAAAGAGGTGGGCGGGAGAGAGACAAAGAGGTGGGCGAGAGAGAGACAAAGAGGTGGGCGAGAGAGAGACAAAGAGGTGGGCGAGAGAGACAAAGAGGTGGGCGAGAGAGAGAGTTGAGAGGAGAGACAAAGAGGTGGGCGGGAGAGAGACAAAGAGGTGGGCGGGAGAGAGACAAAGAGGTGGGCGAGAGAGAGACAAAGAGGTGGGCGAGAGAGAGACAAAGAGGTGGGCGAGAGAGAGACAAAGAGTTGAGAGAGAGGTGGGCGAGAGAGAGACAAAGAGGTGGGCGAGAGAGAGACAAAGAGATGGGCGAGAGAGAGACAGAGGTGGGCGAGAGAGAGAGACAAAGAGGTGGTCAAGAGAGAGAGACAAAGAGGTTGGCGAGAGAGAGACAGAGGTGGGCGAGAGAGACAATGAGGTGGGCAAGAGAGAGACAGAGGTGGGCGAGAGAGAGAGACAAAGAGGTGCGACAAAGAGAGAGAGACAGAGGTGGGCGAGAGAGACACAAAGAGGTGGGCGGGAGAGAGACAAAGAGGAAGGCGAGAGAAAGACAGAGGTGGGCGAGAAAGAGAGACATATTCAACTTGAGCTCCTGATATATTTCATATTTTTTTCTTCATAAAATGAGAATAACACTCAAATCTAAAAATAATTTCAGACAAGTGATGAACAACAACTCTATTCATTCAGAATAGAAAAAAAGTTACTTTGCGCCTCAAGTTTTGACTCGAGCTAGCCAGCATGCTAACAAGCTAGCCAGCATGCTAACAAGCTAGACAGCATGCTAACAAGCTAGCCAGCATGCTAACAAGCTAGCCAGAAGAAACCTAGCAAGGGGAGTTAATACAACTACATCAAACGACCAAACTGAGTGAGTAAACCAAAAAGGAGACGGACTAACTTTAAACATATCTTGTGTTTTTTTTTTGTGTGAAGATTTGTCACTCTTTTTGCTGTTTTTTGAGCTAAATTACAGCTAGCTGGCAACAGCAGCAGACGAACAACTCGGTTGCCATGGCAACGTGGCAGCAGAACAGAGCAGCAGCAGTAGTAGCAGAGCCCACAAGCACCATGTCCCCACTCCTCCTCAGCGCTGAATCCATTCCCTACCCTCCAGAGGCCAAAAATGACACAACGAGGAAAGCTTTTAAACAGACACTACTAAAGGGGAGGCCAGAAACCCTTTTCGCAGACCTCTACAAAAACGGTGATGTGAGTAATCTCATCTTCCTCACTGACCCGCCAAACGCATGGCGCTCAGCAGTGTGCTCTCACTACCCATCCATAAAGAAAGAGGGAATCTGTAATGGGTGGACGCTGAAAGTCAAAGAGACAGACGACCCTGACAGCACCATGATAACAATCAACCTCTACAAGACTGGGACTGTCATGGTGCAAGGTAACATTAGGCTGTTTGAAACAGACTTTCAGACCATTAAGGAGAGAGCAGAGAGAGGACACCACCAGTGACATGCCCTCCCACAAGACAAACTCCACCAGCACCACCCTCACCCCTACTCTCCCCACCCAAAAAGGCACATCCAGCACCTCTCTTCCCACCATAGTGGAGGACATGCCCCAGGAGGAGAGCAACCCCCTCAGTGCAGAGCAGGTTCAGGCCCTCCTCACCACCATGGCTGCCATGAGGGATGAGTTCACCAGACTGGAGGGGGAGGTGGTCCTGCTGAGGGTGAGCATAAGCAAACAGCAACCAGACAACCACACCTTAGAGGAGCTCCTAACCAAGGTGAGGACAGAGCAGGACAGCAGCCTTGCAACACAGCTGAAAGAGGTTCAGCAAGAGAGAGACGGACTCAAGAGAGAGCTGGCTGATCTAACAAAGGAGGTGAGAGCTGGCTGATCTAACAAAGGAGGTGAGAGAGCTGGCTGATCTAACAAAGGAGGTGAGAGAGCTGGCTGATCTAACAAAGGAGGTGAGAGCTGGCTGAGCTGGCTGATCTAACAAAGGAGGTGAGAGCTGGCTGATCTAACAAAGGAGGAGAGCTGGCTGATCTAACAAAGGAGGTGAGAGAGCTGGCTGATCTAACAAAGGAGGTGAGAGCTGGCTGATCTAACAAAGGAGGCGAGAGAGCTGGCTGATCTAACAAAGGAGGTGAGAGCTGGCTGATCTAACAAAGGAGGTGAGCTGGCTGATCTAACAAAGGAGGTGAGAGCTGGCTGATCTAACAAAGGAGGTGAGAGCTGGCTGATCTAACAAAGGAGAGAGAGCTGGCTGATCTAACAAAGGAAAGGAGGTGAGAGCTGGCTGATCTAACAAAGGAGGCGAGAGAGCTGGCTGATCTAACAAATCTAACAAAGGAGGGAGCTGGCTGATCTAACAAAGGAGGTGAGAGCTGTAGTAATAACGATCTGAGAGAGGACAGGCTGCAGGAGAGAAAGAGAACAGAGGACAGGCTGCAGGAGAGAACAGAGGACAGACTGCAGGAGAGAACAGAGGACAGAAGGAGAGGACAGACTGCAGGAGAGAACAGAGACTGCTGGAGAGAAAGAGGACAGACTGCAGGAGAGAACAGAGGACAGAAGAGGACAGACTGCAGGAGAGAACAGAGGACAGACTGCAGGAGAGAACAGAGGACAGAGGACAGACTGCAGGAGGACAGAGGACAGACTGCAGGAGAGAAAGAGGACAGACTGCAGAGAGGACAGACTGCAGGAGAGAAAGAGGACAGACTGCAGGAGAGAAGAGAGGACAGACTGCAGGAGAGAGAGACAGACTGCAGGAGAGAACAGAGGACAGACTGCAGAGAGGACAGACTGCAGGAGGACTGCAGGAGAGAACAGAGGACAGACTGCAGGAGAGAAAGAGGACAGACTGCAGGAGAGAAAGAGGACAGACTGCAGGAGAGAAAGAGGACAGACTGCAGGAGAGAAAGAGGACAGACTGCAGGAGAGAACAGAGGACAGACTGCAGGAGGAGAGGACAGAAGAAAGAGGACAGACTGCAGGAGAGAAAGAGGACAGACTGCAGGAGAGAAAGAGGACAGACTGCAGGAGAGAAAGAGGACAGACTGCAGGAGAGAAAGAGGACAGACTGCAGGAGAGAACAGAGGACAGACTGCAGGAGAGAAGAGGACAGACTGCAGGAGAGGAAAGAGAACAGAGGACAGACTGCAGGGAGAGAAAGAGGACAGACTGCAGAACAGAGGACAGACTGCAGGAGAGAACAGAGGAAAGAGGACAGACTGCAGGAGAGAAAGAGGACAGACTGCAGGAGAGAGAGGACAGAAGAGAGGACAGACAGACTGCAGGAGAGAAAGAGGACAGACTGCAGGAGAGAAAGAGGACAGACTGCAGGAGAGAAAGAGGACAGACTGCAGGAGAGAAAGAGGACAGACTGCAGGAGAGAAAGAGGACAGACTGCAGGAGAGAAAGAGGACAGACTGCAGGAGAGGACAGACTGCAGGAGAGAAAGAGGACAGAAGGAGAGAAAGAGGACAGACTGCAGGAGAGAAAGAGAACAGAGAGAGAGGACAGACTGCAGGAGAGAACAGAGGACAGACTGCAGGAGAGAAAGAGAAAAGAGGACAGACTTCAGACACAGACTGTCTTTGTCTCTCCCTAGACACAAAAGGAGAAAGGTGTGGTACCCAACAACGCAGAGTGCCATGGGACTGCTTGACAAGGCCCATCTCGGGTCGCCAAGCCACATAATCATACACATCGGAAGCAGCGACGCTGCATGCTCAGCAGGAGTGGGTGGCGACTGCACTACGGGGAGTGATTGAGAAGGCCTCCGCAATCTTCCCCAAATCAAGAATCGTTATGTCAACCCTTCTACAGAGGAAGGACCTCTGCGACCCAATGTACACCTGGCCCACCATCCCACCCTCGATCTGGACTCTCTCTATGACCATGTTCACCTGTACAGGGAGACAGTCCCCACCACCCCACCCTCGATCTGGACTGTCTCTATGACCATGTTCACCTGTACAGGGAGACAGTCCCCACAATCCCACCCTCGATCTGGACCGTCTCTATGACCATGTTCACCTGTACAGGGAGACAATCCCATCCTCGATCTGGACTGTCTCTATGACCATGTTCACCTGTACAGGGAGACAATCCCATCCTCGATCTGGACTGTCTCTATGACCATGTTCACCTGTACAGGAGACAGTACATCCCACCCTCGATCTGGAGTCTCTATGACCATGTTCACCCCATCCTCGATCTGGACTGTCTCTATGACCATGTTCACCTGTACAGGGAGACAGTCCCCCATCTGGACTGTCTCTATGACCATGTTCACCCAGGGAGCCAGTCCCCATCCTCGATCTGGACTGTCTCTATGACCATGTTCACCTGTACAGGGAGACAGTCCCCACCACCCCACCCTCGATCTGGACTGTCTCTATGACCATGTTCACCTGTACAGGAGACAGTCCCCACCACCCCACCCTCGATCTGGACTGTCTCTATGACCATGTTCCCTGTACAGGGAGACAGTCCCCACCACCCCACCCTCGATCTGGACTGTCTCTATGACCATGTTCACCTGTACAGGGAGACAGTCCCCATCCTTGCCAAGACTCTCAAGGAGGTCACTTTAAACCGCGGTCCGACAATTAACTTTTACTTACGGATGAGCCTCCACTTGTCACAGGCCGGCTCATAGCCTGTGGCAACAATGAGGGGACGCGAACAACAGGTATAGGCCAATTAAAACATGTTCTTTATTGTAAACAAAACTATTAACTTTAAACTAAGAAAAAGGAATGAGGTGTGGAAGTATCATAATGTAAGGTGTATGTAAAGTGCATGGATGCGTGAATCTGTGTGTGTGAATGACTGAGGGAAAACTCTGCAAAACTACAAAGAAACAAACAAAACAGGTTCATACCTGGAGGAGCGGAGAGAGAGAGAGGTGATATTAGTGACAGTTTAAATACTCTGATTGCAGGTGACTCCGATCACTAACGACCCTCCTCTGCCTGCAGGAGGAGCCGCCCCTGCAATGCAGAGGAGGGGCTGTGACAGTCTCCATCCAGGAACAAATCGGAGCAATCTCCACCCCACCGAGATCACCGAGACAACACCCCGGACCAGCACCCTGGAACCCCCAGCCACGACCACAGCACCACCAACCTCAATGCCGACCTGTTGTATTCAGCATTTCACTGTGAGGTCTACTACACCTGTTGTATTCAGCATTTCACTGTGAGGTCTACTACACCTGTTGTATTCAGCATTTCACTGTGTCTACTACACCTGTTGTATTCTCACTACACCTGTTGTATTCAGCATTTCACTTGAGGTCACTACACCTGTTGTATTCAGCATTTCACTGTGAGGTCTACTACACCTGTTGTATTCAGCATTTCACTGTGAGGTCTACTACACCTGTAGTATTCAGCATTTCACTGTGAGGTCTCCTACTACACCTGTTGTATTCAGCATTTCACTGTGAGGTCTACTACACCTGTATTCAGTATTCAGCATTTCACTGTAGGTCTACTACACCTGTTGTATTCAGCATTTCACTGTGAGGTCTACTACCACCTGTTCACTGTGAGGTCTACTACACCTGTTGTATTCAGCATTTCACTGTGAGGTCTACTACACCTGTAGTATTTCAGCTGTTGTATTCAGCATTTCACTGTGAGGTCTACTACACCTGTTGTATTCAGCATTTCACTGTAGGTCTACTACACCTGTAGTATTCAGCATTTTACTGTAGGTCTACTACAGCATTTCACTGTGAGGTCTACTACACCTGTTGTATTCAGCATTTCACTGTAAGGTCTACAACACCTGTTGTATTCAGCATTTCACTGTGAGGTCTACTACCTGTAGTATTCAGCATTTCACTGTAAGGTCTACTACACCTGTAGTATTCAGCATTTCACTGTGAGGTCTACTACACCTGTTGTATTCAGCATTTCACTGTTACTACACCTGTTGGTCTACTACACCTGTTGTATTCAGCATTTCACTGTGAGGTCTACTACACCTGTAGTATTCAGCATTTCACTGCAAGGTCTACTTAGAGGTTTGGCAAACCTTTGTTTCATTTAATTAATATATTAATCTACAAAGTAGCCTTGATGTCAATTTCCCTGTGTACAATATGGTCTCCCTATCCTGGGACTGGCCAGCGGACATGTTTTGAAGAGTCTGGATGTCCACTGATACAGAACACTGTGGCAAACACCATTACACTCTGCCTGCTGGTAATAAAATATACTAAGACCTTCCTTGTCCGCAATGTCTGCAGCATTACAAAGAAAAAGCTTACTACCTGATTCTGATGCACAGATAGCTTACTACCTATTGATAATACTACCTGATTATGTTCTGATTGTACAGATAGATAATACTACCTATTCTGTTAATACTACCTGATTATGTTGCACAGATAGCTTACTACCTATTGATAATACTACCTGATTCTGTTGCACAGATAGCTTATTGATTACTACCTGATTATGTTGCACAGATAGCTTATGATAATACTACCTGATTCTGTTGCACAGATATTGATAATACTACCTGATTCTGTTGCACAGATAGCTTATTGATAATACTACCTGATTCTGTTGTATTGATAATACTACCTGATTCTGTTACAGATAGCTTACTACCTATTGATAATACTACCTGATTCTGTTGTACAGATAGCTTACTACCTATTGATAACACTACCTGATTCTGTTGTACAGATAGCTTACTACCTATTGATAATACTACCTGATTCTGATGCACAGATAGCTTACTACCTATTGATAATACTACCTGATTCTGATGCACAGATAGCTTACTACCTGATTATTGATAATTACTACCTGATTCTGATTGCACAGATAGCTTATTGATACTACCTATTGATAATACTACCTGATTCTGATGCACAGATAGCTTACTACCTATTGATAATACTACCTGATTCTGATGCACAGATAGCTTACTACCTATTGATAATACTACCTGATTCTGTTGTACAGATAGCTTACTACCTATTGATAATACTACCTGATTCTGTTGTACAGATAGCTTATTGATAATACTACCTGATTCTGATGCACAGATAGCTTACTACCTATTGATAATACTACCTGATTCTGTTGTACAGATATTGCTTATTCTACCTATTGATAATACTACCTGATTCTGTTGTACAGATAGCTTACTACCTATTGATAATACTACCTGATTCTGTTGTACAGATAGCTTATTGATAATACTACCTGATTCTGTTGTACAGATAGCTTATTGATAATACTACCTGATTCTGTTGTACAGATAGCTTATTGATAATACTACCTGATTCTGTTGTACAGATAGCTTATTGATAATACTACCTGATTCTGTTGTACAGATAGCTTATTGATAATACTACCTGATTCTGTTGTACAGATAGCTTATTGATAATACTACCTGATTCTGTTGTACAGATAGCTTACTACCTATTGATAATACTACCTGATTCTGTTGTACAGATAGCTTATTGATAATACTACCTGATTCTGTTGTACAGATAGCTTATTGATAATACTACCTGATTCTGTTGTACAGATAGCTTACTACCTATTGATAATACTACCTGATTCTGTTGTACAGATAGCTTATTGATAATACTACCTGATTCTGTTGTACAGATAGCTTACTACCTATTGATAATACTACCTGATTCTGTTGTACAGATAGCTTATTGATAATACTACCTGATTCTGTTGTACAGATAGCTTATTGATAATACTACCTGATTGTGTTGTACAGATAGCGTTCAAGCTTTTGCACATTGTTGAGGACACTCAGACCCAGCAGGCTGTGGACAGACCAGTGGGGTGTTTAGTAGAGAAGTCTATAAAACACTCAGACAGCTCTGTGATGCTGAGGACACTCAGACCCAGCAGGCTGTGGACAGACCAGTGGGGTGTTTAGTAGAGAAGTCTATAAAAGGCTCAGACAGCTCTGTGATGCTGAGGACACTCAGACCCAGCAGGCTGTGGACAGACCAGTGGGGTGTTTAGTAGAGAAGTCTATAAAAGGCTCTGTGATGTTGAGACAGCTCTGTGATGCTGAGGACACTCAGACCCAGCAGGCTGTGGACAGACCAGTGGGGTGTTTAGTAGAGAAGTCTATAAAAGGCTCAGACAGCTCTGTGATGCTGAGGACAGGATAGATGGCAGAGGAGAACTCTCGTTGTTGCATTTCGAAAGCCCTGTGTCAGCGGGGAGGGGGAAGCTTCGGAGACGTTACCCAAGGATATTTCATTCATAATGGCCCCAGAGCAAAGGAAAAGCCATGGGGGGGAATATGCCCTCAAGACAACCAGTATGTCAGTTTCCAAGTGGCTGACCGACTGAATGTTCAGTTTGAAAAGGTGTGTGTGTGTGTGTGTGAATGTGTGTTGTGAGAGTTCCTGTTTACCTTGGCGGGGCCCAGTTGTGTCTGGTGCAGTCCAGGAGGGTGCCGACATAGGTCTTGTTTCTCCAGGTCACGTTAACTACCAGCATGCCTGGGAACAGAGAGAGGGAGAGAAGGAATGATGATCACAGAGGAACTGTCATCATGTCTTCCTTCATCAGTCAAGGGGTGTAAACCCATCCTGCCTTCTAGTGAGTCCGAGCCACTGTGCTCCCTGCCTCTGCACTGCTCTGAGCTTTTCATCTGGTTATTTATAAAGCCACTGTGACCTCTGCCTCTGCACTGCTCTGAGCTTTTCATCTGGTTATTTATAAAGCCACTGTGACCTCTGCCTCTGCACTGCTCTGAGCTTTTCATCTGGTTATTTATAAAGCCACTGTGACCTCTGCCTCTGCACTGCTCTGAGCTTTTCATCTGGTTATTTATAAGCCACTGTGACCTCTGCACTGCTCTGAGCTTTTCATCTGGTTATTTATAAAGCCACTGTGACCTCTGCCTCTGCACTGCTCTGAGCTTTTCATCTGGTTATTTATAAGCCACTGTGACCTCTGCACTGCTCTCAGCTTTTCATCTGGTTATTTATAAGCCACTGTGACCTCTGCACTGCTCTCAGCTTTTCATCTGGTTATTTATAAGCCACTGTGACCTCTGCACTGCTCTGAGCTTTTCATCTGGTTATTTATAAGCCACTGTGACCTCTGCCTCTGCACTGCTCTGAGCTTTTCATCTGGTTATTTATAAGCCACCACTGACCTCTGCCTCTGCACTGCTCTGAGCTTTTCATCTGGTTATTTATAAGCCACTGTGACCTCTGCACTGCTCTGAGCTTTTCATCTGGTTATTTATAAGCCACTGTGACCTCTGCACTGCTCTGAGCTTTTCATCTGGTTATTTATAAGCCACTGTGACCTCTGCACTGCTCTGAGCTTTTCATCTGGTTATTTATAAGCCACTGTGACCTCTGCACTGCTCTGAGCTTTTCATCTGGTTATTTATAAGCCACTGTGACCTCTGCCTCTGCACTGAGCTTTTCATCTGGTTATTTATAAGCCACTGTGACCTCTGCCTCTGCACTGCTCTGAGCTTTTCATCTGGTTATTTATAAGCCACTGTGACCTCTGCCTCTGCACTGCTCTGAGCTTTTCATCTGGTTATTTATAAGCCACTGTGACCTCTGCCTCTGCACTGCTCTGAGCTTTTCATCTGGTTATTTATAAGCCACTGTGACCTCTGCCTCTGCACTGCTCTGAGCTTTTCATCTGGTTATTTATAAGCCACTGTGACCTCTGCACTGATCTGAGCTTTTCATCTGGTTATTTATAAGCCACTGTGACCTCTGCCTCTGCACTGCTCTGAGCTTTTCATCTGGTTATTTATAAGCCACTGTGACCTCTGCCTCTGCACTGCTCTGAGCTTTTCATCTGGTTATTTATAAGCCACTGTGACCTCTGCACTGCTCTGAGCTTTTCATCTGGTTATTTATAAGCCACTGTGACCTCTGCCTCTGCTCTGCTCTGAGCTTTTCATCTGGTTATTTATAAGCCACTGTGACCTCTGCACTGCTCGGAGCTTTTCATCTGGTTATTTATAAGCCACTGTGACCTCTGCCTCTGCACTGCTCTGAGCTTTTCATCTGGTTATTTATAAGCCACTGTGACCTCTGCACTGATCTGAGCTTTTCATCTGGTTATTTATAAGCCACTGTGACCTCTGCCTCTGCACTGCTCTGAGCTTTTCATCTGGTTATTTATAAGCCACTGTGACCTCTGCACTGATCTGAGCTTTTCATCTGGTTATTTATAAGCCACTGTGACCTCTGCCTCTGCACTGATCTGAGCTTTTCATCTGGTTATTTATAAGCCACTGTGACCTCTGCACTGATCTGAGCTTTTCATCTGGTTATTTATAAGCCACTGTGACCTCTGCCTCTGCACTGCTCTGAGCTTTTCATCTGGTTATTTATAAGCCACTGTGACCTCTGCCTCTGCACTGCTCTGAGCTTTTCATCTGGTTATTTATAAGCCACTGTGACCTCTGCACTGATCTGAGCTTTTCATCTGGTTATTTATAAGCCACTGTGACCTCTGCACTGATCTGAGCTTTTCATCTGGTTATTTCTAAGCCACTGTGACCTCTGCCTCTGCACTGCTCTGAGCTTTTCATCTGGTTATTTATAAGCCACTGTGACCTCTGCACTGCTCTGAGCTTTTCATCTGGTTATTTATAAGCCACTGTGACCTCTGCCTCTGCACTGCTCTGAGCTTTTCATCTGGTTATTTATAAGCCACTGTGACCTCTGCCTCTGCACTGCTCTGAGCTTTTCATCTGGTTATTTATAAGCCACTGTGACCTCTGCCTCTGCACTGATCTGAGCTTTTCATCTGGTTATTTATAAGCCACTGTGACCTCTGCACTGCTCTGAGCTTTTCATCTGGTTATTTATAAGCCACTGTGACCTCTGCCTCTGCACTGCTCTGA
>NC_060178.1:9982239-10044739 GCF_021184085.1 Oncorhynchus gorbuscha | reverse complement strand
GAGGCTATATACAATGTGGAGGCTCTATACAGGGGGTACCAGTACAGAGTCAATGTGGAGGCTATATACAGGGGTACCAGTACAGAGTCAATGTGGAGGCTATATACAGGGGGTACCAGTACAGAGTCAATGTGGAGGCTATATACAGGGGGTACCAGTACAGAGTCAATGTGGAGGCTATATACAGGGGGTACCAGTACAGAGTCAATGTGGAGGCTATATACAGGGGTACCGGTACAGAGTCAATGTGGAGGCTATATACAGGGGGTACCAGTACAGAGTCAATGTGGAGGCTATATACAGGGTGTTACGGTACAGAGTCAATGTGGAGGCTATATACAGGGGGTACCAGTACAGAGTCAATGTGGAGGCTATATACAGGGGGTACCAGTACAGAGTCAATGTGGAGGCTATATACAGGGGGTACCGGTACAGAGTCAATGTGGAGGCTATATACAGGGGGTACCAGTACAGAGTCAATGTGGAGGCTATATACAGGGGGTACCGGTACAGAGTCAATGTGGAGGCTCTATACAGGGGTACCAGTACAGAGTCAATGTGGAGGCTATATACAGGGGGTACCAGTACAGAGTCAATGTGGAGGCTATATACAGGGTGTTACGGTACAGATTCAATGTGGAGGCTATATACAGGGGGTACCGGTACCGAGTCAATGTGGAGGCTCTATACAGGGGGTACCAGTACAGAGTCAATGTGGAGGCTATATACAGGGGGTAACAGTACAGAGTCAATGTGGAGGCTATATACAGGGTGTTACGGTACAGAGTCAATGTGGAGGCTATATACAGGGGGTAACAGTACAGAGTCAATGTGGAGGCTATATACAGGGTGTTACGGTACAGAGTCAATGTGGAGGCTCTATACAGGGGGTGGAGGCTCTATACAGGGGGTACCAGTACAGAGTCAATGGTCCTTCTGTAGCTCAGTTGGTAGAGCATGGCGCTTGTAACGCCAGGGTAGTGGGTTCGATCCCCGGGACCACCCATACGTAGAATGTATGCACACATGACTGTAAGTCGCTTTGGATAAAAGCGTCTGCTAAATGGCATATATTATTATATTATTTAATGTGGAGGCTATATACAGGGGGTACCGGTACCAAGTCAATGTGGAGGCTATATACAGGGGGTACCGGTACCGAGTCAATGTGGAGGCTCTATACAGGGGGTACCAGTACAGAGTCAATGTGGAGGCTATATACAGGGGGTACCAGTACAGAGTCAATGTGGAGGCTATATACAGGGTGTTACGGTACAGATTCAATGTGGAGGCTATATACAGGGGGTACCGGTACCGAGTCAATGTGGAGGCTCTATACAGGGGGTACCAGTACAGAGTCAATGTGGAGGCTATATACAGGGGGTACCAGTACAGAGTCAATGTGGAGGCTATATACAGGGGGTACCAGTACAGAGTCAATGTGGAGGCTATATACAGGGGGTACCAGTACAGAGTCAATGTGGAGGCTATATACAGGGGGTACCAGTACAGAGTCAATGTGGAGGCTATATACAGGGGGTACCGGTACAGAGTCAATGTGGAGGCTATATACAGGGGGTACCAGTACAGAGTCAATGTGGAGGCTATATACAGGGTGTTACGGTACAGAGTCAATGTGGAGGCTATATACAGGGGGTACCAGTACAGAGTCAATGTGGAGGCTATATACAGGGGGTACCAGTACAGAGTCAATGTGGAGGCTATATACAGGGGTACCGGTACAGAGTCAATGTGGAGGCTATATACAGGGGGTACCAGTACAGAGTCAATGTGGAGGCTATATACAGGGGGTACCGGTACCGAGTCAATGTGGAGGCTCTATACAGGGGGTACCAGTACAGAGTCAATGTGGAGGCTATATACAGGGGGTACCAGTACAGAGTCAATGTGGAGGCTATATACAGGGTGTTACGGTACAGATTCAATGTGGAGGCTATATACAGGGGGTACCGGTACCGAGTCAATGTGGAGGCTCTATACAGGGGGTACCAGTACAGAGTCAATGTGGAGGCTATATACAGGGTGTTACGGTACAGAGTCAATGTGGAGGCTATATACAGGGGGTACCAGTACAGAGTCAATGTGGAGGCTATATACAGGGGGTACCAGTACAGAGTCAATGTGGAGGCTATATACAGGGGGTACCAGTACAGAGTCAATGTGGAGGCTATATACAGGGGGTACCGGTACCGAGTCAATGTGGAGGCTCTATACAGGGGGTACCAGTACAGAGTCAATGTGGAGGCTATATACAGGGTGTTACGGTACAGAGTCAATGTGGAGGCTATATACAGGGTGTTACGGTACAGAGTAAATGTGGAGGCTATATACAGGGTGTTACGGTACAGAGTCAATGTGGAGGCTCTATACAGGGGGTACCAGTACAGAGTCAATGTGGAGGCTATATACAGGGGGTAACAGTACAGAGTCAATGTGGAGGCTATATACAGGGTGTTACGGTACAGAGTCAATGTGGAGGCTATATACAGGGGGTAACAGTACAGAGTCAATGTGGAGGCTATATACAGGGTGTTACGGTACAGAGTCAATGTGGAGGCTCTATACAGGGGGTGGAGGCTCTATACAGGGGGTACCAGTACAGAGTCAATGGTCCTTCTGTAGCTCAGTTGGTAGAGCATGGCGCTTGTAACGCCAGGGTAGTGGGTTCGATCCCCGGGACCACCCATACGTAGAATGTATGCACACATGACTGTAAGTCGCTTTGGATAAAAGCGTCTGCTAAATGGCATATATTATTATATTATTTAATGTGGAGGCTATATACAGGGGGTACCGGTACCAAGTCAATGTGGAGGCTATATACAGGGGGTACCGGTACAGAGTCAATGTGGAGGCTATATACAGGGGGTACCGGTACAGAGTCAATGTGGAGGCTATATACAGGGGGTACCGCTACAGAGTCAATGTGGAGGCTATATACAGGGGGTACCAGTACAGAGTCAATGTGGAGGCTATATACAGGGGGTACCAGTACAGAGTCAATGTGGAGGCTATATACAGGGGGTACCGGTACCGAGTCAATGTGGAGGCTCTATACAGGGGGTACCAGTACAGAGTCAATGTGGAGGCTATATACAGGGGGTACCAGTACAGAGTCAATGTGGAGGCTATATACAGGGTGTTACGGTACAGATTCAATGTGGAGGCTATATACAGGGGGTACCGGTACCGAGTCAATGTGGAGGCTCTATACAGGGGGTACCAGTACAGAGTCAATGTGGAGGCTATATACAGGGGTACCAGTACAGAGTCAATGTGGAGGCTATATACAGGGTGTTACGGTACAGATTCAATGTGGAGGCTATATACAGGGGGTACCGGTACCGAGTCAATCTGGAGGCTCTATACAGGGGGTACCGGTACCGAGTCAATGTGGAGGCTCTATACAGGGGGTACCAGTACAGAGTCAATGTGGAGGCTATATATAGGGTGTTACGGTACAGAGTCAATGTGGAGGCTATATACAGGGTGTTACGGTACAGAGTCTATGTGGAGGCTATATACAGGGGGTAACAGTACAGAGTCAATGTGGAGGCTATATACAGGGTGTTACGGTACAGAGTCAATGTGGAGGCTATATACAGGGGGTAACAGTACAGAGTCAATGTGGAGGCTATATACAGGGTGTTACGGTACAGAGTCAATGTGGAGGCTCTATACAGGGGGTACCAGTACAGAGTCAATGGTCCTTCTGTAGCTCAGTTGGTAGAGCATGGCGCTTGTAACGCCAGGGTAGTGGGTTCGATCCCCGGGACCACCCATACGTAGAATGTATGCACACATGACTGTAAGTCGCTTTGGATAAAAGCGTCTGCTAAATGGCATATATTATTATATTATTTAATGTGGAGGCTATATACAGGGGGTACCGGTACCGAGTCAATGTGGAGGCTATATACAGGGGGTACCGGTACAGAGTCAATGTGGAGGCTATATACAGGGGGTACCGGTAGAGAGTCAATGTGGAGGCTATATACAGGGGGTACTGCTACAGAGTCAATGTGGAGGCTATATACAGGGGGCACTATTGTGTTGAACGTTAAGCTGTTGTCAATGAATAGCATTCTCACATAGGTGTTCCCTTTGTGCAGGTGGGAAAGGGCAGCTGTGTTGTGTAATAGAGATTGCATTGTCTGGGGATCTGCTGGGGCAGTATGCAAATTGGGGTGGGTCTATCTAGGGTTTCTGGGATAATGGTTTTGATGTGAGCCATGATCAGCCTTTCAAAGCACTTCATGGCTACAGACTTGCTACGGGTCGGTAGTCATTTAGGCAGGTTGCCTTAGTGTTCTTGGGCACGGGCACTATGGTGGTCTGCTTAAAACATGTTGGTATTACAGACTGGACAGGGAGAGGTTGAAAATGGTAGTGAAGACACTTGCTAGTTGGTCAGCGCATGCTCGCAGCACACATCCTGGTAATCTGTCTGGCCCTGCCGCCTTGTGAATGTTGACCTGTTTAAAGGTCTTACTCACGTCGGCTGCGGAGAGCGTGATCACACAGTCTTCCGGAACAACTGATGCTCTCATGCATGTTTCAGTGTTATTTGCCTCGAAGCGAGCAAAGAAGTCGTTTAGCTTGCCTGGTAGGCTCGTGTCATTGGGCATCTCTCGGCTGTGATTCCCTTTTGAAGTCTGTAATGGTTTACTGGCCCTGCCACATCCGACGAGCATCAGAGTCGGTGTAGTACGTTTCCATCTTAGTCCTGTATTGACTCTTTGCCTGTTTGATGGTTCGTCGGAGGGCATAGCTGGATTTCTTATAAGCGTCGGGGTTAGAGTCCCGCTCCTTGAAAGCGCCAGCTCTAACCTTTAGCTCAGTGTGGATGTTGCCTGTAATCCATGGCTTCTGGTTGGGGTATGTACTCATGGTCACTGTGGGGATAACATCATTGATTGATGAAGCCAATGACTGATGTGGTGTACTCCTCAATGCCGTTGGAGGAATCCCGATACATATTCCAGTCTGTGCTAGAAAAACAGTCCTGTAGTTTAGCATCTGCTTTATCTGACCACTTTTGTATTGATCGAATCACTGGTGGTTCCTGACTAGTTTTTACTTGTAAGCAGGAATCAGGAGGATACAATTATGGTCAGCTTTGCCAAATGGAGGGCGAGGGAGAGCTTTGTACGTGTCTCTGTGTGTGGAGTAAAGGTGGTCCAGAGTTTTTTTCTTCTATGGTTGCACATTTGTTATTTATTTATTTATTTATTTATTTATTTATTATTTTACCCCTTTTTCTCCCCAATTTCGTGGTATCCAATTGTTGTAGTAGCTACTATCTTGTCTCATCGCTACAACTCCCATACGGGCTCGGGAGAGACGAAGGTTGAAAGTCATGCGTCCTCCGATACACAACCCAACCAAGCCGCACTGCTTCTTAACACAGTGCGCATCCAACCCGGAAGCCAGCCGCATCAATGCGCCCGAGGAAACACAGTGCACCTGGCCACCTTGGCTAGCGCACACTGCGCCCAGCCCGCCACAGGAGTCGCTGGTGCGCGATGAGACAAGGACACCCCTACCGACCAAGCCCTCCCTAACCCAGGCAACGCTAGGCCAATTGTGCGTCGCCTCACGGACCTCCCGGTCGCGGCCGGTTACGACAGAGTCTGGGCGCGAGCACATTTAACATGCTGATAGAAATTTGGTAAAACAGATTTAAGTTTCCCTGCATTAAAGTCCCCGGCTACTAGAAGCGCCGCCTCTGGGTGAGCGGTTTCCTGTTTGCTTATGACAGAATACAGCTCATTCAATGCTGTTTTTAGTGCCAGCCTCTGACTGTGGTGGTATGTAAACAGCTACAAAAAATACAGATATTAACTCTAGGGAGATTAAATATCTCATGATAAGCTGTAGACCACAATAGCTTGAGACTTCCTTAGATATCGTGCACCAGCTGTTATTTACAAAAATACATAGTCCGCCACCCCTTGTCTTACCAGACGCTGCTGTTCTATCCTGCCGGTACAGAGTATAACCAGCCAGCTGTATGTTGATAGTGTCGTCGTTCAGCCACGACTCCGTGAAGTGTAAGATATTACAGTTTTGAATGTCCCATTGGTAGTTTACTCTTGCGCGTAGGTCATCGATTTTATTCTCCAAAGATTTAACTTGCTAGCAGAATGGAAGGAAGTGGGGGTTTATTTGATCGCCTACAAATTCTTAGAAGACAGCCCACCCTCCGGCCCCTTTCTCTCTGCCTCCTCTTCACGCAAATCACGGAGATCTGGGCCTGTTCCAGAGAAAGCAGTATATCATTCACGTCAGGCTCGTCAGACTCATTAGCTTCTTGAAGCTAGGGGGCACTATTTTTATGTTTGGAAAAATAACGTTCCCAAAGTAAACGGCCTATTTCTCAGGACCAGATGCTAGAATATGCATATAATTGACAGATTAGGATAGAAAACACTAAAGTTTCAAAAACTGTCAAAATATTGTCTGATATTGCAGGCGAAAACCTGAGAAAAATCAAACCAGGAAGTGGCTTCTATTTTGAAAACTCCATGTTCCATAGCCTGCTTTTGCTCCATTTAAAGGGATATCAACCAGATTCCTTTTCCCATCGCTTCCTCAAGGTGTCAGTCTTCAGACATAGTTTCAGGCTTTTATTTTGAAAAATGAGCGAGAAAGATAACATTGCGTCAAGTGTTCGCATGAGTTTTGCTCATGCAACAGAGTTTGGGCAGCCATGGCCTCTCCCTCTCCTACTGAAAAAGACAGCTGCGGTTTATATATTATCGATTATATATTTTAAAAACAACTTGAGGATTGATTATAAAAAACATTTGACATGTTTCTGTGGACATTACGGATACTATTTGGAATTTTCGTCTGCGTTGGCGTGACCGCTCTGTAGATTTCTGAACATAACGCGCCAAACAAACGGAGGTATTTTGGATATAAAAATAATCTTTATGGAACAAAGGGAACATTTATTGTGTAACTGGAAGTCTCATGAGTGAAAACATCCGAAGATCAAAGGTAAGCGATGAATTTGATTGCATTTCTGATTTTCGTGACCAAGCTGCTTTGATGCTTGGTGTTCATAATGTTTTGTTGAGTGATCGATAAACTTACACTTACAAGCAACGCTTGGATTGCTTTCGCTGTAAAGCATATTTTCACAATCTGACACGACAGGTGGATTAACAAAAAGCTAAGCTGTGTTTTGCTATATTGCACTTGTGATTTCATGAATATAAATATTTTTAGTAATATTATTTGAATGTGGCGCTCTGCAACTCAGAGGCTGTTGATGACACTTATCCCGCTAACGGGACGGGTAGCGTCAAGAAGGTAAAGGAAAAGAAGGATTCTCCCAGGATTCTCCCTGATGTCAGAAGTTGTTTTCAGTCATAAGGTGAGTAATCAAAATACACCCCCCCCCAACCAGTCGAACATGTAAAACGTCTGTCTTCTTCTCTGGTTTCCATTTAATTCCCCAAGAGTAAAGACGGCACCAAGCAACATTCAGGTCAATCTCAGAGCATTGAATAGAATAGGTGCAGCTGTTCAGTATTCAGCACGCTGGTTTTGGGGTTGGAACTGCACACACACACACACACACACACACACACACACCCCTCCTGCCTCCATTAGAACAGAGCAGTTCCTGATTACAGAGGCTGGGAGCAGCACAGTACACTGACAGACAGCCATTTGTATGCAGCTGAGTGAGGGATGAAGGAGGAGGAGAACAGAGTGGTGTTGTCCTCCAGCTGACATTGCTGCCTGCAGACTGCAGAGGCTCCACAGGGAGAAAAAAAAGTTTATTTTTGTGTCGGGGTAGGAAACAGCTGAGGCATATGAAAGAGTTCCCTGGTTGCCAGAGCCCAGGTCTGTCGCCTTCAATTTGTCTCCCGAATGGTTTGTGCATCGGGCTGACAGACACTTTGATACTAGCAGAGCGAGAGGAAGTGGTGAAGTGAGGCTCGACTCGTCTGTGTGACTGGCTGCTGAGAGAGACTGCCATACCCTTATTCGACCATTAGGGGGCAGTTGGTATCACAGGATGAGCTTCCAAAGAAAACACACACACACACTCACTCACTCAGACAGTCCGTTTTCATTGAGACATTCCCTCAGGGGCTTTGGCTTTCATAATTGACCTGAACTCAGTAAGCCGACAGTTTTGCCTTAGAAGCTTCTCTCAAATATGAGTCACAATGATTGTGTTTACACAGCACACTGCAGATAATGTTGCTTAACTCAAGTGCAGAATATTGGTTTGGTTTCAAGAAAGGGAGTATGTACCATTAACTCAAAAGCCTATAGCTTTCCAACACTTTACAACCGTTCTGATAGCTTTGAACTGTCAGAGCAGTAAAAACATCAATAGAACCAAAGTTAACGGCACAACAATGAGACGAAAAATAGTTCAACGATACAAGCCTTTCAAACAAACGATGATCAACTTGCGTGACTTCACGTTTAGGCAGACAGAACAGCTTTGGGAGCAATTATCCCATCTTCCAAAAGTTAGTATGACATCAGTACATTGTTGGAAAGGTAACCATTAGGCCTACCGCTGAAAATGAACCTGGGTTCTATTGTCTGGGTAAGGTACAAGAGAAAATGAACCTAGGTTCCATTGCCTGGGTAAGGTACAAGAGAAAATGAACCTGGGTTCCATTGTCTGGGTAAGGTACAAGAGAAAATGAACCTAGGTTCCATTGCCTGGGTAAGGTACAAGAGAAAATGAACCTAGGTTCCATTGTCTGGGTAAGGTACAAGAGAAAATGAACCTGGGTTCCATTGTCTAGGTAAGGTACAAGAGAAAATGAACCTAGGTTCCATTGTCTGGGTAAGGTACAAGAGAAAATGAACCTAGGTTCCATTGTCTGGGTAAGGTACAAGAAAAAATGAACCTGGGTTCCATTGCCTGGGTAAGGTACAAGAGAAAATGAAGCTCTCTGCCAACTCCATGTCATTTTCTCAGGCACGCAAATGTTATTTCAAATGGCAGGCAATGCTGAGGTTCAACACCGGAGCCTCGTAAAGGAAGTCAATAGTCTGTGCCAAGACATTAAAAATCTGATTCTGTCCATTAAACACTACTCATGTAAGTCCCTGAAATCACATAACTGCTTTGAGGAGGTGGGGGATGTTCCCAAATTCACATATATGAATGGTAAAACACAGGTGAAGATTGAAGTGTGTGAAGTGTGTGTATGAATGTAGACTAGTCTGTGTGAAGTGTGTGTATGAATGTAGACTAGTCTATGTGAAGTGTGTGTATGAATGTAACCTAGTCTATGTGAAGTGTGTGTATGAATGTAACCTAGTCTATGTGAAGTGTGTGTATGAATGTAACCTAGTCTATGTGAAGTGTGTGTATGAATGTAGACTAGTCTGCGTGAAGTGCATGTATGAATGTAACCTAGTCTATGTGAAGTGCGTGTATGAATGTAACCTAGTCTATGTGAGTGTATGAATGTAACCTAGTCTGCGTGAAGTGTGTGTATGAATGTAACCTAGTCTATGTGAAGTGTGTGTATGAATGTAACCTAGTCTATGTGAAGTGTGTGTATGAATGTAACCTAGTCTATGTGAAGTGTGTGTATGAATGTAACCTAGTCTGCGTGAAGTGTGTGTATGAATGTAACCTAGTCTATGTGAAGTGTGTGTATGAATGTAACCTAGTCTATGTGAAGTGTGAGCGCTGAGTGTATGAATAATATATGTAATATATGCCATTTAGCAGACGCTTTTATCCAAAGCGACTTACAGTCATGTGTGCATACATTCTACGTATGGGTGGTCCCGGGAATCGAACCCACTACCCTGGCGTTACAAGCGCCATGCTCTACCAACTGAGCTACAGAAGGACCACTGAGCTACAGAAGGACCACAATGTAACCACAGCACCAATAAGAAGTGGTAAAAAGGCCACACAGTGTTGCTTTCAGACAGTTGTGGAAAAAGTACCCAAATATACATACACAAAAGTAAATTGTTTAAAAATTCCTTATATTAAGCAAATGTTTTTAAATTTACGGATAGCCAAGAGGCAACACTAAGAATGTGCATAGTGAGTCTGTGAGTCCGTCAGATCAGAGGCAGTAGAGGTGACCAGGGATGTTCTCTTGATTAGTGCATGAATTGGAAAATGTTCCTGTCTTGCTAAGCATCAAAATGTAACTTTTGGTTGTCAGGAAAAATGTATGGAGTAAAAGTAGAAGTTGTCAAAAATAGAAATAGTAAATAAAGTACAGAAAAACGACTTAGGTCGTACTTTAAAGCATTTTTTAGGGCTAGCGTTAGCCTAGCGTTAGCCTAGCTTCAGCAGGTGACCCACCACACGAGCACTGGGGAGTTTGACAAGAAAACAAATTAACTCCCTCACTCACTCACTTCCACACACAACCCCCAGGCACTGAACCCCCACTACACACGACCCCCAGGCACTGAACCCCCACTACACACAACCCCCAGGCACTGAACCCCCACTACACACAACCACCAGGCACTGAACCCCCTCTACACACAACCACCAGGCATTGAACCCCCACTACACACAATCCCCATGCATTGAACCCCCACTACACACAACCACCAGGAATTGACCCCCACTACACACAACCACCGGGCATTGACCCCCACTACACACAACCACCGGGCATTGACCCCCACTACACACAACCACCGGGCATTGACCCCCACTACACACAACCACCAGGCATTGACCCCCCACTACACACAACCACCAGGCATTGATCCCCCACTACACACAACCACCAGGCATTGACCCCCACTACACACAACCACCAGGCATTGACCCCCTACACACAACCACCAGGCTACACACAACCACCAGGCATTGACCCCCAGGCATTGACCCCACTACACACAACCACCAGGCATTGACCCCCACTACACACAACCACCATCAGGCATTGACCCCCACTACACACAACCACCAGGCATTGATCCCCCACTACACACAACCACCATGCATTGACCCCCACGACACACAACCACCAGGCATTGACCCCCCACTACACACAACCATCAGGCATTGACCCCCCACTACACATTAGAGGTTGACCAATTATGATTTTTCAACGCCGATACCGATCATTGGAGGACAAAAAAAAGACGATACCGATTAATCGTCCGATTTATATTTACATATATATTTGTAATAATGACAATTACAACAATACTAAATGAACAATGAACACTTATTTTAACTTAATATAATACATAAATAAAATCTATTTCGTCTCAAATAAATAATGAAACATGTTCAATTTGGTTTAAATAATGCAAAAACACAGTGTCGGAGAAGTAAGTAAAAGTGCTATATGTACCATGTAAAAAAGCTAACTTTTAAGTTCCTTGCTCAGACCATATGAAAGCTGGTGGTTCAATATTCCCAGTTGAGAAGTTTTAGGTTGTAGTTATTATAGGAGTTATGATTGTTGACTATTTCTCTCTATACCATTTGTATTCCATATACCTTTGACTATTGGATGTTCTTATAGACACTATATTACATTTACATTTACATTTAAGTCATTTAGCAGACGCTCTTATTGCCAGCCTAATCTTGGGAGTTGATAGGCTTGAAGTCATAAACAGAGCTGTGAATCAAACATTGCGAAGAGCTGCTGGCAAACGCAGTAAAGTGCTGTTTGAATGAATGCTTACGAGCCTGCTGCTGCCTACCACCGCTCAGTCAGAGTGCTATATCAAATCATAAACTTAATTATAATATGATAAACACAGAAATACGAGCCTTAGGTCATTTATATGGTAAAATCCGTAAACTATCATTTAGAACAAAACGTTTATTATTTCAGTGAAATACGGAACTGTTCTAACGGATGGCATCCATTAGTCTAAATATTGCTGTTACATTGCACAACCTTCAATGTTGTGTCATAATTATGTACAATTCTGGCAAATTAGCTTGCAACGAGCCAGGCGGCCCAAACTGTTGCATATACCCCGACTCTGCGTGCAATCAACGCAAGAGAAGTGACACAATTTTCCTAGTTAATATTACCTGCTAACATGAATTTCTTTTAACTAAATATGCAGGTTCTGTGTATTGATTTTAAGAAAGGCATTGATGTTTATGGTTAGGTACAATGGTGCAATGATTGCGCATTTGTTAAATCATCACCCGTTTGACGAAGTTGAAGTAGGCTGTGATTCGATGATAAATTAACATTGATTATATGCAAAGCAGGACAAGCTAGTTAACCTAGTAATATCATCAACCATGTGTAGTTAACTAGTGATTATCTGAAGATCATTTTTTATAGATACGTTTAATGCTAGCTAGGAACTTAGTTTGGCTCCTTGCTGCACTCGCGTAACAAGTGGTAAAGCCTGCCACTCAGTTTCCTCGTGGAATGCAATGTAATCGGCCATAACTGGCTTCCAAAAATGCAGATTACAGATTGTTATGAAAACTTGAAATTGGCCCGAATTAAATAGTCTTTGTCCCCTCCCAGCGAGCCTGCCTGTGGTTTGTCCCCTCCCAGAGAACCTGCCTGGGGTTTGACAGCCAGTTGGAGAACGGCTCGTAGAAGACAGCCAGTTGGAGAACGGCTCGTAGAAGACAGCCAGTTGGAGAACGGCTCGTAGAAGACAGCCAGTTGGAGAAGGGCTCGTAGAAGACAGCCAGTTGGAGAACGTAGAAGACAGCCAGTTGGAGAAGGGTAGAAGACAGCCAGTTGGAGAAGGGCTCGTAGAAGACAGCCAGTTGGAGAACGGCTCGTAGAAGACAGCCAGTTGGAGAACGGCTCGTAGAAGACAGCCAGTTGGAGAACGGCTCGTAGAAGACAGCCAGTTGGAGAACGGCTCGTAGAAGACAGCCAGTTGGAGAACGGCTCGTAGAAGACAGCCAGTTGGAGAACGGCTCGTAGAAGACAGCCAGTTGGAGAACGGCTCGTAGAAGACAGCCAGTTGGAGAACGGCTCGTAGAAGACAGCCAGTTGGAGAACGGCTCGTAGAAGACAGCCAGTTGGAGAACGGCTCGTTGCGGAGCGGTAAGCCTTGCTGTTTTTCATACTTGAAGTCTGGGACTCTGCGGTTGTTTTGCATACCTCTCCTCAGACTGCGCATACAAAGAGCAGCAAAGTGACACGGCTGACAAGCCCAAACTCAGACTACAAGCTCCACTTGCCGGGGTCTTACTGAACCAGAGAGCGTACAGAGCAGATCTTCAGATACGGTTGGAGGATTTGTAGGTAATTATTTTTTCCTTCTCCATGGCCGAGTTGAAGGAGTCAAGTAGCTTCTGAACTTACTCATTGGTTAAAATGAATGGATTTAGCAAGTGAGGCAAGGCCTCCCTTCCTCATCTGCTAAGTACATTGGAGTTAGCCTGGATCATTTGTATCAAGCCCAGGAAGCAGAAAGGCCCAGGAAGCAGAAAGGCCCAGGAAGCAGAAAGGCCCAGGAAGCAGAAAGGCCCAGGAAGCAGAAAGCCCCAGGAAGCAGAAAGCCCCAGGAAGCAGAAAGCCCCAGGAAGCAGAAAGGCCCAGGAAGCAGAAAGGCCCAGGAAGCAGAAAGGCCCAGGAAGCAGAAAGGCCCAGGAAGCAGAAAGGCCCAGGAAGCAGAAAGGCCCAGGAAGCAGAAAGGCCCAGGAAGAGGAAACTAAGCAACAGAAAAAGAGGCCCAGGAAGAAATGGAGACAGAAAAGAGTAATAAGAAAAGTAAAATGGCAAGATACAATGAGAGAGAAAGAAGCTACGAGAGACATGAACCGGTTGCCCCCATGTTGATTCTCAAGGGCACCAGCTAGGAACCCCTTCCTTTCTACTGCCCCTGCAGAGCAACAAAGACCACTTCGCCTCACCTCACCCATCAAAGATCACCATCAGCCTTGCTCCGCTCATCCGTCCTCGCCTCTCCCATCAAAAGCCTCTCTAATGGCAACAAAGAGCTGACAAGCTCCCAGAGGGAGCCTAGAGGTCTGGGAACCTCTCCTGCCTGGGTCACCAGTTTCATCTTTCCCCCACTGGAAGGTCTTTCATTAAATAGGCAGGCATGGACCCCGTAATCCTCCTCCCCCTGGCCACTAAGGACTCCCTCCCCCTGTCCACTAAGGCCCTCCTCCCCCTAGCCACTAAGGCCCCCCTCCCCTGCTGTGGGTCAAGTCTGCAGGTCGTCCGAGGCCCCCAGGCACCATTCTCATTTAACTAGTCGTATTATATTTTTCCCCCATTCACCAACTGCAGGTCAAATAGATGAGAGTGGACAAAATCCATATAATGTAAATGTCTAGAGGACTAAATAAAAGGGACTGTGCTAGCGTCACCCACCAGTGCACAATCCCATCCAGCCTGAAAGTCAGAGAGTTTATGGTTCTCAATTGATGTTTAAATGGCATTGTGTTGACGAGAGCTGTGTGGGATTATTCTACGTTGTCCAAAGTGTTGATAACAGTGATAAAGGTTTTAATCCCAGAGGAAACGGTGCCAATCGACTACCGGGTATAAAGGAATTAAATCCCTTCACTGCTAAATGGTAACTGATAAACTCTGCCATCGTGATTCCGGCTTTCTGTGGCATTGGATTACACTCTTCCACACACACAAAGCTAGCTAGAACCATGTAGCTGAAATGTGTGGTAGAGCTGGGCTTTCAAAAGTTATCACCTTATCTTGTTGTTCCAATAAGGATGAAGTCTGGAGGCCAATTTGTCACTAACATTCAACTGGTCTCAGTAATTGTGCCAATATGGATACTTGAGGTCACATTGGTGCTTCTCCTATTTTTGTTCAAATAATTGGGCGTAGGCTAAAAACTCAAATTGAATTAGGTAATCAACAAACTTTTAAATGTTTACCAAAGGAACAAAATATACCACTTCTGCAAGCATTAGAAAATGGATGGAATGCGGATGCCAGACATCTGTGTTGATGAGGTCTTGCTCCTGTAGCGAGGCTACGGTGACGACTCTGAATATCCGGGTCACATGACCAGGGTGAGGGGGCGCTCTTTTGAAATCACCTCACCAGCCATTTAACACAAGCTGAGCGACTCCCGCTGAACGGAAGGGAGAGAGAACAGCTCCAAATCCCCTCCTCGTTCTTTTCCTTTCCTCTGAGGGCAGAGGGCTTGGCAGCCGTGTGCCGTTTGTGCTTCCCTGGGGCTGAAAAACAAGCCCTCACACTGAGACCTTGAGTAGTGTTAACTGATTGTGCAGACACACTGACTGACCCCTTCTGCTGCTCCCTGGCCACGACACACTGACTGACCCCTCCTGCTGCTCCCTGACCACGACACACTGACTGACACCTCCTGCTGCTCCCTGACCACGACACACTGACTGACCCCTCCTGCTGCTCCCTGACCACGACACACTGACTGACCCCTCCTGCTGCTCCCTGACCACGACACACTGACTGACCCCTCCTGCTGCTCCCTGGCCACGACACACTGACTGACCCCTCCTGCTGCTCCCTGACCACGACACACTGACTGACCCCTCCTGCTGCTCCCTGACCACGACACACTGACTGACCCCTCCTGCTGCTCCCTGACCACGACACACTGACTGACCCCTCCTGCTGCTCCCTGGCCACGACACACTGACTGACCCCTCCTGCTGCTCCCTGACCACGACACACTGACTGACCCCTCCTGCTGCTCCCTGACCACGACACACTGACTGACCCCTCCTGCTGCTCCCTGACCACGACACACTGACTGACCCCCCTCTGCTGCTCCCTGACCATTACACACTGACTGACCCCCTCTACTGCTCCCTGTTGTAGTAGGCCTTAATACTCACTGACCACACACTACATACATTTAATAGGAGTCAGTCACAAATTCACACCTTTATACTAACACAAAGGGCCATCTGCACCTTTATACTAACACAAAGGGCCATCTGCACCTTTATACTAACACAAAGGGCCATCTGCACCTTTATACTAACACAAAGGGCCATCTGCACCTTTATACTAACACAAAGGGCCATCTGCACCTTTACACTAACACAAAGGGCCATCTGCACCTTTACACTAACACAAAGGGCCATCTGCACCTTTACACTAACACAAAGGGCCACCTGCACCTTTACACTAACACAAAGGGCCATCTGCACCTTTACACTAACACAAAGGGCCATCTGCACCTTTACACTAACACAAAGGGCCATCTGCACCTTTACACTAACACAAAGGGCCATCTGCACCTTTACGCTAACACAAAGGGCCATCTGCACCTTTACGCTAACACAAAGGGCCATCTGCACCTTTACGCTAACACAAAGGGCCATCTGCACCTTTACGCTAACACAAAGGGCCATCTGCACCTTTACGCTAACACAAAGGGCCATCTGCACCTTTACACTAACACAAAGGGCCATCTGCACCTTTACACTAACACAAAGGGCCATCTGCACCTTTACACTAACACAAAGGGCCATCTGCACCTTTACACTAACACAAAGGGCCATCCGCACCTTTACGCTAACACAAAGGGCCATCTTCACCTTTATACTAACACAAAGGGCCATCTGCACCTTTACACTAACACAAAAAGGGCCATCTGCACCTTTACACTAACACAAAAAGGGCCATCTGCACCTTTACACTAACACAAAAAGGGCCATCTGCACCTTTACACTAACACAAAAAGGGCCATCCACACCCAAGATGATAACTATAGCAATAAACTTGTATAATTATTAAAACGTTGGCGAGCATCCATACTTGACGAACGATCTGCCATGTACTCCTATAATCTCCCCTCAGCACAGCCAGAAGAGGACTCAGCACTACCCATCAGAGCCTGGTTTCTTCCTAGGTTCCAGCATTCCTAGGGAGTTTTTTCCTAGCCACTGTGCTTCTACATCTGCATTGCTTGTTCTCTGGTGTTTTAGGCTGGGTTTCTGTACAGCGCTATGTGACATCGGCTGATGTAAAAAGGGCTTTATAAATACACGATAACATATTTTTATACAGTAGCCTGTGGCGCGGGGGAATGTGCAGCTGAAGTAAGAAGGTAAATATTAGCTAGTGGTTAAGAGCGATGGGCCAGTAAACAAAAAGGTTGAACCGACTAGGTGAAAAATCTGTTGATGTGACCTTGAGCAAGGCACTTCATCCTAATTTCTACTTTAAGTCGCTCTGGACAAGAGCGTGTACTAAATGACTACAATGTCATATTTACCTGCAAGAAAAAAATAACAAATAACAAAATAATTGGATTTTTCATAATGTTTAAAACAGGCATTTAAAAAAATATATATATATTTTTTAGCGGTTTTCTGTTAAAATGACACAAACAAATAAAATTCCCTGTGAATTTATAATGAAAATGGTCTACATGGCACTTCCAGCGGAGAGAGAAAATGTTCTTGCTCTCGCTTTTCACGAGAGTGGCGCGTGTAGCTTGTCATAGTCCAATAAGTCACCAAACTGGCTGTAGTCAGAGCTAGAGCCTCCGGGTGGCCACCCCTCAGAGCCTGGTTTCTATTAGGAGATATATATCCTAATTAATGGAAGCTAGCTAGCATAACTAGCATAACTAGCATAACTAGCATAACTAGCATAACTAGCATAACTAGCGTCTTTAGGTTTTTACCAGTCAAAATACTTTGAGGCCCTAATTACACAAGGAAACACACAAACCGATGAGCAATGAGTTATGTTTCTATAACAACACATGTAGTACTAGTAAGAAGTCATGGGGAATATTGCGAATGTACTGTAATATTCTCCGACCTGAGCATTTGAACATAATAGTTTAGCTGGTCCTTTAAGGTTATCTTGGTACTTGAGTCATCACGTCACGTTGTGCCTGTGAGAATGTCCCCAGTAAAGGTAAACCATGTCTCTTTTTGCTAGCAGTGGGAGCAAACTAAAACATTGAAAAACAACCTGGCTTGTGAACAAAACAAGGTAAATAGCCAAGAATCACGAGGACAAAGTCTCACTTTAGTAACTTTTATGACTGTGCCCATTGCTTCTATAAAAACTAATCCTTCAGCACAGATTTCTTTGTGCAGTACCAGATATGAAACAAAAACGTCAGAAATACTTTGAAAAAAGCTACTGCAGCATTTATTTAGCTATCAAATCACAATAATAAGCCATATTAAATAAACGCTCGCACCGCAGAGTGCGGAGAGTCACCATGCACCAACGTGGCTGGTGAATTAGACATTCTTACCCTCCAATGCCAAAAACCTACCTGTATTTATTTGGCAGGTGGCCTTGATCTGTAAAATGAAATTGTAAATCTAATTATAGCCTACTACCATGGCTCATTTTCAAGATGCTAAAGCGCTCTACAAGCAGCCTACGATGTGTGTGTGTGTGTGTGTGCGTGTGTGTGTGAGAGAGAGAGTCCGCCCGTCGTTGCCAGATGAGAGCACAGCGATGCCTTGAGCATTACACATTATAGCGTTTTCTTATCGGTAGAATCCGAACATCTTTTTCTGCAGAAGCGCAGTAGGAAAGGCAGTGAAAGTATCTCACTCGTTATGACTGCAGCAGGCCACAGCAACACAGGCACATGGGCATGAGTAGACACTTTCATTAGAAGAATCATGAAGATAACGCACTTAACTGACCAAATCATCTAATAGTTAACTAGCTAGCTAACACGTGAGCTAACTAGCCAAGCTACAAGGAATGTTTTGCATACCTTATTCGCTGTGCTCTCATCTGGCAACGGCGGGCAGACTCTCTCACACACACACACACACACACACACACACATCGTAGGCTGCTTGTAGAGCGCTTTAGCATCTTGAAAATGAACCTTGGTAGTAGGCTATAATTAGATTTACAATTTCATTTTACAGATTAAACAGCAGCACAATTTAACATAAACACTAGTAATTTCCCGTCACATTTTTTAAGAACATTGAAAACTGAATTTAAGACATTTTAAGGCCTTTAATTTAAATGAATGCATTTAAGAGCTTAAGACTAAGGACACGTGGACACCCTGATTAGAAAACCCTTTTTCCCCTTATAGGTATCGTCCAGTAGGGCCGGGCTGGGTTGGACTGTCTAGACCAGTAGGGTTGGGTTGGGCTGGGCTGTCTAGACTAGTAGGGCTTGGCTGGGTTGGGCTGTCTAGACCAGTAGGGTTGGGCTGGGTTGGGCTGTCTAGACCAGTAGGGTTGGGCTGGGTTGGGCTGTCTAGACCAGTAGGGTTGGGCTGGGTTGGTCTGTCTAGACCAGTAGGGTTGGGCTGGGTTGGGCTGTCTAGAACAGTAGGGTTGGGCTGGGCTGGTCTAGACCAGTAGGGCTGAGTTGGGTTGGGCTGTCTAGACCAGTAGGGCTGGGTTGGGTTGGGCTGTCTAGACCAGTAGGGCTGGGCTGGGCTGTTTAGACCAGTAGGGTTGGGCTGGGCTGTCTAGACCAGTAGGGTTGGGCTGGGCTGTCTAGACCAGTAGGGCTGGGTTGGGCTGTCTAGACCAGTAGGGTTGGGGTGGGTTGTCTATACCAGTAGGGCTGGGTTGGGCTGGGCTGTCTATACCAGTAGGGCTGGGTTGGGCTGGGCTGTCTATACCAGTAGGGCTGGGTTGGGCTGGGCTGTCTATACCAGTAGGGCTGGGCTGGGCTGGGCTGTCTAGACCAGTAGGGCTGGGCTGGGCTGTCTAGACCAGTAGGGCTGGGCTGGGCTGGGCTGTCTAGACCAGTAGGGCTGGGCTGGGTTGGGCTGTCTAGACCAGTAGGGCTGGGCTGGGTTGGGCTGTCTAGACCAGTAGGGCTGGGCTGGGTTGGGCTGTCTAGACCAGTAGGGCTGGGCTGGGTTGGGCTGTCTAGACCAGTAGGGCTGGGATGGGTTGGGCTGTCTAGACCAGTAGGGATGGGTTGGGCTGTCTAGACCAGTAGGGATGGGTTGGGCTGTCTAGACCAGTAGGGCTGGGCTGTCTAGACCAGTAGGGCTGGACTGTCTAGACCAGTAGGGCTGGGCTGTCTAGACCAGTAGGGCTGGACTGTCTAGACCAGTAGGGCTGGACTGTCTAGACCAGTAGGGCTGGACTGTCTAGACCAGTAGGGCTGGACTGTCTAGACCAGTAGGGCTGGACTGTCTAGACCAGTAGGGCTGGACTGTCTAGACCAGTAGGGCTGGACTGTCTAGACCAGTAGGGCTGGACTGTCTAGACCAGTAGGGCTGGACTGTCTAGACCAGTAGGGTTGGGCTGTCTAGACCAGTAGGGCTGGGCTGTCTAGACCAGTAGGGCTGGACTGTCTAGACCAGTAGGGCTGGGCTGTCTAGACCAGTAGGGCTGGACTGTCTAGACCAGTAGGGCTGGACTGTCTAGACCAGTAGGGCTGGACTGTCTAGACCAGTAGGGCTGGACTGTCTAGACCAGTAGGGCTGGACTGTCTAGACCAGTAGGGCTGGACTGTCTAGACCAGTAGGGCTGGACTGTCTAGACCAGTAGGGTTGGACTGTCTAGACCAGTAGGGCTGGACTGTCTAGACCAGTAGGGCTGGACTGTCTAGACCAGTAGGGCTGGACGGTCTAGACCAGTAGGGCTGGACGGTCTAGACCAGTAGGGCTGGACAGTCTAGACCAGTAGGGCTGGACTGTCTAGACCAGTAGGGCTGGACTGTCTAGACCAGTAGGGCTGGACTGTCTAGACCAGTAGGGTTGGACTGTCTAGACCAGTAGGGCTGGACTGTCTAGACCAGTAGGGCTGGACTGTCTATACCAGTAGGGTTGGACTGTCTATACCAGTAGGGCTGGACTGTCTAGACCAGTAGGGTTGGACTGTCTAGACCAGTAGGGTTGGGCTGGGTTGGGCTGTCTAGACCAGTAGGGTTGGGCTGGGTTGGTCTGTCTAGACCAGTAGGGTTGGGCTGGGTTGGTCTGTCTAGAACAGTAGGGTTGGGCTGTCTAGACCAGTAGGGCTGGGTTGGGTTGGGCTGTCTAGACCAGTAGGGCTGGGTTGGGCTGTCTAGACCAGTAGGGCTGGGCTGGGCTGTCTAGACCAGTAGGGTTGGGCTGGGCTGTCTAGACCAGTAGGGTTGGGCTGGGCTGTCTAGACCAGTAGGGCTGGGTTGGGCTGTCTAGACCAGTAGGGTTGGGGTGGGTTGTCTATACCAGTAGGGCTGGGTTGGGCTGGGCTGTCTATACCAGTAGGGCTGGGTTGGGCTGGGCTGTCTATACCAGTAGGGCTGGGTTGGGCTGGGCTGTCTATACCAGTAGGGCTGGGCTGGGCTGGGCTGTCTAGACCAGTAGGGCTGGGCTGGGCTGTCTAGACCAGTAGGGCTGGGCTGGGCTGGGCTGTCTAGACCAGTAGGGCTGGGCTGGGTTGGGCTGTCTAGACCAGTAGGGCTGGGCTGGGTTGGGCTGTCTAGACCAGTAGGGCTGGGCTGGGTTGGGCTGTCTAGACCAGTAGGGCTGGGCTGGGTTGGGCTGTCTAGACCAGTAGGGATGGGTTGGGCTGTCTAGACCAGTAGGGATGGGTTGGGCTGTCTAGACCAGTAGGGCTGGGCTGTCTAGACCAGTAGGGCTGGACTGTCTAGACCAGTAGGGCTGGACTGTCTAGACCAGTAGGGCTGGGCTGTCTAGACCAGTAGGGCTGGGCTGTCTAGACCAGTAGGGCTGGACTGTCTAGACCAGTAGGGCTGGACTGTCTAGACCAGTAGGGCTGGACTGTCTAGACCAGTAGGGCTGGACTGTCTAGACCAGTAGGGCTGGACTGTCTAGACCAGTAGGGCTGGACTGTCTAGACCAGTAGGGCTGGACTGTCTAGACCAGTAGGGCTGGACTGTCTAGACCAGTAGGGCTGGACTGTCTAGACCAGTAGGGCTGGACGGTCTAGACCAGTAGGGCTGGACGGTCTAGACCAGTAGGGCTGGACGGTCTAGACCAGTAGGGCTGGACTGTCTAGACCAGTAGGGCTGGACTGTCTAGACCAGTAGGGCTGGACTGTCTAGACCAGTAGGGTTGGACTGTCTAGACCAGTAGGGCTGGACTGTCTAGACCAGTAGGGCTGGACTGTCTATACCAGTAGGGTTGGACTGTCTATACCAGTAGGGCTGGACTGTCTAGACCAGTAGGGCTGGACTGTCTAGACCAGTAGGGCTGGACTGTCTAGACCAGTAGGGCTGGACTGTCTAGACCAGTAGGGCTGGACTGTCTATACCAGTAGGGTTGGACTGTCTATACCAGTAGGGCTGGACTGTCTATACCAGTAGGGTTGGACTGTCTATACCAGTAGGGCTGGACTGTCTAGACCAGTAGGGTTGGACTGTCTAGACCAGTAGGGCTGGACTGTCTAGACCAGTAGGGCTGGACTGTCTAGACCAGTAGGGCTGGACTGTCTAGACCAGTAGGGCTGGACTGTCTATACCAGTAGGGTTGGACTGTCTATACCAGTAGGGCTGGACTGTCTATACCAGTAGGGCTGGACTGTCTATACCAGTAGGGCTGGACTGTCTAGACCAGTAGGGTTGGACTGTCTAGACCAGTAGGGCTGGACTGTCTAGACCAGTAGGGCTGGACTGTCTAGACCAGTAGGGCTGGACTGTCTAGACCAGTAGGGCTGGACTGTCTATACCAGTAGGGTTGGACTGTCTATACCAGTAGGGTTGGACTGTCTATACCAGTAGGGTTGGACTGTCTAGACCAGTAGGGCTGGACTGTCTAGACCAGTAGGGCTGGTCCATGGATGGAATGGAGCGAGGCCTAGCTGTGGACAGAAGGGGATGAGTGAGAGGAAACAGCACTGCAGAGCTACATTGTTTCAAACAGCACGGCAGAGCTACATTGTTTCAAACAGCACGGCAGAGCTACATTGTTTCAAACAGCACGGCAGAGCTACATTGTTTCAAACAGCACGGCAGAGCCACATTGTTTCAAACAGCACGGCAGAGCTACATTGTTTCAAACAGCACGGCAGAGCTACATTGTTTCAAACAGCACGGCAGAGCCACATTGTTTCAAACAGCACGGCAGAGCTACATTGTTTCAAACAGCACGGCAGAGCTACATTGTTTCAAACAGCACGGCAGAGCTACATTGTTTCAAACAGCACGGCAGAGCCACATTGTTTCAAACAGCACGGCAGAGCTACATTGTTTCAAACAGCACGGCAGAGCTACATTGTTTCAAACAGCACGGCAGAGCCACATTGTTTCAAACAGCACGGCAGAGCTACATTGTTTCAAACAGCACGGCAGAGCTACATTGTTTCAAACAGCACGGCAGAGCTACATTGTTTCAAACAGCACGGCAGAGCTACATTGTTTCAAACAGCACGGCAGAGCTACATTGTTTCAAACAGCACGGCAGAGCTACATTGTTTCAAACAGCACTGCAGAGCTACATTGTTTCAAACAGCACGGCAGAGCTACATTGTTTCAAACAGCACTGCAGAGCTACATTGTTTCAAACAGCACGGCAGAGCTACATTGTTTCAAACAGCACTGCAGAGCTACATTGTTTCAAACAGCACGGCAGATCTACATTGTTTCAAACAGCACGGCAGATCTACATTGTTTCAAACAGCACGGCAGAGCTACATTGTTTCAAACAGCACGGCAGAGCTACATTGTTTCAAACAGCACGGCAGAGCTACATTGTTTCAAACAGCACGGCAGAGCTACATTGTTTCAAACAGCACGGCAGAGCTACATTGTTTCAAACAGCACGGCAGAGCTACATTGTTTCAAACAGCACGGCAGAGCTACATTGTTTCAAACAGCACGGCAGAGCTACATTGTTTCAAACAGCACTGCAGATCTACATTGTTTCAAACAGCACTGCAGAGCTACATTGTTTCAAACAGCACTGCAGAGCTACATTGTTTCAAACAGCACGGCAGAGCTACATTGTTTCAAACAGCACGGCAGAGCTACATTGTTTCAAACAGCACGGCAGAGCTACATTGTTTCAAACAGCACGGCAGAGCTACATTGTTTCAAACAGCACGGCAGAGCTACATTGTTTCAAACAGCACGGCAGAGCTACATTGTTTCAAACAGCACGGCAGAGCTACATTGTTTCAAACAGCACTGCAGATCTACATTGTTTCAAACAGCACTGCAGAGCTACATTGTTTCAAACAGCACTGCAGATCTACATTGTTTCAAACAGCACTGCAGAGCTACATTGTTTCAAACAGCACTGCAGAGCTACATTGTTTCAAACAGCGGCAGAGCTCCAACAATAGATATTTCACTCCTCACAGCTTCCTCCACTGCTTAATTCTCCACTCACACACGTCTCCATTGTTCTTTGTCCAAACACCACAAAAATAAAATTCCACAGCCCCCCCCCCAAAGTTAATTGAATCCCCAAATCATAACACATTAAATCAAAAAATGCCCGGGTGTAGACGCCTGTAACTGTGGCAACCCCACAGTGGGTCTTGGCCCGTGTGTGTGTGTGTGTGTGTGTGTGTGTGTGTGTGTGTGTGTGTGTGTGTGTGTGTGTGTGTGTGTGTGTGTGTGTGTGTGTGTGTGTGTGTGTGTGTGTGTGTGTGTGTGTGTGTGTGTGTGTGTGTGTGTGTGTGTGTGTGTGTGTGTGTGTGTGTGTGTGTGTGTGTGTGTGTCAGGGGGGCTGGAGGATTCAGGGGAGTCTCCTCCCCTGCCAACACTTCTCCCTGTCAGGTCCAGCATGGGGTTGCTCATTGATCTACAGAGCACTCGATACATACTGCACGGCAAGAAAGGTCAGCATTTGGCAGTGAAATATCACAAACCAACTTAACGTGACCCACTTTAATGAAGGAAGCTGTGGATATGCAGCTGACGTGTTGAGTGATGTGTAATTGCACCACTGGGGGGGAAAACATGTAGAATATATTGACTATTATAAACTGGTGGTTCGAGCCCTGAATGTTGATTGGCTGACAGCCGTGGTATACCACAGGTATGACAAAACATATTTTTACTGCAGTAATTAAGTTGGTTACCAGTTTATAAAAGCAATAAGGCACCTCAGGGGTTTGTGATATATGGCCAGTATACCACGGCTAAGGGATGTTCTTAAAGCACGACACAACGCAGAGTGCCCGGACCCAGCCCTTAGCCGTGATATACCCTCTCGTACCTCATTAAATAATCTCTCTTTCTGACACTACACATTGTCCTGATTTGCATAAGAATACGTCGGAAGACACGGGGGGGTGTGGATAAATCCTAAGACGTTTTAATCATGCAGCGAAAAACAGTCACACCGATAACACACGCGCTTCTGAATGTTCAGCTTCTAACAACAGGTATTAAATAGTCCCCCTCCTTAAACATAGCCAGATGAAGTGGTCGAGGCTCTCCTTCCATACACACTGCATCTCTCTCTGTCCTGCCCTGAAGAGGATACTGTTGAGCCTTGATGTCTACAGTCTATTGCTCCCATCTCTCAGCTTCCCCAGTCACATCTCCTGCTCAGCAGCCACCATAGGGTGAACTGGGAGTTAGTGTGAGTGTGTGTGTTCGTTCATCTAACCACATCGTGGCGGCGGGGGTCATGGAATGCGGGGGGGGCACGTGGGCACGCCTGCAGCCAGACGCCTCCTGACCTCGGCTGCTGCTGTTAAATCATAGTCATTTGAAAGAGATTTATTCATGGCTGTTAATGGACCAGGAGACAGACAGCACCGCCTCACAGAGGACCAGGAGACAGACAGCACCGCCTCACAGAGGACCAGGAGACAGACAGCACCGCCTCACAGAGGACCAGGAGACAGACAGCACCGCCTCACAGAGGACCAGGAGACAGACAGCACCGCCTCACAGAGGACCAGGAGACAGACAGCACCGCCTCACAGAGGACCAGGAGACAGACAGCACCGCCTCACAGAGGACCAGGAGACAGACAGCACCGCCTCATAGAGGACCAGGAGACAGTCAGCACCGTCTCACAGAGGACCAGGAGACAGACAGCACCGCCTCATAGAGGACCAGGAGACAGACAGCACCGCCTCACAGAGGACCAGGAGACAGACAGCACCGCCTCATAGAGGACCAGGAGACAGACAGCACCGCCTCACAGAGGATCTTGCCCTCTCGAAACACTAAGGGTTGTAAGTGACTGAACTACTATGTGGATACGCTGTGTTCCAACCCCAGCGCTGAATCATTAAAGGCAATCTGGTGCTGCACAGTCCTTCAGTTTAAACACATTAGCATCCCCGCGGGGGGAAAGCATGTCCGAGCAGGCGGGCTAGCTGTGCCTGCGCCGAGGACGACAGATCTGAAGGAAATGAGATGCTTTTAAATCTGTAATGGCGAACTGCTGAAAATGAGGAGGCGGCGGCTATTTCCTTTCTCCATTACTGAGCGAGGGAGAAGGACAGACGAGCAGGCTATAGACCGACTCACCGTGAGAACACACAAAGCAGACAAGACCCTCGGCCCCTGGAACGCTGATGAGCCATCTCCCATTGTAGGCGGTGGTTAAAACTCACAGAATAACTGCCAAATGCACCTCTTTGAAGAATGTCTCTTCTGCATTAATGAATGAATTATTTATCCAAAGAGAGGCTTACAATTCATACCAGTTGTACTTTTGGCAGCGGATAAAAGAAAACTAAAACATCTTGCTTTTCCTCCTCATGACATTTTATCGTGAGGCCCTACATAAAATAATAGGCCCCACACAACAACAAAAAAATGAAGAAATCCCAGGCAACACATGTCCCTTTTCCACAAAAAAGAGAAAATATATAGGTTTTTGTAGCACAAAAAAATTGCTCTGGTCCCTTCTCATAATAATAAATAACCTAGTACTTTCACAGTGTTTTTACCCAAAGATACTTTACAATAGGAAACCAAAAAAAACAAAGAAATGACTGAGTAGGAGAGCCCCCCTCAAACAGAGACTATACCAACATGATATCCCCGTATCCCTCAGCCCATAGAACAACTCTTACCGTCCTCTGTCTCCTGCCAGACGATGCCCTCCAGGTTGACGCTGGTCCCGGGTTCGCAGGGCCCCAGACACTCGGGCTCCGTGGCCAAGGCCATGTCCGTCGTGTTGGACGCCACTGAGCGCGTGCGCACCATGATCTGCTCACAGGGTGAGGCGATGCTGTCATTGCTGTTGCCCACCGGCGCCATGAGATGGAGCGGTGGAGTGGCGGGCACGGACACCGGAGACTCCATCTGGGAGAAAGAAGATCACATGATAAACTACATCTGACATAGAGCACAGTAAAGGAGGTCGTTCCTATGTTAAGATAGGCACAGCAAAATGTGAAGCGTGGCAAGAATTGATAAGAGTAGAGTACTGATACAGTGATAGTCAAAGCATTCTGTGGTTGTTGTTGGCAGCAGTGACAGGCCATTTCCCCTGCTCTGTGAATGTTGAACATTACTTGTTGTTGGCAGCAGTGACAGGCCATTTCCCCTGCTCTGTGAATGTTGACAGGCCAGTTTCCCCTGCTCTGTGTATGTTGAACATTACTTGTTGTTGGCAGCAGTGACAGGCCATTTCCCCTGCTCTGTGAATGTTGAACATTACTTGTTGTTGGCAGCAGTGACAGGCCATTTCCCCTGCTCTGTGAATGTTGAACAGTGACAGGCCATTTCCCTGCTCTGTGTATGTTGAACATTACTTGTTGTTGGCAGCAGTGACAGGCCCATTTGACAGGCCCCCTGCTCTGTGTATGTTGAACATTACTTGTTGTTGGCAGCAGTGACAGGCCATTTCCCCTGCTCTGTGAATCTGAACAATGTTGAACATTTTACTCTGTGTATGTTGAACATTACTTGTTGTTGGCAGCAGTGACAGGCCATTTCCCCTGCTCTGTGAATGTTGAACATTACTTGTTGTTGGCAGCAGTGACAGGCCATTTCCCCTGCTCATGTTGAACATTAGGCCATGACAGGCCCCTGCTCTGTGAATGTTGAACATTACTTGTTGTTGGCAGCAGTGACAGGCCATTTCCCTGCTCTGTGTATGTTGAACATTACTTGTTGTTGGCAGCAGTGACAGGCCATTTCCCCTGCTCTGTGAATGTTGAACATTACTTGTTGTTGGCAGCAGTGACAGGCCATTTCCCCTGCTCTGTGAATGTTGAACATTACTTGTTGTTGGCAGCAGTGACAGGCCATTTCCCTGCTCTGTGAATGTTGAACATTACTTGTTGTTGGCAGCAGTGACAGGCCATTTCCCCTGCTCTGTGAATGTTGAACATTTGGCAGCAGTGACAGGCCATTTCCCTGCTCTGTGAATGTTGAACATTATTTCCCCTGCTCTGTGAATGTTGAACATTACTTGTTGTTGGCAGCAGTGACAGGCCATTTCCCCTGCTCTGTGAATGTTGAACATTACTTGTTGTTGGCAGCAGTGACAGGCCATTTCCCCTGCTCTGTGTATGTTGAACATTACTTGTTGTTGGCAGCAGTGACAGGCCATTTCCCCTGCTCTGTGTATGTTGAACATTACTTGTTGTTGGCAGCAGTGACAGGCCATTTCCCCTGCTCTGTGTATTTGAACATTACTTGTTGTTGGCAGCAGTGACAGGCCATTTCTGTGTATGTTGAACATTACTTGTTGTTGGCAGCAGTGACAGGCCATTTCCCCTGCTCTGTGTATGTTGAACATTACTTGTTGTTGGCAGCAGTGACAGGCCATTTCCCCTGCTCTGTGTATGTTGAACATTACTTGTTGTTGGCAGCAGTGACAGGCCATTTCCCCTGCTCTGTGTATGTTGAACATTACTTGTTGTTGGCAGCAGTGACAGGCCATTTCCCCTGCTCTGTGTATGTTGAACATTAGTGTCCTAGAGAGTGAAGCCCTTCTCTTCGGTCTACTGGTTTAACTACAGCATACTGTTCTGGCCTGAGCTCTCAGCCTCTCACAAACCCACTGAACCCCCCCTGGGAGGCCCAGGATTTGATTTGATAAATGTACCCCACTATTTGAGCAAGCCGAATCAGCTACAGGGCAACCTCATGTACACGGCTGGCTTCAAGGGAGGTCTGACTAGCTCTCCTACCGTGTGAGCTCGTCAGCCATATTCCCGAAAGCTGTGGTGGTTAGCACTAGCTTATTTAACCTCAATGGTGGAGATCATTAATGTCCTCCATGATTATTACTCATGGCTGAGAACTCTTAAGTGCACCAAATCATTCAAACATAAGCTATGGCTGAAATAAGGCACCTTGTGTGTAGCCATTATTGCAGGTTCTTGCACAGGGAGCCAATTGGACAATCTAATTAGTGGTGTTTATTGACTCAACACACAGTACAAAGTACAGCTTTTAAAAAGATATCTATTTTTACCGCAAAATATAACCAAAAGCATAGCCAGGAGAACAGCAGAAGGAGAGCAGTTCTAGGCCTCTGTTCCAAACAGAACCATTTCCAAACCAAACTTCAAAAGAAAACACAGAAAACAGTGCAGTAGATCAATCCACACACATTGTGAGAAAAAGCAACAATGGAAATAGTTTATAAATATACTCGAGGTCTTACTATTTATTTAGCAGTAGCTGTCATTCCGTGAGGTAAGGGGAAATATGTACATGCTATTGGGGTCAGGATATGGCAACATCTAGCCTACAACTACACTCAACATATACTTGCTATTTCGACAACAGTGTGGATGGAACTTTCGGGAGAATTGTTAATGATTTTACAATTACATTTGAATTTAATTTAGCTAGACAAGTCAGTTAAGAACAAATTCTTATTTACAATGACTGCCTACCGGGGAACAGTGGGTTTAACTGCCTTGTTCAGGGGCAGAATGACAGATTTGTTTTACCTTGTCAGCTCGGGGATTCGATCTAACCACTAGGCAACCTGCCACCCCAATTGCTTGGTGTTGGCTTACATTACACAGGGGGAGTTGCATGAGTGGAAGAGACTCACCAATCCACTTCAGTCACACTGGGTTAAAATGTACCGCCTTTGGGAAAAGCCTGTGTGTGTTAGGGAGGGAAAAAAGGCGAATATATGATTGTATTGCGTGGAGAAATCAGGGTTACGCTGTGAGGGATTCCACAGGCACTTAAAGCTGGCTAGCCGAAGAGAAGCTGATGGGGCCGCTGAAACACAGGGCTAATCAACGAGGAGGTGCCAAGTCCAGACCACATCAGCAGATGGCCTCCCTCACCTCTGCAGAGAGGGGACTGGCCTTTAGTTCCTACCACTTTCCCATGGGGCAACAACCCCTGAGCAAACACATCATCTACCTTGGAGCTGGTAGAACACGATGCTGAAAACTAGCAACCGACCGGGGCTGTCAGTCAACCAGACCCCTAGTAAACACAAATCACATTTTAAAATTGTCACAAACACATGGTTAGCAGACGTTACTGTGAGTGTAGCGAAATGCTTGTGCTTCTAGTTCTGACAGTGCAGTAATATCTAACAAGTAATCTAACAATTACCCAACTACTACCTAATACACACAAAAGGGATGAATGAGAATATGTACATAAGTATATGGACTAGCGATGGCCAAGCGACATAGGCAAGGTGCAATAGACGGTATAAAATACAGTATATACCTGTGATATGAGTAATGTAAGATATGTCAACATTATTAAAGTGACTAGTGATCCATTGTTTAAAGTGGCCAGTGATTGGGTCTCAGTGTAGGCAGCAGCCTCTCTGAGTTAGTGATGGTTGTTTAACAGTCTGATGGCCTTGAGATAGAAGTGTTTCAGTCTCTCGGTCCCAGCTTTGATGCACCTGTACTGACCTCACCTTCTGGATGGTAGCAGTGTGAACAGGCAGTGACTCGGGTGGTTGATGTCCTTGATGATCTTTTTGGCCTTCCTGTGACATCAGGTGGTGTAGGTGTCCTAGAGGGCAGGTAGTTTGCCCCCGGTGATGCGTTGTGCAGACTGAACCACCCTCTGGAGAGCCTTGTGGTTGTGGGCGGTGCAGTTGCCGTACCAGGCGGTGATACAGCCCGACAGCATGCTCTCGATTGTGCATCTGTAAAAGTTTGTCAGGGTTTTGGGTCACAGGCCAAATTTTTTCAGCCTTCTGAGGTTGAAGAGGCGCTGTTGCGCCTTCTTCACCACGCTGTCTGTGTGGGTGGACCATTTCAGTTTGTCCGTTATGTGTACGCTGAGGGACTTAAAACATTCCACCTTCTCCACTACTGCCCCGTCGATGTGGATAGGGGGGGCTGCTTCATCTGCTATTTCCCAAAGTCCACAATCATCTTCTTTGTTTTGTTGACATTGAGTGAGAGGTTATTTTCCTGACACCACACTACCAGAGCCCTAACCTCCTCCCTGTAGGCCGTCTCGTCGTTGTTGGTAATCAAGCCTGCCCCTGTAGTGTCATCTGTAAACTTGATGATTAAGTTGGAGGTGTGCATGGCCATGCAGTCGTGGGTGAACAGGGAGGACAGGAGAGAGCTGAGTACGCACCCTTGTGGGGCCCCAGTGTTGAAGGTCAGCAAAGTGGAGATTTTGTTTCCTACCTTCACCACCTGGGGGCAGCCTATCAGAAAGTCCTGGACAACAGTTGCACAGGGCGGGGTTGAGACCCAGGGCCTGTATGTATGAATGGAAACAGAGACACTGCTCTACAGCCAGCGGCTGCAACACTCCTTTCTCAAGAATGTACGCCCTTATCGTAGACAAACCCTTGTGACGACATTGCTTCCATTGTCAACTTTTCAGAGCACACCTGTTATTTAGCTGTTGTTTAGTGCTGTTGGTACCCAAGAGGCTAAAACGACTAAGTGGAGGTTGACTTGTATGTTCGGATTGTGGTGTGTAGGGTAAAGTGTGTTGTCGTGACGTCAGGCCTTGTTTACAGAACAACAGACGTGCTTTAAGTATTAAAGTACTGAAAAGCTCGACCCTACATAGTACCCACATTATTGGTCTCCCGAGTGGCATCACAACCGGCTGTGATTGGGAGTCCAATAGGGCGGCGCACAATTTGTCCAACACCGTCTGGGTTTGGCCGGTGTAGGCCGTCATTGTAAATAAGATTTTGTTCTTAATTAACCGACGTGCCTAGTTAAATAAAGGTGGGAAAATTATAATTGGATAAACAAACCCCCATGATGTCATTGCTTACTGACTGGCTAGCCGAACTCATTTTAGTAAAAACCTACCCATCTTGCTGCACAAAAACAAACAAACAACAATTTAGAAGGGAAACACTAACAATTTGAAGAGTCTTAAAACATTGAAATGAAAAGGAGCTTTGTAAATGCAATCCATTATCTGACTGACAGAAAAGGAGCTTTGTAAATACAATCCATTATCTGAATGACAGGAAAGGCGTATGGTGTAAAGAGCGCTTCACACTAAAGTGCGAATGACGCTGTCACTGCACAGGTGGTGACGATACTGTTAATGACTTCCACACACAGGTGGTGGGGATACTGTTAATGACTTCCACACACAGGTGGTGGGGATACTGTTAATGACTTCCACACACAGGTGGTGGGGATACTGTTAATGACTTCCACACACAGGTGGTGGGGATACTGTTAATGACTTCCACACACAGGTGGTGGGGATAAGGAGGGATTTACACAACCACCTCTCCGGTTTCTGTGACTTTCACAGGCAGCACAGTAAACAAAGAGGCTCCACCGTGAGAAAGGGGAGTTGGAGGAACTAGGAAGAGGGGTGTCGACGAGGACGGTAACAAAATGACTTTTTATATATATATATATATATATTGTTTTTTCCATTTAGCATACACTCTTATCCAGAGCAACTTACAGTAGTGAGTGCAGACATTTTCCTACTGGTCCCCTGTGGGAATCGAACCCACAACCCTGGTGTTGCAAGCACCATGCTCTACCAACTGAGACACACGGGAACATTTGTTAGTATTGAGACTCTCGCTGTGTGTTTTGGCAGTTAAGCAACAAGCTCCCCGATGAATTGAGCTCAGAGAAGTGGGGCCTTTAATCGGAGCGGCAACCAGCGCCAGCAGCATGGACTGGCGGGCCCCCCCAGGGAGCACTGGTACCGCCTCTTTAAGAGGCCCTTATCGTCAGGGATATCACTGAGCCCTCGGAGAATATCAGAGATGGCGCTGGAGATGAATGAGGAAAGCATCTTATAGCCAATGATCATGCATTGATGAGCACCCCAAACAACCACTTTATCAGGGAACTTAGATTGAGATAGTCTTCTCTTTCCAGAATTGAGATAGTGATTGTTGCTATGCCGCTGGTTTTAATCGTGCCAGTTGTGAATGTTGTCGCAGCAAGGCTGGCAGGCAGACGCACATGAAGGACTCGTCTATGATTAGCATCCCAGAGAGAGCAGCTCTGTCAGGCAAAGCCAAACGCTCCGGTCTGAGGAAAAACTCCTGTGGTTGTGTGAACTCACTCGGTGGTTGTCCTGTGATGCTAAATTCAACATCTCTCTCTCTCTCTCACTGGCTCCATCTCCATGCAGGGTGACTATGCAGCTCCCTGGATTTACAGGCTGGCAACTAAACATTCTACAGCCACACAGTTAGCAAAGTCATTCCAGGGCCTGACGAGGTGGCTCATTACCCACACCCCGTACGGCCATGGGGAACAGTTCATTACCCACACCTTCTGGGGAACAGTTCATTACCCACACCTTGTGGGGAACAGTTCATTACCCACACCTTGTAGGGAACAGTTCATTACCCACACCCCGTAGGGCCATTGGGAACAGTTCATTACCCACACCTTGTAGTGAACAGTTCATTACCCACACCTTGTAGTGAACAGTTCATTACCCACACCTTCTAGGGAACAGTTCATTACCCACACCCCGTAGGGCCATGGGGAACAGTTCATTACCCACACCTTGTAGTGAACAGTTAATTACCCACACCTTCTAGGGAACAGTTCATTACCCACACCTTCTAGGGAACAGTTCATTACCCACACCTTGTAGTGAACAGTTCATTACCCACACCTTCTAGGGAACAGTTCATTACCCACACCTTCTAGGGAACAGTTCATTACCCACACCTTCTAGGGAACAGTTCATTACCCACACCCCGTAGGGCCATGGGGAACAGTTCATTACCCTCACCTTGTAGGGAACAGTTCATTACCCACACCCCGTAGGGCCATGGGGAACAGTTCATTACCCACACCTTGTGGGGAACAGTTCATTACCCTCACCTTGTAGGGAACAGTTCATTACCCACACCCCGTAGGGCCATTGGGAACAGTTCATTGCCCACACCTTGTAGTGAACAGTTCATTACCCACACCTTGTAGTGAACAGTTCATTACCCACACCTTCTAGGGAACAGTTCATTACCCACACCCCGTAGGGCCATGGGGAACAGTTCATTACCCACACCTTCTAGGGAACAGTTCATTACCCACACCTTCTAGGGAACAGTTCATTACCCACACCTTCTAGGGAACAGTTCATTACCCACACCCCATAGGGCCATGGAGAACAGTTCATTACCCACACCTTCTAGGAACAGTTCATTACCCAATGGGAACAGTTCATTACCCACACCTTGCCATGGGGAACAGTTCATTACCCTCACCTTGTAGGGAACAGTTCATTACCCACACCTAGGGCCATGGGGAACAGTTCATTACCCACACCTTGTAGGGAACAGTTCATTACCCTCACCTTGTAGGGAACAGTTCATTACCCACACCTTGTAGGGAACAGTTCATTACCCACACCTTGTAGGGAACAGTTCATTACCCACACCTTCTAGGGAACAGTTCATTACCCACACCCCGTAGGGCCATGGGGAACAGTTCATTACCCACACCTTCTAGGGAACAGTTCATTACCCACACCTTCTAGGGAACAGTTCATTACCCACACCTTCTAGGGAACAGTTCATTACCCACACCCCATAGGGCCATGGAGAACAGTTCATTACCCACATCTTGTAGGGCAATGGAGAACAGTTCATTACCCACACCTTGTAGGGAACAGTTCATTACCCCATGGGGAACAGTTCATTACCCACACCTTCTAGGGAACAGTTCATTAACACAACCTTGTAGGGAACAGTTCATTAGGCCACCTTGGGGAACAGTTCATTACCCACACCCCGTAGGGCCATGGGGAACAGTTCATTACCCACACCTTGTAGGAAACAGTTCATTACCCACAACCCGTAGGGCCATGGGGAACAGTTCATTACCCACACCTTGTAGGGAACAGTTCATTACCCACACCTTCTAGGGAACAGTTCATTACCCACACCCCGTAGGGAACAGTGCCATGGGGAACAGTTCATTACCCACACCTTGTAGGGAACAGTTCATTACCCACACCCCTAGGGCCATGGGGAACAGTTCATTACCCACACCTTCTAGGGAACAGTTCATTACCCACACCTAAGGCCATGGGGAACAGTTCATTACCCACACCCTGTAGGGAACAGTTCATTACCCTCACCTTCTAGGGAACAGTTCATTACCCACACCTTCTAGGGAACAGTTCATTACCCACACCCCGTAGGGCCATGGGGAACAGTTCATTACCCACACCTTCTAGGGAACAGTTCATTACCCACACCCCAGTTCATTACCCACAGTGCCATGGGGAACAGTTCATTACCCACACCTTGTAGGGAACAGTTCATTACCCACACCCGTAGGAACAGTTCATTACCCACATGTGGGACCAGTTCATTACCCACACCTTGTAGGGAACAGTTCATTACCCACACCCTGTAGGGAACAGTTCATTACCCTCACCTTCTAGGGAACAGTTCATTACCCACACCTTCTAGGGAACAGTTCATTACCCACACCCCGTAGGGCCATGGGGAACAGTTCATTACCCTCACCTTCTAGGGAACAGTTCATTACCACACCCCGTAAGGCCATGGGGAACAGTTCATTACCCACACCTTCTAGGGAACAGTTCATTACCCACATCCCGTAGGGCCATGTGGGACCGGTTCATTACCCACACCTTGTAGGGAACAGTTCATTACCCACACCTTGTAGGGAACAGTTCATTACCCACACCTTGTAGGGAACAGTTCATTACCCACACCTTGTAGGGAACAGTTCATTACCCACACCCCGTAGGGCCATGGGGAACAGTTCATTACCCACACCTTCTAGGGAACAGTTCATTACCCACACCCCGTAGGGCCATGGGGAACAGTTCATTACCCACACCCTGTAGGAAACAGTTCATTACCCACAACCCGTAGGGCCATGGGGAACAGTTCATTACCCACACCTTGTAGGGAACAGTTCATTACCCACACTTTCTAGGGAACAGTTCATTACCCACACCCCGTAGGGAACAGTTCATTACCCACACCTTGTAGGGAACAGTTCATTACCCACACCTTGTAGGGAACAGTTCATTACCCACACCCTATAGGGAACAGTTCATTACCCTCACCTTGTAGGGAACAGTTCATTACCCACACCTTCTAGGGAACAGTTCATTACCCACACCCCGTAGGGCCATGGGGAACAGTTCATTACCCTCACCTTCTAGGGAACAGTTCATTACCACACCCCGTAAGGCCATGGGGAACAGTTCATTACCCACACCTTCTAGGGAACAGTTCATTACCCACACCCCGTAGGGCCATGTGGGACCGGTTCATTACCCACACCTTGTAGGGAACAGTTCATTACCCACACCTTGTAGGGAACAGTTCATTACCCACACCTTGAAGGGAACAGTTCATTACCCACACCTTGTAGTGAACAGTTCATTACCCACACCTTGTAGGGAACAGTTCATTACCCACACCCCGTAGGGCCATGGGGAACAGTTCATTACCCACACCTTCTAGGGAACAGTTCATTACCCACACCTTCTAGGGAACAGTTCATTACCCACACCCCGTAGGGCCATGGGGAACAGTTCATTACCCACACCTTGTAGGGAACAGTTCATTACCCACACTTTCTAGGGAACAGTTCATTACCCACACCCCGTAGGGAACAGTTCATTACCCACACCTTGTAGGGAACAGTTCATTACCCACACCTTGTAGGGAACAGTTCATTACCCACACCCTATAGGGAACAGTTCATTACCCTCACCTTGTAGGGAACAGTTCATTACCCACACCTTCTAGGGAACAGTTCATTACCCACACCTTCTAGGGAACAGTTCATTACCCACACCCCGTAGTGCCATGGGGAACAGTTCATTACCCTCACCTTCTAGGGAACAGTTCATTACCCACACCCCGTAAGGCCACGGGGAACAGTTCATTACCCTCACCTTCTAGGGAACAGTTCATTACCCACACCTTGTAGGGAACAGTTCATTACCCACACCTTGTAGGGAACAGTTCATTACCGACACCTTGTAGGGAACAGTTCATTACCCACACCTTGTAGGGAACAGTTCATTACCCACACCTTGTAGGGAACAGTTCATTACCCACACCTTGTAGGGAACATTTCATTACCCACACCCCGTAGGGCCATGGGGAACAGTTCATTACCCACACCCTGTAGGAAACAGTTCATTACCCACAACCCGTAGGGCCATGGGGAACAGTTCATTACCCACACCTTGTAGGGAACAGTTCATTACCCACACCCGGTAGGGCCATGGGGAACAGTTCATTACCCACACCCTGTAGGAAACAGTTCATTAACCACACCCCGTAGGGCCATGGGGAACAGTTCATTACCCACACCCTGTAGGAAACAGTTCATTACCCACAACCCGTAGGGCCATGGGGAACAGTTCATTATCCACACCCTGTAGGAAACAGTTCATTACCCACACCCCGTAGGGCCATGAGAAACAGTTCATTACCCACACCTTGTAGGGAACAGTTCATTACCCACACCTTGTAGGGAACAGTTCATTACCCACACCTTGTAGGGAACAGTTCATTACCGACACCTTGTAGGGAACAGTTCATTACCCACACCTTCTAGGGAACAGTTCATTACCCACACCCCGTAGGGCCATGGGGAACAGTTCATTTACCTCACCCCGTAGGGCCATGGGGAACAGTTCATTACCCACACCTTCTAGGGAACAGTTCAATACCCACACGTCCTCCTGGATTACAGTCAGGGTGTCGCGCTCAGCCACCCGGCCTCCTGGAGTACAGTCAGGGTGTCGCGCTCAGCCACCCGGCCTCCTGGAGTACAGTCAGGGTGTCACGCTCAGTCACCCGGCCTCCTGGAGTACAGTCAGGGTGTCGCGCTCAGCCACCCGTCCTCCTGGAGTAGAGTCAGGGTGTCGCGCTCAGCCACCCGTCCTCCTGGAGTAGAGTCAGGGTGTCGCGCTCAGCCACCCGTCCTCCTGGAGTAGAGTCAGGGTGTCACGCTCAGCCACCCGTCCTCCTGGAGTACAGTCAGGGTGTCGCACTTGTCAGCTAGCAAGGCAATGTACAAAAACCCATGCGAAACGTTATCATAAACTAACGGCTTATTGGTAAGTGTAGGCTCCATAGAGGAGGACGCGGACTGGAAAACGGCATCGGTCTGAGGAATTCTTCTAACCGTCGACTAAAAGCATGCTTACATGCCCAAGCTTCAGATCGCTCCAAACCAAAGATGCTTACGACTGAAGGGAGACCACCAAACACAAACCCACACTAAGGGAGAGACCACCAAACACAAACCCACACTAAGGGAGGGACGACCAAACACAAACCCACACGAAGGGAGGGACGACCAAACACAAACCCACACTAAGCGAGAGACGACCAAACACAAACCCACACTAAGGGAGAGACGACCAAACACAAACCCACACTAAGGGAGAGACGACCAAACACAAACCCACACTAAGGGAGAGACGACCAAACACAAACCCACACTAAGGGAGAGACCACCAAACACAAACCCACACTAAGGGAGAGACGACCAAACAAACCCACACTAAGGGAGACGACCACCAAACACAAACCCACACTAAGGGAGACGACCAAACACAAACCCACACTAAGGGAGACGACCAAACACAAACCCACACTAAGGGAGACGACCAAACACAAACCCACACTTAGGGAGAGACGACCAAACAAACCCACACTAAGTGAGAGACCACCAAACAAACCCACACTAAGTGAGAGACCACCAAACAAACCCACACTAAGGGAGAGACCACCAAACACAAACCCACACTAAGGGAGAGACCACCAAACAAACCCACACGAAGGGAGAGATGACCAAACACAAACCCACACTAAGGGAGAGACCACCAAACAAACCCACACTAAGGGAGAGACCACCAAACACAAACCCACACTAAGAGACCAAACACACTGAGAGACCAAACATATATCCACCATCTAGACTACAGACTTTAGCCTTGCAAAAGAGCAGGGAGGAGGACCGTGCTTCTACACCTGCATTGCTTGCTGTTTGGGGTTTTAGGCTGTACAGCACTTTGAGATATCAGCTGATGTATCAGCTGATGTACGAAGGGCTATATAAATACATTTGATTTGATTTTGATTTGACCAGTCTCTAGCCGGGTGGTGCGGGGGGGATAGGAAGCAGGAATCTAAATGGAAGCATAACCTCAGTGGAAGCTCCAGCTGAAACCTACAACAAAAACATCCATTATTCCTGGCAGTGTTTCTCCTTTTTGTGGGCTCAAGTGCACTATTAGTGGTTCAGCGGACATTTTTCTCAGAAAAGTTTCCACTTCGCCAGGCCTGCACACACACACACACACCCACACACACACACACCATGTGCTTTGTCCACACCCTGCAAACTGGGACTCTGAGGTTGTAAAAGGATTGGGTCTGTCCAAAGACAGACCGTTTCATCCCAAATATAAACTATTTAAAACGGCTTTTCTTTACTGTTCAACATATGATTTAAGTATTGCAAATCAAAATTGTGGCAGTGTGCCGTGTTACGAAAGACTGCTGTGGGAATGCTGTCCTATTAGGTACAAAGCATCGCTGAAAACCTCGGCTGTTAATAGACCTAAGGTTGAAATACAACCACATCACTATTCAGGTAGTAAATGATTGGGGATTGTCTTTAAATCAACACTAAGCTTCACTAAGCTAAATAATCCCTAGAAAACCGGAAAAGACTGAACAGCCCTTTACTTTCTAAGTCCTTTCAGGGGTAATACTACCTGCTCATGACAGTTTAAAAGACCAGGCCCTCGGTCTGCTGAGCCAATGGGCATTATCTCAGGTGCCCCCCTCCCAAACCCATCATCAAACAACCATATCCACTTTCACGCTGGCACAGAGGAGAATCAATGCTCCCCTAGGAAAACAAATGGCAAAAAAACTAAACAAGGGGAAGATGAGGAAAAGAGGTCTGGAAAAAAGTTGAGCGCAGAGTTATACAACTGGTATAGTAGGAATGGAATCTCACAGAAACACAACATTTGGTTTTGGCAGGCGAGTGCGTTACAGCTTAAATTCCATTTGAGTTCACAGAACATTCCTGCGTAACCCCCCCACCCCCTCCTTTCCGTAGCAGAGTAAGTGTTTCAGATTCAGGACCAGATCCCTGCGGCCCCCGGAGGTGTGATGTCACCTTCCCAACATCCCTCTGAATGGGGACACGCTGGGAGGAGGTGACCAGTCCCTGCGGGGGAGGTTGGACTCAGGTAGGGGTTAGGGAGCAGAGTTCAGGCTGTGTCAAGAGTCTCCGGTAACCACAGGAGATGGTCCCACCACTTTTGAAAATACGTCTGCCATATAAGTCCCCCCCCCCAACCCACCCACCCACTCACCCCCACCCCCCCCACCCACCCACCCACTCACACCCCACCCCCCACACCCACCCAGCCACCCCCCCCCCCCACTCACACACCCACCCCCACACTCACCCCCCACCCCCCCCCACTCACCCCCCCACCCACCCCCCCACCCACCCATATACTCACACACCATAATGGCAGAGGAGAGAAGCAAAAATGTAAAGAGTGACAGGAAAACGACGCAGAATCATTTAGAATCTGAGGAGTAAAACAGACTTGAGGGTCTGTAAACTACACCACTACACCACAGATGAACGTAACCAATTGAGATATTACAATAGAGCCTGCTTCAACGTTTAGCCTAAGCATTAGAAACTTAATAAGGCATAAAAATGATTTGACACAAATTAGAATTTAACAAGAATGGGGAATTAAGCGACAATCCTCAATCATTTCTTTGAGGGCACATTTGTATTAGTCCACTTGCCTCTCGGCTAATTTGAAGTGATTGGGGGCCTTCTCCATGTCTTCACAGGCTTAAATGAATCATATACCCAAGTCGACACATCCTGTTTTCACTGAAAAACAAGCCCAGCAGGAGAGACTTTAACAGAGCCACATGCTCACCTTTAACCTTACAGTGACCTCCCCCATCTCTGACCCTGCCACTAACTGACCCAGGTAGTAAAACGCCTGTTATTGTTATTTATTGTGTCACAATTAAAAATAAAAATACAAATTAAACGATATTTTCTTGTCATCTCTGCATTGTTGTGAAAGCCCTTGTAGGTAAGCTTTTCACATTAAAGTCTACACCTGTTGTATTTGGCGCATTTAATCAAACTTTACTACCTGAATGCTAACACAATGGCTGTAATCTATTCACTTTACTACCTGAACGCTAACACAATGGCTGTAATCTATTCACTTTACTACCTGAACGCTAACACAATGACTGTAATCTATTCACTTTACTACATGAATGCTAACACAATGACTGTAATCTATTCACTTTACTACCTGAATGCTAACATAATGACTGTAATCTATTCACTTTACTACCTGAATGCTAACACAATGACTAAGCCATTCACTTTACTACCTGAATGCTAACATAATGACTGTAATCTATTCACTTACTACCTGAATGCTAACATAATGACTGTAATCTATTCACTTACTACCTGAATGCTAACACAATGACTATAATCTATTCACTTTACTACCTGAATGCTAACACAATGACTATAATCTATTCACTTACTACCTGAATGCTAATAATAATGACTGTAATCTATTCACTTACTACCTGAATGCTAACACAATGACTATAATCTATTCACTTTACTACCTGAATGCTAACATAATGACTGTAATCTATTCACTTACTACCTGAATGCTAACACAATGACTATAATCTATTCACTTACTACCTGAATGCTAACACAATGACTGTAATCTATTCACTTTACTACCTGAATGCTAACATAATGACTGTAATCTATTCACTTACTACCTGAATGCTAACACAATGACTATAATCTATTCACTTACTACCTGAATGCTAACACAATGACTGTAATCTATTCACTTTACTACCTGAATGCTAACACAATGACTGTAATCTATTCACTTTACTACCTGAATGCTAACACAATGACTAATCTATTCACATGATTACCTGAATGCTAACACAATGACTAAGCCATTCACTTTACTACCTGAACGCTAACACAATGACTATAATCTATTCACTTTACTACCTGAACGCTAACACAATGGCTGTAATCTATTCACTTTACTACCTGAACGCTAACACAATGACTAATCTATTCACTTACTACCTGAATGCTAACACAATGACTAATCTATTCACATGATTACCTGAATGCTAACACAATGACTAAGCCATTCACTTTACTACCTGAATGCTAACACAATGACTAATCTATTCACTTTACTACCTGAATGCTAACACAATGACTAAGCCATTCACTTTACTACCTGAATGCTAACACAATGACTAATCTATTCACTTTACTACCTGAACGCTAACACAATGACTATAATCTATTCACTTTACTACCTGAACGCTAACACAATGACTATAATAATCTATTCACTTTACTACCTGAACGCTAACACAACGACGGTAATCTATTCACTTTACTACCTGAACGCTAACAACGACGGTAATCTATTTAAGGATCTTCCATTTTCTTCTTCTTGAGGAGAGTATTTGAAACGCCAACACTAATGACTGAAAAGAGACACCTTCCTCAATCTCTCCAATTGCACAGAAATAGCGTGGCGTTGAACTGAGTGGAGCAAAGTCCATCTTCCATCAATCACTCGTGACCTTTCAACTTAACCCAGTTGGTGTGGACACAGTTGAACTAATCTCACGCTATGTTTAGATGTACCTCTAAGCAGCCTTTCAGGTTAGGAGCTCTAATCCCAGCTATGTAAACAAACAGGAACTGAGGACTTAAAGTTGAGACAATTCAGAGAAGATTCCTTGTGATCTCAACATCCCCAAACGGCATTTGCCACTTTGATAGAGATCAAAGGCTTGATAATGTACCCTTTTATGAAACAAATGGCAGAAAAAGCCAGACTTCTCAACATGTTTAAGAATCAAATTAAATGTAAAAACTTTAAAAAATATATAAATATAATAAAAAGCAGGACATCGCCTCCTCGTCATAAAACCAGAACACTTTAACACTAGTCGCCATAAGTCGTTCACCTAGCCGTACTCTACACAGACCAGTGTGGCATAACCAATCAGAGCTGCGGTAGGAGTTTATGCAAATAGACTACTGCCATATATGGATATGTGCCACTTACATTGAACTGGACCATGTTTACAGCATCAGCGGTCGTGAGTAGATGCACTTGTTTTGAGATTAAAGGAAGAGCTGCATGTAGCCACGTGTGCACATTTTGGCATTACTGAGGGTGTATTGGTTTAGCAGATGTCCTGGGTAACACAGTGTGTAACACAGGCTTTAGCTGTGTTGCCTAAAGTCCACTCCAGGCACCCAAGTCATAGACCGTTCTCTATGCTACCGCACGGCAAGCGGTACCGGAGCGCCAAGTCTAGGACCAAAAGGCTCCTTAACAGCTTCTACCCTCAAGCCATAAGATGAACAATTAATAAAATAGCCACCTGGACTATTTACATTGACACCCCCCCCCCCCCCCCCCCATTTGTTTTGTACACTGCTGCCACTCAATGTTTATTATCTATGCAGTCACTTCACCCCTACCTACGTGTAGTAATAACCTCGATTAACCTGTACCTCCGCACACTGACTCGGTACCGGTACCCCATTATTGTTATGTATAGCCTTGTTAATATGTAATTTTGTGTTACTTTTTTATTCATTAATTCATTTGATTTTTTTATGATTTTCTTATCCTCTATTTCTTGAACTGCATTGTTGGTTAAGGGCTTGTACAGAAGCATTTCACGGTAAGGTCTACACCTGTGTGTATTCGGCGGATGTGGCAAATAACACTTGATTTGAAATCTAGAATATGTTCGTGCTGTGCATGTCAAACATTATAAACTTACATAATTTTATCCACATCAAAAGGTAGAAAATGTATTCACAGCAAATGTTTGCGCTAGCAGGTGTCATAGTACGAATCAGGGGGCTGCCATTTTACATAGACGCTCTACGTTGCAGGACACGGTGCAATTAATCACTGTGTTGTGGCGATACTGTATAAATCTGTGTCCATTACCCAACAGCAATGTTCTCCAGGGACTGTCACCCAGAGCGCAAAACAAATATCAGCCCAAGAAGAGAAGCATGAGATTGAAGTTCAACTTTCTAGAGGTTTCCCTGTTAGTTAACACTATCAACGTTTCCCTTTACTGTGGCGATTGTGATCGAATCAACACAATATTATCCACTTTCAATGCAACAATGAAAGAAAACAAACTATGCAAGAGATGTTGTTGTTGGCAGAACACATCAGAGTAGGATTCTATTGCGCAAGACTCAGCCGTACTCTACACAAACCGGTGTGGCATAACCAATCAGAGCTGCGGTAGGAGTTTATGCAAATAAGACTACTGCCATATATGGATCTGTGCCATTTAGGTTCAACTGGACCATGTTTACAGCATGAGCGATCGTGAGTAGATGCACTTGTTTTGAGATTAAAGGGTGAGCTGCATGTAGCCACGTGTGCACATTTTGTTCATGTCCTTTGCCACTTAGTGAGTTATTAGCCCAGATGTAGATCATTTGTAGTCAGCAATAGTGGAGTGATTGCTTCCTACAAGAGCACAAAACGTGTACATTTCTAGACATCTTTGAAAAGCGAGTCAGGTAAACAAGCTTTTTTTGTCTTAAAGGGGCAGTGTTGTATTTTGAGACTAGATTGAGTAAGCTAAGTAGAGAATAGGCAAAGGGTAGCATAATTTATCTGATTCTCTGTAATAAACGGTATGGGAACAATTATGCATTTTATTTTGTAAAGTGGTTTCTGGCAGCAAACAACATTTTCAGTGGATAAACAGGTTAATGTCAAGACTAATGTTTTTTTCAAAAGTCTCAAGGAATGTAGACCGACATTGAACACCACACATTGGCTGCTACTGTAGGCTGAATGATAGAACATGTTAAAATGTTATGGGATGCATTTTCTACATTGTTTTTGAAGGTAGACCACTCTGGTAAGCCTATATTATGATCAAATAGCCGCAGTAGCCTACTTGGCCACTTAAAACTGTAACCTAAAGCGGCTACAGCCTCAGTGTTCACAGTAAAACTGTAACCTCAAACAGCTACAGCCTCAGTGTTGACAGTAAAACTGTAACCTAAAGCAGGTACAGCCTCAGTGTTCACAGTAAAACTGGAACCTCAAACAGCTACATTTACATTACATTTAAGTCATTTAGCAGACGCTCTTATCCAGAGCGACTTACAAATTGGTGCATTCACCTTATGACATACAGCCTCAGTGTTCACAGTAAAACTAACCTAAAGCAGCTACAGCCTCAGTGTTCACAGTAACACTAACTTAAAGCGGGTACAGCCTCAGTGTTCACAGTAACACTGTAACTTAAAGCGGGTACAGCCTCAGTGTTCACAGTAACACTGTAACTTAAAGCGGGTACAGCCTCAGTGTTCACAGTAAACGCATGCTGGAAGTTGCACAGAATCTTCACAACGTTCAAGTTTGCGCTCAGCAGACCTGAAATTTGCTCAGTGCCGTAAACATTTAGAGGGAACATTGCTCCAATGGGGAAGAAGTAATGAGTCATGCACTCAGAGCGCAGATGAAAGGACTAGACCTGACACAGCTCCTATTGGACACCATTCACACGCAGCCAATCAACTGGACTCAAAAATACAATTTGACAAACACACAATCCAGAGATGTGGACAGGACAGACCTGGACCACACTGTGATGTTAGTTTCGATGTTTAAAACAGACTTTGACCATAGAACATTCCGAGAAGAAGTAGCCTTCACAACAGTCAATACTGTGCACCGCCATTGATCCTCCGATAAGAAGAGTCAATAGAAGAATCAATATGGTCAATAGACGAGACAATGATCTGTAAAAACCTACTACTTTCCCAACCAGTCTGGGCACAAAAGGGGAATGAGCAGTCTTATGGTTGTGAGTGGTTACACGGTTTATGTTGAGCTCTAGCCGGCACCAGACCAGAACATTCTCAACAAGGCCATACCCACGGGGGTTGTAAAACAAATCGGGCACTTACTGCCTTTGCCTATAATTAGAGAAGGATTGAGAATCTGATTGATGGAAACCCAAAGCTGCCTGTAATTTGAGTTTTCCTGGGTCCTGGAAGACTGGTGACCACACTGGAGGCTTAACGCCAACTTCATAACATAGCTAGGTGGCTAGTAGTACTATATATATATATATATATATATATATATATATATATATATATATATATATATAATCCTTCTGAAGGGGGCAGGACACCTCTGCTCTCCACTGATGTTTCAAGGCTTCCCACCTCCCCAGGCTCACACGGAACAAGCCTCAAAGCACTTTCAAAACCAAACGACACCAGGGGAATATTAAAAACTGACAGTTTCCTGTGACCAAGTGTGGACTTTTAAATGACAAGCTGTGTTTTCTGGACTAAAAACCTCAAGACAAAAGTGGAGAACTATTAAACGCTACCATGAGAAACCTGGGTGGGGGGGCTACACTGACCTCCCCCCTTGTAACCTAGATTCACAGAGAAGGCAGTTTATTCCAGAGGAAAGAAAAAAAACATATTTAAAAGAAGACGATGCTTGCCAGCTAAAAGCCTCTTCAAACATGCATCCCACAATTATACACAGCAGGCCTTAGACCCCGGTTCTGTCCTTCCACTTGGAGATAACTGTAAACAAACCCACATGTTTTCAAAGGTACAGTGTTCTCAGGCACTGTAACAGATGATGGACGTGACTTGTTTTTGTTTCATCTTTATTTAACCGGGCAAGTCAGTTAAGAACAAATTCTTATTTACAATGACGGCCTAGGAACAGTGGTTTAACTGGTCTAGGAACAGTGGGTTAACTGGTCTAGGAACAGTGGGTTAACTGGTCTAGGAACAGTGGGTTAACTGGTCTAGGAACAGTGGGTTAACTGGTCTAGGAACAGTGGTTTAACTGCCTTGTTCAGGGAGTAGAATGACAAGATTTTTACCTTGTCAGCTCAGGGGATACGATCTTGCAACCTTTCGGTGACTAGTCCAACGCTCTAACCACTAGGCTACCTGCCGCCCCGCAGCGGGAGCTGCAGACAGAGCTCAGAGAGACTGTCACGTTTTTTAAAAACACGGTTTAACAGAAACCTAGTTAACATTATCCCACAAAAGACCTAGAGACCCAATATGATCGACAACCACTTCTTTAAAATCCCATATAAGGTTTGTATTGACTAGGCCTTGTGTGAGGTAATGATCAGTTGGTGTTTAGTGTACGAGTGTGGGAAAAGCAGACCACAGAAAGTAACAGGTGAGAGTTGCGGGCGGAAATGGCTGACAGGTTTGTGCAGCCCGGGCCACCAAAGAAACCTTTGTTCTACAGTTCACACGCAGAGCATCCTGCTAGTCAACAGCATGAGCTACGCCCCCGGCTAATTCAAATCACACCGGCTCCTACAGAGTCAACCATAGGAATCTTATTCAAGTACACATCTATATTATAGTATTCTATGTCCTAATTCTATGGCACCCCCCCCCCCATTAAAAGTGTCAATCAGCACTTGAAAACAACAACAAACGATTCTCCCCACCAGTATAACAAGTATAACAGTATGACAAGCTTATATTTTGGGTTCTGATGAGATACGACAGTTGAACTTAGTGCAAGAGGGCATTTATAAGTTCTATTCTTCAACAATCTAAATGAATAGTCCATTTAAATCCCAGAAATACATGTTGCAACTGCTGATCGACCCTTTAACCATTATTGACTCAACTCAGAGAGCCCAGAGTCTGACAAGAGTTGAACATAAACAAATTACAATTTTATTTTAACGTAACCTTTATTAACTAGGCAAGTCAGTTTAAGAACACATTCTTATTTATAATGACGGTCTACCCCAGCCAAACCCTAACAACGCTGGGCCAATTGTACGCCGTCCTATGGGACTCCCAATCACGGCCGGTTGTGATACAGCCTGGAATCGAACCAGGGTCTGTAGTGACGCCTCTATCACTGAGATCCAGTGCTTTAGACCGCTGCGCCACTCGGGAGTCCAAAATGGTAACAGTAACACAATAGAAGTCAGATTCTGAATAGCTTGCTTTAAAGTTCAGCTTCTATCGTACAAAAAAAATAATTCTACTATGTATATGTACAACTGGACCAAGTTGCATGTTCAATGACTAAGCCATAACGAGAAGGAAGTGGTATTCTTCAGTGACCCATTTTCTTTGTAAGTGAGGAGAGAGGGGTTTACAAAACAGCCCCCCCTCCCTCCCTCAAGGGAGAGGCATATTGAGGCTGACAGCTCAGAGGACCACGGCCCTCATCTCCCGGCCCTTAGCAACAGCCCCAGACAGCTATTCACCTGTTGCTAAGAGAAAAGAGACTCTCCGCCAAGTTCTCTCACATCCTACCAACATCAATGAGGAAGTGAAACAAAAATAGAACTGCTAGGCTACTGTAGCCAAGTCAATGAAAACTGCTAGGCTACTGTAGCCAACTCAATGAAAACTGCTAGGCTACTGTAGCCAACTCAATGAAAACTGCTAGGCTACTGTAGCCAACTCAATGAAAACTGCTAAGGTAGCCAACTCAATGAAAACTGCTAGGCTACTGTAGCCAACACAACAAAAACTGCTAGGCTACTGTAGCCAATTCAATGAAACGCAATCAAAAGTCTCCAGCCTTTTCAATCAAGAAGCCTGTGTGAAAGGGAAACTAAGACTAAATGAAAATGTTTTCAATAAAGAGGCTAATTTGACATTGGCTATAATCCTATGATAAACGAAAATCAGATTTGAATTAAAAGACAATAGCCTTATCGCTATTCACTAGGCCTTACCTTACTAAGAGACTATTCACTAAGCCTTACCTTACTAAGAGACTATTCACTAGGCCTTACCTTACTAAGAGACTATTCACTAGGCCTTGTGAAAGGAAACTAAGACTTAAATGAAAATGTTTTCACTAAAGAGACTATTCAATTTGACATTGGCTATTCAAGGCCTACCTGATAAAGAAATTCACAGCCTTACCTTACTAAGAGACTATTCACTAGGCCTTACCTTACTAAGAGACTATTCACTAGGCCTTACCTTACTAAGAGACTATTCACTAGGCCTTACCTTACTAAGAGACTATTCACTAGGCCTTACCTTACTAAGAGACTATTCACTAGGCCCTACCTTACTAAGAGACTATTCACTAGGCCTTACCTTACTAAGAGACTATTCACTAGGCCTTACCTTACTAAGAGACTATTCACTAGGCCTTACCTTACTAAGAGACTATTCACTAGGCCTTACCTTACTAAGAGACTATTCACTAGGCCCTACCTTACTAAGAGACTATTCACTAGGCCTTACCTTACTAAGAGACTATTCACTAGGCCTTACCTTACTAAGAGACTATTCACTAGGCCTTACCTTACTAAGAAACTATTCACTAGGCCCTACCTTACTAAGAGACTATTCACTAGGCCCTACCTTACTAAGAGACTATTCACTAGGCCTTACCTTACTAAGAGACTATTCACTAGGCCTTACCTTACTAAGAGACTATTCACTAGGCCTTACCTTACTAAGAGACTATTCACTAGGCCTTACCTTACTAAGAGACTATTCACTAGGCCCTACCTTACTAAGAGACTATTCACTAGGCCTTACCTTACTAAGAGACTATTCACTAGGCCCTACCTTACTAAGAGACTATTCACTAGGCCCTACCTTACTAAGAGACTATTCACTAGGCCCTACCTTACTAAGAGACTATTCACTAGGCCTTACCTTAAAAAGCCATTCACTGGGTCCTGCTGCCACAGAAGAAGCTTAACAAAAGAGATGCCTGTATCTACTGTCAGTGGCGATGACAATTCAATTGGTGTGTGAGTGAGTGTGACAGAGGAAGTGAAGAGTGGTAACCCCAATGCCACCTGCATTTTGAAAGCAGCCAATAGCCTGGTATCAACACAACAAATCAGCAGAGGTCTTGACTGAGTAGGAGGCACACGACAACACAGAGGTGAGAGAAAAAGAGAGCATTGTTAAAATGTTGAGCTGTAGCCAGTGGCTGAAAAATAAACTGCCAACTACTAGATGAACAAAACAGTCTGAAGCTGCAGCTTGTTAGTGAGACAATGCTAGCCTGGATGCAATTCTACCGTTCTTGTCAGCGCGGCTAGGGAGTCATTACACTAAACCGCATTAAAAGCTACCTGCATCTCTGTGTCGTCGATTTCAGCGTCTCTAGCCTCGTCTCTGTGGGTTGAGGCATCATGAATGGCCACAGCCTACTGGTACACTCTGCTAACAGCCGTCAGACAACAACGGGCTCTGTTCAGAGTTCAAAGGTCAGGCAGCGGAGCACGGCGCAGGTTGACCGATTATGAGTGTGCTTTTACGAATGTGTTTCCCGAGCAGTTGAGGTAGGCAGAAATATAATAATAATAATAATAAAAACAGGAAATGGAAGCAAAGCCTCAATTCAACGCTCTCAGGCCTGGGTTAAACAGCTGTGTCGCAGGACCCTGTTTTCACGAGACACTGTAAACACTTACATTCTGGCCATTTAAAAACACAGTGGAAAAGACGCTGTGTTGTGTGTGCAGCAGGGCAGTCACGAGCTAGTCCACGACAGATAGTTCTCCTCTACTCACTGGGAGGCTGTGCTCTTTGGTTCAGCATGGAGTTCAGGTTACATTTCCCTCTGCTTGCCCTAGTTTCAGCCTTGATGATCGCTGCCAGCTCCACCTCCAATGACTCTGTTTAGCCCATGCATGAAAAAGGACAATCGGAGAGCGAGAGAGAGAGTTAACCCACCAAGAAATATTTGTGTTCCCTGACAACACAGCCAGGACTGCTGGGTGTAACATGACCTTTACACCAGAGACAGCAGGGAGGAAAAGCTTTTCTACAGACGGCATAACAAGCAAGATAGTGTTTCGCCGGAGAGCGAGAGAACGAGAGAACGAGAGAAGAGAAGAGAGAGAGAGAACGAGAGAGAGAGAGAACGAGAGAACGAGAGATAAGAGAGAGAGAGAGAGAGAGAGAGAGAGAGAGAGAGAGAGAGAGAGAGAGAGAGAGAGAGAGAGAGAGAGAGAGAGAGAGAGAGAGAGAGAGAGAGAGAGAAAGCCTCCCGGCTAATCAGTATTCAGGGGCAGGAGCCTGCATGAAACCAGAAGGTAGCAGAGCAAACTGAAAAAGACCTTAGATCGCCTGATAACTGCACAAGCGTTTGACGGATGGCTTAGCGTCTATTCTGTCCACACGGAAGTGTAATCATGGATCTGTGTACACTGACTGACTACATATTCTGAATTTAAAAAATGACAAAAATAACGTACACCCCTTCTTCCTCCCACTTGCCCGTCTCCTTCCTCTGAGGGACAGCCGATTGAGATCGTGCTGCTATCTGAGAAAGTAAGTGGCAGCTCAGTGTATTGAAGGACAGGGACAGGGTTGACTGCAGCAGTAGCTTCCTGTGTGGACTGGCTGGCCAGCAGGTTTACACTGTATTCTCTGGTCTCAAGCCTAGCTGATACCCTTCTCCCCTCGCTTGGCTCATCTGCTCTGCCCCTCCCCCCGTCAACACTTCTGATGGCGGTTGGCTGGCTTGGGGACTCCGCCTACTATAGTGTTTCGGGAGGTAATGGGAGGAGACCAAAATACGAACCCCCCCCCCCTCCTCCCCCAGCAACCAACCAAAACTGGTCAAGTCTTCCACATAGGAAAGTCAGAGCTTATTTTCTACACACATACACCTCTGGGGGTGTACTTTCACTCGCCTGTAAATCCAACCTCAGTACTGTATAAAATCCCTTTTCCGAGAGTAGCAAAAACAACACAGCACTTACATTTTGAGAAGGCTTGAAGATTCTAGATGTTAAAAAAACAAAACAAAAACTCAGAAAAAGGGTGTTAGCTCTGTTGCTGGGGAGTTAAGCCAAAGGAATGTCAGGCACACACACAGTGCCTCAGTCAAGCCCCATCCTAAAAACACAACTCCCAGGCTTCCCTTGAACAAATCCAAACGCTAGACGAGTAGACTGAGGAAAACAACATGGCTGCCGCTGTGGCCGTGGTGAAGTTGTCGTAAACAGTTCCGAGGACACCCAACTGAGAGATCAAGCTGCTGCTCTCACCTGACCCGTCTTCTCACTCCATGCTCCAACAAAGTCCCATCTGTGCTGTGGAAAATACCGGAAATCCCCCTTGCGCACTCTCCTTCCTCTCCTCTCTCTCTCTCTCTCTCTCTCTCTTCTTCCCGCCTTCTCCTCCCCTCCCTCCGGCCATTCCACCAGAGCGGTATGTATTACAATAATAACCCACACTCTTGTCAAGGTCACCCACTGGAGAGCTCAGTCAGAGAGATGGCCGGGCTGCACAAAGATCCAGATAAGCGGTGCAGAACCTGTACATCTCTTCTCTCCCCGCTGCTTAGTCATGCCTTTATCTCTGCAGCCCCCGAGACAGACTGCTGAGCCCTAAGCCCGAGACAGACTGCTGAGCCCTAAGCCCGAGACAGACTGCTGAGCCCTAAGCCCGAGACAGACTGCTGAGCCCTAAGCCCGAGACAGACTGCTGAGCCCTAAGCCCGAGACAGACTGCTGAGCCCTAAGCCCGAGAGAGACTGCTGAGCCCTAAGCCCGAGACAGACTGCTGAGCCCTAAGCCCGAGACAGACTGCTGAGCCCTAAGCCCGAGAGACTGCTGAGCCCTAAGCCCGAGACAGACTGCTGAGCCCTAAGCCCGAGACAGACTGCTGAGCCCTAAGCCCGAGACAGACTGCTGAGCCCTAAGCCCGAGACAGACTGCTGAGCCCTAAGCCCGAGACAGACTGCTGAGCCCTAAGCCCGAGACAGACTGCTGAGCCCTAAGCCCGAGACAGACTGCTGAGCCCTAAGCCCGAGACAGACTGCTGAGCCCTAAGCCCGAGACAGACTGCTGAGCCCTAAGCCCGAGACAGACTGCTGAGCCCTAAGCCCGAGACAGACTGCTGAGCCCTAAGCCCGAGACAGACTGCTGAGCCCTAAGCCCGAGACAGACTGCTGAGCCCTAAGCCCGAGAGACTGCTGAGCCCTAAGCCCGAGACAGACTGCTGAGCCCTAAGCCCGAGACAGACTGCTGAGCCCTAAGCCCGAGACAGACTGCTGAGCCCTATGCTGAGCCCTAAGCCCGAGACAGACTGCTGAGCCCTAAGCCCGAGACAGACTGCTGAGCCCTAAGCCCGAGACAGACTGCTGAGCCCTAAGCCCGAGACAGACTGCTGAGCCCTAAGCCCGAGACAGACTGCTGAGCCCTAAGCCCGAGACGGACAGCTGAGCCCTAAGCCCGAGACGGACAGCTGAGCCCTAAGCCCGAGACGGACTGCTGAGCCCTAAGCCCGAGACGGACTGCTGAGCCCTAAGCCCGAGACGGACTGCTGAGCCCTAAGCCCGAGACGGACTGCTGAGCCCTAAGCCCGAGACGGACTGCTGAGCCCTAAGCCCGAGACAGACTGCTGAGCCCTAAGCCCGAGACAGACTGCTGAGCCCTAAACCCGAGACAGACTGCTGAGCCCTAAAAATTGTCAAAGACTCCAGCCACCCCAGTCATAGACTGTTCTCTCTGCTAGAGTACCGCACAGCAAGCAATACCGTAGTGCCTGGTCAAGGTCCAAGACGCTTCTAAACAGCTTCTACCCCCCCAAGCCATAAGACTCCTAAACAGCTAATCAAATGGTCACCCAGACCATTGCCTGTCCCTCCCCCTTCTACGTTGCTGCTACTCTCTGTTTATTATCTATGCAGAGTGAATTTAATAACTCTACCTACATGTACATATTACCTCAATTACCCCTACTAACCAGTGCCCCCGCACATTGACTGTTCTGGTACCCCCTGTTTATAGTCTCGCTATTGTTATTTTACTGCTGCTCTTTAACGACTTGTAACTTTTATTTATTATTATTATTCATATTTTTGTAACTGCATTGTTGGTTAGGGGCTCGTAAGCAACCATTTCACTGTAAGGTCACACCCGTTGTATTCGGCGCATGTGACCAATAACATTTATTTTCATTTGACTGCCGAGCCCGAACCCCGAGACAGACTGCTGATCCCTAAAAAAAATAGCTCACTACCTCTACTGTTCTCCCCCTTACAATGTTTGCATCTCCGCCTGGAGAGAACAAAAACCTACTGTAAACACCTCCGCCAGGGGAGACCAGTAAACAACACCTCTTCCAAGAGAGACCAGTAAACACAGTAAACAACACCTCTTCCAAGAGAGAACAGTAAACACTTTAAACAACACCTTCACCAGGAGAGACCAGTAAACACTGTAAACAAACCTCCGTCAGGAGAGACCAGTAAACACTAAACAACACCTCCTCCAGGAGAGACCAGTAAACACTGTAAACAACACATCCTCCAGGGGAGAACAGTAAACAACACCTCCGCCAGGAGAGGACAGTATGCAACACCTCCGCCAGCGGAGAACAGTAAACACAGTAAACAACACCTCCGCCAGGAGAGACCAGTAAACACTGTAAACAACACCTCCGCCAGGAGAGACCAGTAAACACTGTAAACAACACCTCTGCCAGGAGAGACCAGTAAACACTGTAAACAAACCTCCGTCAGGAGAGACCAGTAAACACTAAACAACCACTCCTCCAGGAGAGACCAGTAAACACTAAACAACACCTCCGCCAGGAGAGACCAGTAAACAACACCTCCGTCAGGAGAGACCAGTAAACACTAAGCAACACATCCTCCAGGGGAGAACAGTAAACAACACCTCCGTCAGAGGAGAACAGTAAACACTGTTAACAACACATCTGCCAGGAGAGATCAGTAAACACAGTAAACAACAACTCCGTCAGGAGAGACCAGTAAACACTGTAAACACATCCGCCAGGAGAGACCAGTAAACACAGTAAACAACAACTCCGCTAGGAGAGACCAGTAAACACTGTTAACACCTCCTCCAGGAGAGACCAGTAAACACTGTAAACAACATCTCCTCCAGGAGAGACCAGTAAACACAGTAAACAACAACTCCGCTAGGAGACACCAGTAAAGGCTGTAAACAACACATCCGCCAGGAGAGACCAGTAAACACAGTAAACAACACCACTGCCAGGAGAGACCAGTAAACACTGTAAACAAAACCTCCATCAGGAGAGACCAGTAAACACCTTCAACAACACCTTCGCCAGGAGAGACCAGTAAATACTGTAAGCAACACATCCTCCAGGGGAGAACAGTAAACAACACCTCCGCCAGGAGAGAACAGTAAACAACACCTCCGCCAGGAGAGAACAGTATGCAACACCTCCGCCAGGGGAGAACAGTAAGCAACACCTCCGCCAGGGGAGAACAGTAAACAACACCTCCGCCAGGGGAAAACAGTAAGCAACACCTCCGCCAGGGGAAAACAGTAAGCAACACCTCCGCCAGGGGAGAAAAGTAAACACCTCGTCCTCCAGCGGAGACCAGTAAACACAGTAAACAACACCTCCGCATAGAGAGACCAGTAAACACTGTAAACAACACCTCTGCCAGAGGACAACAGTAAACACAGTAAACAACACCTCTGCCAGAGGACAACAGTAAACACAGTAAACAACACCTCTGCCAGAGGACAACAGTAAACACTGTAAACAACACCTCCGCCAGGGGAGACCAGTAAACACTGTAAACAACACCTCCGCCAGGAGAGACCAGTAAACACTGTAAACAACACCTCTGCCAGAGGACAACAGTAAACACAGTAAACAACACCTCCGCATAGAGAGACCAGTAAACACAGTAAACAACACCTCCGCATAGAGAGACCAGTAAACAACACCTCCGCCAGGAGAGACCAGTAAACAACACCTCCGCCAGGAGAGACCAGTAAACACCACCTCCACCAGGAGAGACCAGTAAATACTGTAAACACCACCTCCATCAGGAGAGACCAGTAAATACTGTAAACACCACCTCCATCAGGAGAGACCAGTAAATACTGTAAACAACACCTCTGCCAGGGGACAACAGTAAACACCTCGTCCTCCAGCGGAGACCAGTAAACACAGTAAACAACACCTCCACCAGGAGAGACCAGTAAACACTGTAAACAACACCTCTGCCAGAGGACAACAGTAAACACAGCAAACAACACCTCCGCATAGAGAGACCAGTAAACACAGTAAACAACACCTCTGCCAGAGGACAACAGTAAACACTGTAAACAACACCTCCGCCAGGGGAGACCAGTAAACACTGTAAACAACACCTCTGCCAGAGGACAACAGTAAACACAGTAAACAACACCTCCGCATAGAGAGACCAGTAAACACAGTAAACAACACCTATGCCAGAGGACAACAGTAAACACAGTAAACAACACCTCTGCCAGAGGACAACAGTAAACACTGTAAACAACACCTCTGCCAGAGGACAACAGTAAACACAGTAAACAACACCTCCGCATAGAGAGACTAGTAAACACAGTAAACAACACCTCCGCCAGGAGAGACCAGTAAATACTGTAAACAACACCTCTGCCAGGGGACAACAGTAAACACCTCGTCCTCCAGCGGAGACCAGTAAACACAGTAAACAACACCTCCACCAGGAGAGACCAGTAAACACTGTAAACAACACCTCTGCCAGAGGACAACAGTAAACACAGTAAACAACACCTCCGCATAGAGAGACCAGTAAACACTGTAAACAACACCTCTGCCAGAGGACAACAGTAAACACAGTAAACACCTCTGCCAGAGGACAACAGTAAACACAGTAAACAACACCTCTGCCAGAGGACAACAGTAAACACAGTAAACAACACCTCTGCCAGAGGACAACAGTAAACACAGTAAACAACACCTCTGCCAGAGGACAACAGTAAACACTGTAAACAACACCTCCGCCAGGGGAGACCAGTAAACACTGTAAACAACACCTCCGCCAGGAGAGACCAGTAAACACTGTAAACAACACCTCTGCCAGAGGACAACAGTAAACACAGTAAACAACACCTCCGCATAGAGAGACCAGTAAACACAGTAAACAACACCTCCGCATAGAGAGACCAGTAAACAACACCTCCGCCAGGAGAGACCAGTAAACAACACCTCCGCCAGGAGAGACCAGTAAACAACACCTCCGCCAGGAGAGACCAGTAAACACTGTAAACAACACCTCCGCATAGAGAGATCAGTAAACACAGTAAACAACACCTCCGCCAGGAGAGACCAGTAAACACAGTAAACAACACCTCCGCATAGAGAGACCAGTAAACACTGTAAACAACACCTCTGCCAGGAGAGACCAGTAAACACTGCAAACAACACCTCCGCATAGAGAGACCAGTAAACACTAAACAATGCCCCAGCTAGCAAGCCCTGATGGGATTATTTATCCACAACAACCACTGTTCTCCCCTGGCGGAGTTGTTGTTTAGTGTTTACTGTTCTCCCCTGGTGGAGGTGTTGTTTTGAGTTTACACAATGCTGGACTGGGCCTGAGGTGTTTCATACAGATATGATGACCAAACACATCACAGCCAAGGTCTAAATATTACAGAGCAGATCTGGAAGGGACAAAGCCAGAGCGATGCTCCAAAGAAACAGAACAAATAAGCAAAGAACACTCCATCTTTGACTGCTAGACCTGCCCACACTAACAACTTGCATAAGTAGTTGTGCAACAACTTTGGACTTCAGTTCAAATGATATCTAGCCTGATTAAATACACTCAATTAGAAATGTACTTTTTAGTGTGGGAGTAACAACGGTGAGAGAGGAGTAGGGAAAGGGAAGTGCCCACAGGGGAGGAGGAGAGGGCTGTGGAGAGCTGACTACAATCATGCTCTAGTACAGTCGCTTCCAGGCTGTAAGACCTTGTATCACCCTAGCTAGCATTGCATTCTCTCTCTCTCTCTCCCCTTCTCTCTCCCCTTCTCTCTCTCTCCCCTTCTCTCTCTCTCCCCTTCTCTCTCTCTCCCCTTCTCTCTCTCTCCCCTTCTCTCTCTCTCCCCTTCGCTCTCTCTCCCCTTCTCTCTCTCTCCCCTTCTCTCTCTCTCCCCTTCTCTCCCATCTAAAACTAACTTCCATTCAAAATCATATTTTCCCCAAACCCCTAACGTAACCCTAACCCCTAACGTAACCCTAACCCCTAACGTAAACCTATCCCCTAACGTAACCCTAACCCCTAACGTAACACTAACCCTATCCCCTAACGTAACCCTGACCCCTAACATATCCCTAACCCCTAATATAACCCTAACCCAAACCCCTAACATAACCCTAACCCCTAACGTAATCCTGACCCTAACCTAACCCTAACCCCTAACGTAACCCTAACCCCTAACATAACCCTAACCCCTAACGTAACCCTGACCCCTAACGTAACCCTGACCCCTAACGTAACCCTGACCCCTAACGTAACCCTGACCCCTAACGTAACCCTGACCCCTAACGTAACCCTGACCCCTAACGTAACCCTGACCCCTAACGTAACACTAACCCAAACCCCTAACGTAACCCTGACCCTAACCTAACCCTAACCCCTAACATAACCCTAACCTCTAACATAACCCTGAACGTAACCCTGACCCCTAACGTATCCCTAACCCCTAATATAACCCTAACCCAATCCCCTAACATAACCCTAACCCCTAACGTAACCCCTAACATAACCCTAACCCCTAACGTAACCCTAACCCCTAAAGTAACCCTAACCCCTAAAGTAACCCTAACCCCTAAAGTAACCCTAACATCCCTAATATAATTACAGAGCAGATCTGGAAGGGACAAAGCCCAGCTCCAAAGCAGAACAAATAAGCCCTAACCTAACCCTAACCTAACCCCTAACATAACCCTAACCCCCAACGTAACCCTAACGTAACAACCTAACCCCTAACGATAACCCTAACCCCTAACGTACTTTTTAACCCCTAACCTAACCCCTAACATAACCCTAACCCCTAACATAACCCTAACCCCTAACATAACCCTGAACGTAACCCTAGCCCTAACATAACCCTAACCCCTAACCTAACCCCTAACATAACCCTAACCCCTAACATAACCCTAACCCTAACATAACCCTAACGTAACCCTAACCCCCTAACATAACCCTAACCTAACCCTAACCCTAACATAACCCTAACCCCTAACATAACCCTGAACGTAACCCTGACCCCTAACGTATCCCCTAACTAACCCTAATATAACCCTAACCCAAACCCCTAACATAACCCTAACCCCTAACATAACCCTAACCCCTAACATAACCCTAACCCCTAACATAACCCTAACCCCTAACATAACCCTAACCCCTAACATAACCCTAACCCCTAACCTAACCCTAACCTAACCCCCTAACCTAACCCCTAATATAACCCTAACTAACAAACCCCTAACGTAACCCTAACCCCTAACGTAACCCTAACCCCTAACGTAACCCTAACCCCTAACCTAACCCCTAACATAACCCTAACCCCTAACATAACCCTAACCCCTAACATAACCCTGAACGTAACCCTAACCCCTAACATAACCCTAACCCCTAACCTAACCCCTAACATAACCCTAACCCCTAACATAACCCTAACCCCTAACATAACCCTAACGTAACCCTAACCCCTAACATAACCCTAACCTAACCCTAACCCCTAACATAACCCTAACCCCTAACATAACCCTGAACGTAACCCTGACCCCTAACGTATCCCTAACCCCTAATATAACCCTAACCCAAACCCCTAACATAACCCTAACCCCTAACGTAACCCCTAACATAACCCTAACCCCTAACATAACCCTAACCCCTAAATAACCCTAACCCCTAACATAACCCTAACCCCTAACATAACCCTAACCCCTAACATAACCCTAACCCCTAACCTAACCCCTAACCTAACCCCTAACCTAACCCCTAACGTAACCCTAACCCCTAACGTAACCCCTAACGTAACCCTAACCCCTAACGTAACCCTAACCCCTAACGTAACCCTAACCCCTAACCTAACCCCTAACATAACCCTAACCCCTAACGTAACCCTAACCCCTAACGTAACCCCTAACGTAACCCTAACCCCTAACGTAACCCTAACCCCTAACGTAACCCTAACCCCTAACCTAACCCTAACCCCTAACATAACCCTAACGTAACCCTAACCCCTAACGTAACCCTAACGTAACCCTAACCCCTAACATAACCCTAACGTAACCCTACCCCTAACGTAACCCTAACCCCTAACATAACCGTAACCCCTAACGTAACCCTAACCCCTAACCTAACCCTAACCCCTAACCTAACCCTAACCCCTAACGTAACCCCTAACATAACCCTAACCCCTAACCTAACCCCTAACATAACCCCTAACCTAACCCTAACCCCTAACCTAACCCTAACCTAACCCCTAACGTAACACTAACCCCTAACCTAACCCCTAACGTAACCCTAACCCCTAACCTAACTCCTAACGTAACCCTAACCCCTAACCTAACCCCTAACGTAACACTAACCCCTAACCTAACCCCTAACGTAACCCTAACCCCTAACCTAACCCCTAACGTAACCCTAACCCCTAACCTAACCCCTAACGTAACCCCTAACGTAACCCTAACCCTAACGTAACACTAACCCCTAACCTAACCCCTAACGTAACCCTAACCCCTAACCTCTAACGTAACCCTAACCCCTAACCTAACCCCTAACGTAACCCCTAACGTAACCCTAACCCCTAACGTAACCCTAACCCCTAACGTAACCCTAACCCCTAACGTAACCCTAACCCCTAACGTAACCCTAACCCCTAACGTAACACTAACCCCTAACCTAACCCCTAACCTAACCCCTAACGTAACCCTAACCCCTAACATAACCCTAATTCTAGCCCTAAATCCAACCCCTAAGCTTAAAATGGCCTTTGTCCTCATGGGGACGTGGGAAACGTGAAGGATCGTTTTAGGTCCCACACACGGATAGAGGAACTACCCAACACTTATCTGTCCTCTGAAAGGATAACCTTTCCTTTCAGTTCTGCAGAGCACAAAGTCCCCAAACACTCCCTTGTGTACTGTATCTACCTTTAGGAGGGTCACTGAAGGGCGCTGGCTGGCTGATACCGCTCTCCTCATGTACAGCGAGAAGCCACACCACACAGTAGACAGGCAGCTCTCATGTACAGCGAGAAGCCACACCACACAGTAGACAGGCAGCTCTCTTCATGTACAGCGAGAAGCCACACCACACAGTAGACAGGCAGCTCTCCTCATGTACAGCGAGAAGCCACTACACACAGTAGACAGGCAGCTCTCCTCATGTACAGCGAGAAGCCACACCACACAGTAGACAGGCAGCTCTCCTCATGTACAGCGAGAAGCCACACCACACAGTAGACAGGCAGCTCTCCTCATGTACAGCGAGAAGCCACACCACACAGTAGACAGGCAGCTCTCCTCATGTACAGCGAGAAGCCACACCACACAGTAGACAGGCAGCTCTCCTCATGTACAGCGAGAAGCCACACCACACAGTAGACAGGCAGCTCTCCTCATGTACAGTGAGAAGCCACCTCACACAGTAGACAGGCAGCTCTCCTCATGTACAGCGAGAAGCCACACCACACAGTAGACAGGCAGCTCTCTTCATGTACAGCGAGAAGCCACACCACACAGTAGACAGGCAGCTCTATACTGAGTCCAAAGCCATAAGAAGGCTCCTTTCTCAAGGTGAGCCCTGAGCTGCACTGAACTCTCCCCCGTCTCCTGTAACAGCTCTCTCCCAGGGGTGGAAGAGGAGGACAGGGGAACAGAGGAGGGCCCCTGTGGCCCTGGCGACAGGACGAAAGCTGTTTTAAGTTAACTGCATATTCAAATCAAGCAAACGTGCTGCCGCTTTTGCCTGTGCCACCTCCCGGGAGAGGACACGCCACCACCACCAGGCTATTTATAGACCGCATCGGTTCCATCTTCGCTTGCACTTCCTGTTCTGCAGCAAGTCCCTGTAGGGAGGGGCGGTTGCCCTCGAAGAAAGCAGCCAGCCAGGCAGGGAGGCAGGCTTCCGACAGAGCCTCCTCTAATTCTCCTACACATACCCAAAACTCTTACACACCACCCACACCGCTCATCGCCGCCTTAAAACTGCTAAATGTTTTCTGAAAGGGTAACCAGGCGGTGGCCATCTTGGAAACGTGGCAAGCCAAAAGTGCAGTCAGGAATGTATATGGACTGGTAGTCGAGTACTTAATAACATTTTTAAAACACTTAAAAGGACTTTTGCCGTGCCGT